>NC_047578.1:29653218-29970041 GCF_011004845.1 Esox lucius
TCACAAACCCCCAAAATATCAATGAGGCACCCTATGCTTCACAGTGGGGATGGTATTCTGTCTACTACAGGACTTGTTGACCCCTCTCCATACACAGCGCTTATGGTGGCCATAAAGCTCTATTTTGGTCTCGTCACTCCAGAATTACAGTGTGACAGAAGCTGTGAGCTGTGTCAAGGTGTTGTCGGGCATATTGTAACCAGGCATTGGCGCAAGTAAAGGCTTCTTTCTGGTATCTCGACCATGCAGCTCATTTTTGTCAAGTATCGTCGTATTGTGCTCCTTGAAACAACCACACCGTCTTTTTCCTGAGCAGCCTATATTTCTCCTGAGGTTACCTGTGGGTTTTTCTTTGTATCCCAAACAATTCTTCTGGCAGTTTTGGCTGAAATCTTTCTTGGTCTACCTGACCATGTGTTGGTATCAAGCGATCCCCAAATGTTCCACTTAATAAGTGATTGAACAGTTCTGACTGGCATTTGCAAGGCTTTGGATATCTTTTTATAGCTCCCCATGGCTCAGTATCTAATTCACCTTTGATGTGTGTCTGTAACAAGGGTATGTAAACTTTTGATCAGCTATGTGATAATAAATGGCTTCATATGATCACTAAAGCAATGCTCAACATGTGAAGTGGGTCTTCACTTCAGCTGTAATTAATACATTAACTTATTTGATGAAAAGATCATTACCATTAGAAAACAAATAACTGACTCCTCCTTAAATTGTTATAGTCCCCAAAATCTCAGTTGTCCTGGGAATGTCCTGAACCTCCCTGATCTGGTGTCAATGGAGACACTTGCATTTTTTATGTTGTATCACTCGACACATTCACAATAAATCCTTGTAGATCTAAGGAATACTTTATCTACATTTTCAGTCTCTCCTGCTAAGTTTTAAACTTAGGAAGATATGAGGTATTGGCCCATACCTCCGGAGTACCAGGCTTGAAAGACTTGCTGTCTCTGTCCAAAGTCCTCCTGGTTGTGTTGCAGATCAAGACAATACCTGATGATTTCATCTGCCACTCTGCTGACCCCCCCGCATTGTCCCTGTCCTTGTCCATCCGACCTGGACTAGGTTTAAATAGACCACATGCATTTATTCATTATTACAATTTGTACTCTTAATATGTTCACCCGGCACAGCCAGAAGAGGACTGGTCATCCCTCTGAGCCTGGTTCCTCTCTAGGTTTCTTCCTAAATTTTGGCTTTCTTAGGGAGTTTTTCCTAGCTACTGAAATTCAATACTATTGTTGTTTGCTCCTTGGGGTTTAAGGCTGGGTGTTTTGTAAAAGCACTTTGTGACAACTGCTGATGTAATAATATACTTGGATCCCCTTTATGGTGCAGTGGTCTGGCTCGGGAACGAGTGAATTTTATCATGGGACTGCAATGTCATGTTGCACTCTAGTGACTCCTTAAGTTCAGACTGGACATTTGCAAGCTCAATTGTGGATATATAGTCAGGGAATGCGTTACCTCAACTCAGATACACCAGATATAGGCTTCTGGATTGAGTGAGAAGTGTGATAACAATCGGAAACAACTTGGAGGAAGCATGTGTCCAGCTTAATACCTGCTGCAGAGTTGCCACGACTAGGCAAGGCCATGATCTAGAATGGGAAGTCAAAATGTAAAAAATTAAATAAGAAAAGCATCTACTTAATCATAATATAATACACAGAAAAACAGTGTTTCCAGAATCAAATGTCTTCTATACGTCATGGGTACCACAACAACGTGTACCTGACAGTCACACTGCTGACGGTTCAACACAAAAACAGCCATTCTTGGTGGGTTGAGCTGGTCTATGATAGGCAGAGCTGTGTTTATTTTTACAATATTAAAATGTATGTCTGACTGACTGAAAATACAATTTATGTGCATCAAACTAACTGCTCTTAGAAGGTGTAATTAAAAAAAAGGTGGCAGGGTGGCAACCTTACCTAGTTTCTGCACTGAGAATAAATGCTACAGCCCCTCAACAAAGACAAAATAGAATTTGTGTATTCTGTTAATAGCCTTATTATGGATGGATACCTTGGTCCAGTGCTTATTCAGAGGTGTATTCTGATTCAATTAGAAATATAGATTGTAAAATCTAGCAATTTTTTATAGAGATTAAAACCAAATGCACCTTCAACAAAATCCTTGCAAGCACATTTATATTTCTGTGCCTGATATAAAAGTGAGATAATACACTAAAACTACTGCCATCCAGTTAATTGGGCATTGTATGGGGAGCTGTCATTCCTTTTAAGCCTATTGCGTAAGATACTGATTACAAGACATGACAAACCTTTTTTTAACAGATCTGTTTCAACATACAATTTACAACTCTATCATGAGCCTGACACATTTTTCACTTGTCTCTGTCAATGACTACTTCTACCATTGCATTCCTTGGTCTGAGCCATTCTTGAAATACTTATTTTTATTATCTCAGTTTTCTTGTAAGGAAGAATAAATGACAAAGGAAGAATCAACAGGAAGAATAAATGCTAAATGACTATTAAATTGCATTAATTAAATTCTGGGAAGATTTGCTTCCTGTTGATGTAACATACTCTGCTTGCTGTTAGCAATTATCAGGCAAGACTTAATTCAGCATAGAAAAAAAAATTCTGTGGCACCAGGCAGAAACGATAGTAGTAGCTAGTGGTGGGCAGAGTTGGGGAGTAACTGATTACAAGTAATTACAAGTAATCCGTTACATGTAAGAAAAAAAATGTAATCTGTTACCGACAAAAATAATGTAATCGGATTACAGATACTTTTGAAAAAATTTAATGGATTACTTCAATTGAAATAATTATGACATGTATGTTTGAGTTTATTATTTAATGTTATAAATACGTTCTTTGAACCAAAATATAAAACATTATATGGAATTTACCATGACATTTGAGGAGAAAAGGTGTGTCGGGAAGCACTCTGCCAAAAGGAAGATTATTTGCATTTGGCGTGGGGTAAATCTTATTTCTATGCGGGTGTTCACGATTGCAAACAAGCATTCGCGTGCTGGGGGTTTCTGCAACATTTTGACAATGTTGGTTGTGGAGCAAATCATCAGTGTAGTGCAGATTTAGTTTATGCGCTAAAAGCTACGGATATCTTAATTTTTCTAAACAACAATGTCAATACCCTTTTAGTGTAATTCTCATATCATCTTCATCCGCTTATCCTGTATCTGGTCGCGAGGGCAGCAGCTCCAGCAGGGGACCCCAAACTTCCCTTTCCCGAGCCACATTTGCCAGCTCTGACTGGGGGATCCCGAGGCGTTCCCAAGCCAGTGTCGAAATATAATCTCTCCACCTAGTCCTGGTCCTACCCTGAGGTCTCGTCCCAGCTGGACGTGCCTGGAACACCTCCCTAGGGAGATGTCCTGGGGGCATCCTTACCAGATGCCCGAACCACCTCAACTGGCTCCTTTCGACGCAGAGGAGCAGCGGCTCTACTCCGAGTTCCTCACGGATGGCTGAGCTTCTCACCCTATCCCTAAGGGAGAAGCCAGCCACCCTTCTGAGAAAACCCATTTCAGCCGCTTGTACTCGCGATCTTGTTCTTTCGGTCATGACCCAGCCTTCATCACCATAGGTGAGGGTAGGAACGAAAATTGACCGGTATATTGAGAGCTTTGCCTTCCGGCTCAGCTCTCTTTTCGTCACAACGGTGCGGTAAAGCAAATGCAATATCGCCCCCGCTGCTCCGATTCTCCAGCCAATCTCCCGCTACATTGTCCCTTCACTTGCAAACAAGACCCAGAGATACTTGAACTCCTTTACTTGGGGTAACACCTCATTCCCTACCTGGAGGAAGCACTCCATCGGTTTCCTGCTGAGAACCATGGCCTCAGATTTAGAGGTGCTAATCCTCATCCCCAACCGCTTCGCACTCGGCTGCGAACCGGTCCAGTGAGTGCTGAAGGTCACAGACCGATGATGCCATCAGGACCACATCATCCGCAAAAAGCAGCGATGAGATCCCCAGCCCACCGAACTGCAACCCCTCCCCACCCCGACTACGCTTCGATATCCTGTCCATAAAAGTTACAAACAGGATTGGTGACAAAGCGCAGCCCTGGCAGAGGCCAACCCCCACCTGGAACGAGTCCGACTTACTACCCAGAACCCGAACACAGCTCTCACTTTGGACGTACAGGGATTGGATAGCCCTCAGAAGGGACCTCCTCACCCCATACTCCCGCAGCACCTCCCACAGTATCTCCCGGGGGACCCGGTAGTCTGTCAAAGTGGGACCTTTTAGTGTAATTGCCATTTCTTTTTCAACAAAGTTTTGAAGCAATTAAAAACATGAATAAAACAAAAATAACAGAACAGGTTTAAGCATCATTAGATTTTGGGTTATGTTCAGATAAAAAGTCAAATTCTGGAAGATTTATTGGATTAATTGGAATGACTGAATACCTGACAGACCTTTAGCATGCAATGTAGAGATGCAACCCAATCATATTTAAGTAAAAAGCAATGCTTTAGAAACCCATTTCCAAAGGCACTGTAGACTACACAGCCATAAGGTAAAATGCGAATTCTCTTTTTGGCCAGCTATGTAAACATTGATTAATCCCGCAAAAGGTGTTCAGTTGGTTATAGTCTATTCCTATTTGTTTTCCAATGCTTCTTAATATGAATGTAATCAGATTACATTACTGAGTTTGAGTAATCAAAAAGTTACTGATACAAATGTGGACAGGTAACATAACTGTAACGGATTACATTTAAAAATGAACATACCCAACCCTGGTGGTTGGTGGATCGATCCCAAAATATCAATACTACAGACACTAAGTCCCATTTTTGAAGATCGATTTTACCGTCATTAGGATCAATACCAGTTTCAGTTTCTCTTCAAAAAGTTGTACCCATTTCATCACAGAGTAGAACTGTCACTGCAAACAACATTCCGTTGTCGTGAACACATCTCAAGTGCTTCTCCAGCAACACTGCTGTTCCTTAAAATGGTGCACTCAAACAACAAACATATGCATTGGGCAAGCAAAACACGCCACAGCACACACCCTACCGCTGCCAACCGCCAATTCCAATCCATATGCCTATATTTATTGCATGCATGAATGCCATGGTTTAACAAAATATGAGCATGGTGGTATTATTTCAATTCACAAGACAGAAGGAATGCACATGTCAACCTCGGAAACTTATTTTCCTCAGTCGTGGAATCTTTTTTGTCTCTTCTCGCCAAAAAAGATGCAATAACTCAGGAGTTTGTGGATTCAAATTTGACTTTAA
Organism: Esox lucius; assembly: GCF_011004845.1. Taxonomy (NCBI): domain Eukaryota; kingdom Metazoa; phylum Chordata; class Actinopteri; order Esociformes; family Esocidae; genus Esox; species Esox lucius. The sequence continues at coordinate 29,658,492 of NC_047578.1, forward strand.
TGAGAATTCATGAACCCAGAAGTATAGAGATATTGTTATTCACATTAGCATCAATGATTAGTGATGGGAAACTGAGGCTTTCTGAAACGTTTGAGGCTTTCATCGGACTGGTTCTACACAGTGGTGTCACCGGTCGTTTGAGGCTTTCATCGGACTGGTTCTACACAGTGGTGTCACCGGTCGTTCAGTAATAAATATCCAATGTTTAATGGTCAGTTGTTGCACTGGTATCGTACCACTTACTGCGCCACTGGACCAGTTCTAGGTTCTAAGGAGTGGTGGGCAAAAAATTATATTATAAGCCACTGCTCGCTCTCTACGATTTTCCTCTGCTCTCTCCCTCAGGTCTCTGCTTCAGCGTCACTCAGTGCTGCATCTAGCGTCACTAGTCCCTTAAAGGGGCAGCGACATAAATCTTCTGCCGGCATACTTTTAATCTTAAACATTAAATAATTGTTGTAAACATTTTTTATTAACTCTGATGAATTAACTTACATTAAATTATTCACTTTTACCTTCCAACTTATTTATGCAGCTTTTAAACTATTTATTCTTACTTATGTCATATTTTAACATGGATTACATAGTTGTCTTTTTCACATTATCCAACATGATTAGGCATGTGCTTTCTGAAGGGAAATTGTAATGCCCGGTTCATATCCAGTGTTCTTCTTGCCTTTCCAGCTAGCATTTTTCAATTCTGCATTTGTTGTAATGTTTTGTATTAATAAGGCAAGAGTGTCATAATATGAACAAAATGAATTATTTAAACAGTATGGTTTGCACTCAAAAAGTAAAAATTTTATCTGGATTCGATCTCGCTCCATAACAAGTAAGAAATTGTGAGTCAGCGACAACTGCCCCATTGCTGGAATTGTAAAGCTAACAACTTTTTAAAATAAATTATTAAATAAAGTGACCAGTAGAGGTTGCTGTTCAAAAGTCTCAGGTACCAAACCGCACCGAACAACCATGGAAGCCTGCATTTTCCAAAGAGGCTTTGGAAAAAGCATGTGATTAAACAACACTTCGGACGTCATCAATCACATGGTATTACACCAATGCAAGCTTCGGCCCTTTCACATGGATTAGAATGGGTTGAAATTTCAAAGCATAGAATCAGAGAATTCCTCGATCAGATAAACAATAATTTAAAAACTTTTGCATCCTTGGTATTATTGAGGCTGCAGAAGAGAAAATATTAACATAACAAATACGAAAATAAATAGAACTTCAATAAGTGTGCTGGCATATAAAACATAAACAAAAGCTGGATTCAACACTGTGACAGTGATGTCACATTATTATCTAATTACCAACTTTACATAAGCTTCTTAGCTATCCAATATATGGGAACCACTTCAATAACTGGGCAAGGAGGAAAGCCTTGGTGCTTGTCAAAAGAGATCAATTAAAACTTTGGACACATTAATCACCTGGTGATCATACTATGAGAGAAACGCTGGAGTTAAAACATTAATAAAATATGGTGGATCCAATGCTTGATTTAAGATGTGATATTAAAAACTGACGAGCAAATATTCCTGAGGTGGGAATTACAAATGCACTGTTGCCAGTGCTGTCATCAAAATCATATATGAGAAAGTAATCATTGGGTCTCGAACTGGGCTTTGTAAGATTGCATAGCCTTTCACAGTTTCTACATGTTGAGCTACCAGCCAGGTAATGTTCCTACTGAAATTACAAGACAATTCTAACAATAGTCTATGGTATTGGGCCTACCCATTTGTTATAATGAATGATGTGTAGCAGAAATGTTTTGACATTCACTGTCTCATTAATTTAATTAGTTCTTGATAATTAGTAGACTAATTTAGTTTCATAAGTTTTAAAGCATAGTTGGAAAGCGCCATGTCTTAAAAAAAAACCATTAGATGGTTGCGTGACGTCCAAAGCTTCAAACGTCATCAATCACATGATATTTTTGCTCAGATACAAGCCTCGGCCCTTTTGCTGCAAGCAGACAGGACTGAAATTTCTGAGCCAGCCACTGAGCCTCTATTCACACATCCCGTCACTACTGATAAGATTTGTTGGCTGAGTGGGATGAGCACAAATTGGATGCTCTGTGTACGTGTGTTTGTATCCTGCCTCACAAGTATATTTTATTTCCACATGCACATCTGTTTCGTGTATTTCCATGCTAATTTTCCCAATCTGACATGCAGATTGGTGCTGTACAGGATACAGTACAGGTGCTGGTCATATAATTAGAATATCATCAAAAAGTTGATTTATGTCAGTAATTCCATTCAGAAAGTGAAACTTGTATAATGTACACATTCATTCCACACAGACTGATATATTTCAAGTGTTTATTTATTTTAATTGTGATGATTATAACTGACAACTAATGAAAATCCCAAATTCAGTATCTCAGAAAATTAGAATATTACTTAAGACCAATAATAAAAAAGGATTTTTAGAAATGTTGGCCAACTGAAAAGTATGAACATGAAAAGTATGGGCATGTACAGCACTCAATACTTAGTTGGGGCTCCTTTTGCCTGAATTACTGCAGTAATGCGGCGTGGCATAGAGTCGATCAGTCTGTGGCACTGCTCAGGTGTTATGAGAGCCCAGGTTGCTCTGATAGTGGCCTTCAGCTCTTCTGCATTGTTGGGTCTGGCGTATCGCTTCTTCCTCTTCACAATACCCCAAAGACCATGGTATCCCTATATTATATTAAAGTTCAGTATATTAGCCGTCTTTTGAGTGAACAAAGCCAAAAGAGATGTCTCACTGCAAAGACGCGGACACTATTCTAGTAGCTGTTCGCTAACAACTTTGTCTTCCTGAGATGCAAGAAATTAAAGACCATACAAAATACAGTTTTGAACATTGTTGATTGGTAATTGCATTCATTCTCCCATTTAATGATGCAATATCAAATGCATTCTATTTGTAGCTGTATAATGCTGTGGAATGATTTAATGGCTAAATTAATATGTAATTTGGCTATATGGCTAAGTAGCCTTGTCAGTAGTTGATAAGAATTTTTTTTTAATGTTATGTGTGATTTCTGTAATTAAATTTCTTTCAATATATTACATAGCCTACACTCCCCTTTCAATATTGGAAATGAATGATATGTCTTCTTTTTTGATCAATTACAATCCTTGGGATTTGAAGGTTAAACATCATTAACGCAATGTCTGCAATCTCCCCAATAAGGCAAATGTTCTTTCTTCCTTTTCAGGAAGTGGGTTAGTTTGGCTCCATTCACCTACAACAACCATGCTGGCTGAAAAGGTTTGGAATGCCCAACCAGTTGGAAAGCACTATGTCTTTTAAAAGAAGCATGTTCTGAAATCTCTGACGTCCGCCATCATGTGATATTGTTTTCGCCGAAGCAAGCCTCTGCCCCCTTTGAGCAAACTGGTTTGAAAATTTGAAGCGAACCTTGGTTTTATGCAGGGGCGGACTGGCCATCAGGAGGTTAGGGACTTTTCCTGGTGGGCTGAGCCGAACCAACATACATGGACTGCCCAGCAGCCACTCATTGCAATTGAAGTGGACTGCTCGTCCTGACTTCCATTCTTTGTCCATGTTTCTATCTCTCTGGCACACCAAGGTCTAAACAATGGGTACTCACAAGGACCGACCCAGTATTTCAGGGGGAGGAGTAACCCATGCATTATTGAATTTGTCCAACAGGTTTGCAGAACAGGATTGGTCAATATTTTAATTAAAACAGGATGAACACCCAAGAGAAGAGAGTTTCATGCAACGAATGACTGGAAAGCAGTTCCACAGAGTATGGGCATGTGACAAATAACCTACCGATACTTGGAGTAATAGACCTGCTATGTTCATTGTTAATACCCATCCAAATCACAGGCCTGGGGTACATTAGCTCTCCGTAACTTTATAAGAGGAAGAAGGCAGAAAAATCACACATTTCTTCTTACTGGTTTCCCCTGATATTTAATTAAATCTATAAAACAGTTGTTAATCAGAAATGGATTCAAGATGTATTATACAGTAATAAATCATTTCTATATTGAAGTTATCCCAATATAGTTATGATTTAAGAAGTAATGATGTCATGGTAGATTGTTTTGTCAAGTGTTTAAATGTATTCCCTTTAAACCCTTATACTCAGTGCGCATGTCCAAGACAAATGTTTAAAGAAGTTTTTTGTCAAATAAAAATATAATTACAGTTATCCAGTGTGCATTTATTCAGAAAGTTTTAACCAGTCTTCTTTAATCTTCTGTTCAAATGAGTGTCTTTTGGAGGGAGTCGGCTGATTCGATTTAAAGATTTTTATCTGTTGACACATTTTATAATTAGCCACACCTGCCACAGGCAAATTGAGGTCAGCCATGGTTTCAAGAAAATGGGTCCATCCTAGAAATATTCTGTCTTTGGATATCTTGTGTGAGGAATAAGCCAAATTGCAAGGTGGTATCGTCTGCTAAAAGTACTCTCTTGTCATACACCTCCCTGAACATTTTGATGAGTGATGCATTGCATACATGGAAGCCTTTTCTATTCCTTACAATTTTTTTGTAGGGGGTAAAGATTTCCTCACTAGTTTTCTTTTATGAACCCCTACACCAAACGTGAGTGATTCCAGGTTTACCTTAGGGGCGTTGTCATAGTTTTGTGTGATGCATTTGGCGTTCAAAACTATGCAATTGTTTTATTCCTAAACCCATAACTTGGGTCCACATGATGACCATTCTGTGATATGATCACCATCTTCAAGTTCATTGGTTAAAACTCCCAAATAATTGCTCAGAGGGGGTTTCCATTCACCTGGCTTGCAAACACAGACCCCCGAATCTGTGTCGTGGTGTAGAACTCTCCTCTGTAGCTATTCCATTAGATTGTACAATTCAAGACACCCGTAAGCTTTCGGGAAAGCTGCAATGATTACAATGACATTTCTGGGACATCTAAGGTAATTCTTTTTCTGCTTCCACTGTACCAGAGCAACCACCTCATTAAAAAAAAAGTGTCATGAGATACACAAAATAAAATGAATTTGGTTTGAAAAAATTAACCCTGTAAATTGTTGGGTGTCTCTAACAATAAATGTTGTCAGCATGTTGCTTCTCTGAGCATACTTTCCCCACAGATTGTGGATCATCCTGATGGTCATTGGAAAACTTCAGACAGGCCTGGACATGCGCTGGCTTGAGCAGGGGCAACTTGTGTTCGCTGCAGGATTTAAATCCCTGATGGCGTCAGGTCATTGACCAGGTCCTGCCCTGTAGTTCTGGGCTGATCTCTCACCTTCCTCATGATCATTGATGCCCCACAAGGTGAGATCTTGCAAGGAGTCCCAGACCGAGGGAGATTGACCGTCATCTTGAATTTCTTCCATTTTCTAATGTCCCTGATGTCCTTACACAGCTCTCTGGGCTTGGCCATTGTGGAGAGGTTGGAGTCTGTTTGATTGTGTGGACAGGTGTCTTTTATACAAGTAACAAGTCCAAACAGGTGCAGTTAATACAGGTAATGAGTGGAGAACAGGAGGGCCACTTAAAGAAAAACTAACAGGTCTGTGAGAGCCGGAATTCTTGCTGGTTGGTAGGTGATCAAATACTTATGTCATGCAATAAAATGCAAATTAATTATTTAAAAATCATACAATGTGATTTTCTGGATTTTTGTTTTAGATATATATATATATATATATATATATGTGTGTGTGTATACAGGTGCTGGTCATAAAATTAGAATATCATCAAAAAGTTGATTTATTTCAGTAATTCCATTCAAAAAGTGAAACTCGTATAATGTATGCATTCATTGCACACATACTGATATATTTCATGTGTTTATTTCTTTTAACTTTGATGATTATAACTGACAACTAATGAAAAACCCCAAATTCAGTATCTCAGAAAATTTGAATATTGTGAAAAGGTTCAATATTGAAGACACCTGGTGCCAAACTCTAATCAGCTAATTAACCCAAAACACCTGCAAAGGCCTTTAAATGGTCTCTCAGTCTAGTTCTGCAGGCGACACAATCATGGGGAAGACTGCTGACTTGACAGCTGTCCAAAAGACGACCATTGACACCTTGCACAAGGAGGGCAAGACACAAAAGGTCATAGCTAAAGAGACTGGCTGTTCACAGAACTCTGTGTCCAAGCACATTAACCCTCTGAGTACTACGCGTAAAATTTTTGGGTGTCTCTACTTTTACATTTTGGCTTATAAACAATATGTAATGTGAATCGATCATTGTGTATTTGGCATCAAATTATTCCAAATTACCTCAGCTAATATAAGCTTGCATGTTAATGTTCTTATAAGGTAGTGTTTTAGGGAAAAATGCACAATTAAGTAAATAATTTCATAAGCAAAATCTGATTTTTTATATATATCATTGAATTCTGACCATAACACACCCATATGGAGTGATACTCCCAATACAAATGTTCTGTGCAAACACAATGCACATTTGTGTAAGAAAAGGCTTCACAATGAATGTGAACAGAAAAATGAAATAATTTGCCTTTTGTCCAACAAGTTTTTGACACAATTTTTCATTGAAATCAACCACCCCGGTACCTCAACCCAAAAACATTCCAAAAACACTTTTCAAACCCTTTTTCTTACACAAATATGCATTGTATCACAATAAAAGTGAACAGAACAATTAAATAATAATTCACCTTATGTGCATACAGGACAATATGATTATGACACCCATAATTATTTTCTATATGATTGAATTCAGACCACACACAGCCATGTGGAACAGATCTCCCATTCCAAATACGCAAAGCAGACTATCTATAATGATCACATTTGTATTACATTATTTCATGATAAATAGGTTATTAGATGTTACTTACCAGACTGTACTTGCGTTAGCATTAGCCTGTTGTTAGCATTCGTCCTTTGTTGTCTGGTAACTCAGCTATCCAACGTTTGATAACCATAACGGACTATGGCTACATTTAGTAAAAGTGTTTTTATGTTTTGCCATTTTATACTAATAATAATACTTATAAAACTGTTGAAAACACAAATCCTTTCTTTGTCTTTTCAACAAGTTAGCGTTACGCAAGGACACAATGCTAAAACGTTCGCTAATGCTAAGTTAGCATGCTAGCTAAGCTGACATACTGCTACAACCTCTTCTACAGTCAGAATGAGCAAATGAAGAAAACAAAACTTACGTCCCACCCAGCAACCTTATGATTGGATCAAATACGCAACAGATACCTTCCCCAGATTGGGTAAAATAAACTATTCTGCATAGCAACAGCCTTCCATTGGATGCTCTCACTCAACAGCCCATCCATTGGTCAGGTGCACAAGGTTTTGGTTTCATTTGGACAGGATGACAACAACAAGGAAATATGCCAAGTAAACACAAAGCGCATCTGCGTTTTCATCGGACTCTCGTTGAAACAGCAAAGTAAACAGAATCTCTCTATTACAAACCGTTTTGAAAATATGTAATACTACGTAATTGTTATGCAAATACGCCCCGGGCGTGGGCGCTACCGCCTAATCCGTCCTCAGAGGTTAATAGAGAGGCGAAGGGAAGGAAAATATCTCATCTCACCTTTTTCCGCTTATCCGGTATCAGGTCACGGGGGTAGCAACTCCAGCAGGGGACCCCAAACTTCCCTTTCCCGAGCCACATTTGCCAGCTCTGATTGGGGGATCCTGAGGCGTTCCCAGGCCAGTGTCGAAATATAATCTCTCCACCTAGTCCTGGGCCTACCCCGAGGTCTCCTCCCAGCTGGACGTGCCTGGAACACTTCCCTAGGGAGACGTCCTGGGGGCATCCTTACCAGATGCCCAAACCACCTCAACTGGCTCCTTTCGACGTAAAGGAGCAGCGGCTCTACTCCGAGTTCCTCAGGGATGGCTGAGCTTCTCACCCTATCCCTAAGGGAGAAGCCAGCCACCCTTCTCAGAAAACCCATTTCAGCCACTTGTGGGTGTGGAGGGGATGTCTTGGATGACACGCCTCTTCAACATTGCGTGGGAGTCGCGGAAAGTGCCTAAGGAGTGGCGGACCAGGGTGGTGGTTCCCCTGTTCAAAAAAGGGGACCAGAGGGTGTGTGCCAATTACAGGGATATCACACTTGTCAGCCTCCCTGGGAAAGTCTACTCAAAGGTACTGGAAAGGAGGGTTCGGCAGATAGTCGAACCTCAGATTGAAGAGGAACAATGCGGATTCCGTCCTGGGCGGTTACTCTTGCAAGGATCCTGGAGGGGGCCTGGGAATATGCCCATCCAGTCTACATGTGTTTTGTGGATTTGGAGAAGGCGTATGACCAGGTCCCCCGGGAGATACTGTGGGAGGTGCTGCGGGAGTATGGGGTGAGGAGATCCCTTTTGAGGGCTATCCAATCCCTGTACGTCCAAAGTGAGAGCTGTGTTCAGGTTCTCGGTAGTAAGTCGGACTCGTTCCAGGTGGGGGTTGGCCTCCGCCAGGGCTTCGCTTTGTCACCAATCCTGTTTGTAACTTTTATGGACAGGATATCGGGGGGGTAGTTGGGGTGGGGAGGGGTTGCAGTTCGGTGGGCTGGGGATCTCATCTCTGCTTTTTGCGGATGATGTGGTGCGAAGCGGTTGGGATGAGGATTAGCACCTCTAAATCTGAGGCCATGGTTCTCGGCAGGAAACCGATGGAGTGCCTCCTCCGGGTAGGGAATGAGGCGTTAACCCAAGTAAAGGAGTTAAAGTATCTCGGGGTCTTGTTCGCGAGTGAGGGGACAATGGAGCGGGAGATTGACCGGAGAATCGGAGCAGCGGGGGCGGTATTGCATTTGATTTACCGCACCGTTGTGACGAAAAGAGAGCTAAGCCGGAAGGCAAAGCTCTCAATATACCGGTCAATTTTTGTTCCTACCCTCACCTATGGTCATGAAGGCTGGGTCATGACCGAAAGAACAAGATCGTGAGTACAATCGTCTGAAATGGGAAGGAAAATATGTGGTAGAAACAAATGTGTACAAGCAATAGGGATAACCAAACCCTGGAAAGGATTGTGAAACAAAACCCATTCAAAAATGTGGGGGAGATTCACAAAGAGTGGACTGCAGCTGGAGTCAGTTCTTCAAGAACCACCATGCACAGACGTATGCAACACATGGGTTTCAGCTGTCGCATTCCTTGTGTCAAGCCACTGTTGAACAAGACACAGCGTCAGAAGCGTCTCGTCTGGGTTAAAGACAAAAAGGACTGGACTGCTGGAGGAAGAGAGGAGAGGCACAGAATCTACGTTGCTTGAAGTCCAGTGTAAAGTTTCCACAGTCAGTGATGGTTTGGGGTGCCATGTCATCTGCTGGTGTTGGTCCACTGTGTTTTCTGAGGTCCAAGGTCAACGCAGCTGTCTACCAGGAAGTTTTAGAGCACTTCATGCTTCCTGCTGCTGACCAACTTAATGGAGATGCAGATTTCATTTTCCAACAGGACTTGGCACCTGCACACAGTGCCAAAGCTACCAGTACCTGGTTTAAGGACCATGGTATCCCTGTTCTTAATTGGCCAGCAAACTCGCCTGACCTTAACCCTATAGAAAATCTATGGAGTATTGTGAAGAGGAAAATGCGATACGCCAGACCCAACAATGCAGAAGAGGCTCTCACCTGACCCAGATAGCAATGAGTCGGCGGACCGGAGGCGGTCCTCCAGAGACAGTAGAAGCGTCAAAATGTCGACATCGCAAACACGTTTGTTGGCTTATCGCCGGCGGCAGCCGCCTTCCTACCGCCTGTGTTCTGCGGCCGGCCCGTGGTCCAACCGCCATTCCACCGCCGTTATACAAAAGGCGGACCTTCCGCGGTTTTCGAGCGATCTGACGCTTTTATATATATATATTTAATATTTATAGCATGCAGTTTATCGAGAATAATGATTGATCAAACCAGAAAAATTTCCATTTGGTGTTTTAATTCCACATTTCAAAGTACAGTAACGGTCATTCAAACAAGATGTGTCAGATCACTGAAATAAATAATAGGCAGAAAAAAATAAACATATAAATACACACTACAGAACATGCAGGTTTCCAATAAAATGTTGGTTAAAAAAAAAAAACAGCCATACAAGCAAATTATAACACAAACACAATAATTGTTAATAATATAGAGGTCAGCTCTGGGATGAAAATAATTACCAGTAAACATAACAAGTAATGAGGATATTTGGTACCAAAGAATGTGCAGGATACCAAATAAAACGAGGTAGAACATCACATTTTCAAGCCATTGAGTAAAGCTCTAGAATATTCCATTATAATGGCATTGCTGACCTGGAGCACAAGATTTACACCATGCTGCATTAAGATGTGTCTCTTGTATCTGTGATAAACAAAACTTGACATACATATATAAAAATACAGAGGTAAAAACAGTAGTAGAACAGACCATTATAACTGCAATGCTGACCTGTGGCACAAGGATTTACAAGCTATATTTAACAATAGAATAACAGTTAAGCACTGTGATGGAATGAAAAATGCTGATGTTAAAAACAGAGTAAGTAGAATATTTGGTACCAGGTAATGTGCAATATCAAGTATCAGAGGTACGAAATAGTATTTCCAAGCTATTATTAATTGAATAACAGTTAAGCACAGTGATGAAATGAAAGTAGAATGTTGGTACCAGTTAATGTGCAATATCAAGTAACAGGTATGAAATAGGATTTACAAACTATAATAGAATCGTTAAGACGGAATGGAATAAGCCAATACTAAAGTTAAAATACAAAAGAAAACAGGGTGGATTTGGTGAGTGTAGTCTGGCACTTCTGGCTTCTTGATGTTACTGACTGCAGGATAAAGAAAGTGTTCCAGTTCAGTGATGCTGGGGTGTCAGTAGTCAGCCTAGGTTTAAGGGGTCGGCTGTGGGTCCTTCTCAGCTGTGCAGCTTTTTCCTCCTTCACGGTCTGATGCTCCTTTCAGGTAACGTGTTACGTTAACCTGGACCGCCTCATCAGTGTCATCCTGGGTTGCCGGACTCTTCCGGAGGGCCCCTGTAGAAAATACAGATCTGTCATTACATTTGAATGGCATAAGGCATAATGGCATCTACTTAAAAAAAATCTCCAACTAACTTTGAACAATGGTCTTCAGGAACAGGTCTCTAAAACATGTTTTATCCCCTATACCAGTCCAGGTTGTATTAACGGCAAGGTTATTAGAGAAGATACTCTGAAGCATTCTCCACACTGTTGTCTTCAGGTCCCTCCCACATTTGATAGCCAAAAACCGAAGCTGAAAATCCAATGTGTTAAATTACATTTCTCGCAAGCCTCTCATACATAAATATAAAATGTGACAGGCTGTGGATTTAGACTGTAGAATATGCAGTGTACAAACTTAATTTGACTTTTTAGATTACCCTACGGCCTTATAAACGAAAGCAACACACTTACAAATCGTTCCTGGAGCTCTTTATCCTGCCTCAAAATGCTCTCAAGAAACACCAAATCTTCCTGGGTGTCTAGGGGGAGTAACAGATCCCCTGGGCAGGGATAGCTCTCCAACAGACACATTGGCACTGAAATGTTGCAGCATAGTTTTCCATGCTACGCACAACATCGCCAAACTCTCCAAGACGTCACAGCACTAGGGTCTGATCTGCACGTACAGGGGTTCCCAGAATAAAAGAATAAAGTAGTCAGTCCTGGTCCCTCAATTACTAAACTATGACATTTATACCTAGGTCTACTACACGTACAGGTGGACCCAGTGGGAATTAAACCAACAACCACAGGTGTTGTTTGCAAGTTGTACCTGATTGCCCAGTGCGAGCAAACGTCTTCAGCATTGTCCCAAATTGCTTCACCTGCTCTTGAAGCGAGCCGCTGTCATCCGAAGCTACAAAATGAAACGCATATGGTCATTCTGAACCTACATTACACACAAAAAAGTAAAATTTAAGAAAGAGTGCATGTTTTCACCTGCTCGTGCATGGCTTCCCCTCAGGGCTTGGTTCTCCTCCCTCACGGCTTGGTTCTCCTCCCTCACGGCTTGGTTCTCGTTCTGGAAATCTACATGAAAGAAAAAAACTAAAGGCACTATTTTCAAAACTGTTAAAACACTGGACATTAGGACATAGGCCTAGAATATACCTTCATTGCTGAAAACTTCATGCTGTACATGCGATGCCAGGGGAGTCCAAGGGCCAATAACGGAGCGATGACTTTCTCCTATTGATAAACATTGACGTTAAAATATGTTTGAAGTTATTACATACATGTAATGAATTGGACTTAAATGTAACAGTGTAGCACAACATATTACATACCTCCAGCCTTTTCACCCATTTGCTGCCAGGGTAAATTTTTTGCTGGGGGTGTAAATTTTAGTACTTGACGAACTGGGGGAACAAACATAACAGCTTTAATTTCACTGCAGAGATTGCATATTCTGTAATGAAACAATAATTGAACTGTGCAAAGCTAATGATATGTACAACACACCGACACCTTTCATCCAGAAAGTCAAGTGCCCTAATGAAAAACAGATTATGGATAAAAGGATTCCTCATCTTAAATAGAAGCAATAGTTTCCAGGACAAAAGAAAAACGTCACAAATAACATCATTTCCGAGAAAGAGGAAACAGAAATTTGAAAATCTAACAAAGGGTATAGTTTAGTGGCAGGATCACAAATAAAGCATCACAGCAATACATTTTACATACCAGCTCTGAAGTCTACAGATGGCTCCACATTTTCCTGGTTTTCTTGAACCAATGAAACTTCTGGAGCATCGGGCAGCACTGAAACATTACCGGGAACAATGTTTTCCAAGTTCAAAAGAGGTTGTCGAAACGAGAGCACTGCTGGTGCATCTGGAAGACAAGACTCCTCTTTATCAGAAGAGGCCTGGGGTCTGTACTTAGAGTTTGAAATTCTCTTTCGCTTTCCCTTCTTGTCATCATCCGTCGTTTCAACGCAGGAACCTGTTTGGAAGCGCATCAAATATCTTGTCACCTCTTTCCAAGATTCTAGATCAGGGAATAATGAATGAAAGAGTCAGTTATGCACCATAAACAGAAATTACACAGATGAAATGCAGGAAAATAAAATGCACAAGTCAGACCCATTTACCTGCTCCCTTCATGAACTTAAAATGTTTCTCCCAGGTGCTGTGTGGAGGCGTGCAGCGGATGGCTAAATTGTTGCCTTTGTCCTTTTTGCGGAGGTTAAATGGGGACCAATAGCACATGCCCTCGCTGAGCCACACTTGCGGAACCACTGCAAACGGCAGATCCCCCTCATCAATAAACTGAACAATGGCAAACAGCATCTGAAATAGAAGAAAAATGTGCATAAAGTTTACATTTTTTATTAATTTCCAGGCAAAATCAATAAATTAAAATTCTCACCCCTTCATGATGGGGGATCATGTTGTCAATAGCCCTCCCTGCCAATTGTGTCCTTAGGCAATCCTCTTCCTCTTCACTATCTTCTGTGCTTGAGGAAAACATTTCACCTGGTTCATATACCTCATCAACAAGTGTTTCCTGTGCTTCAGGGGTTACAGTTTGTACATGGCTTGTTGTAGCCATTCCATGAGGATTTACTTGGTCAGTCGGGAGTAAGTCGGGAATAATAGCAAATAGAGCATTGTTTGCAGCTGCAATTTCCTGTTTGTCCCTCTCAACTCCTTTCAATATTCTTCTCCTTTTGGCCCAGTAACTAGACATTGTTAGACATTTACCTTTAACGCCAAAATGATAGCCCAACAGTAAGTCTCTTGGGTGAAGATAACGGGTTATTCTCTGGTCAAGGTATCTGCAAGAAAATGTGAACAAAACCGCATTGTTAACACTAGGAATACACAGTAATGTGTGTGTGTGTGTGGGGGGGGATCAGCCAAATGTGGAACAGTGAAATTGTTAACAATAACATTTATTAATTGAGTGTAGTGATTCAAGTGAACACAGATTTGTCCTTAAACATAATAACACAATCACCTTAAATCCAGTACAGTAGCAACTGTACTATCAGCATTTTTTAGGACTAAAATAACTTTACCTATACACATCGTTATTTTTGTTAGAAAATATCAAAAGTTTAACTTAGTCTTTCTAAGTGTAAAGCTCTGGCTACCTACTGTAGCTAGTTACATTTCTACATCTACTAGCAACATTGCTTAACCTCTGTGTTTGCTGTAACATAGGCAAACAGCATGTGCGTAAATAAGGCTACTTTAGCTTGACTAGTTAGGCAAGACCAAAGATGACTACATATTTTAAATACATACACAAAAAACAATGTAAACATAATATTGCGTTACAGAAAAAGGAAACATATACTTACTTAAAAGCTGGTAGTCGATGTCGATGAATTTGCTAGCTAACAACTGAAGGCTGTAGTAACTCGCGATTGATCGAACTGAAGCGAATGTACTCTAGTTTTATTGTTACGGGAGGGGCCAGCCTCAGTGACTCCAATGCATCATCAACAGTAGAGACGGGTCCAGGAGCATGTCTAATTGTGCCTAAATCAAATAAATGTAAACAATTTCCCCCTAAGTGCTTAAAATAATTCGATATATTTTACATATATTACTGTATAATCGCTTCAGAGTTTCAAAGTCATTTAAATGTAATTTCCTAAACCTTACCTCTCATGGAATCATGTTATAAACCCTAGTAATCTGTTTTAATCTGTAATAAACCCTATGCTTTGGAGAAAAAAACTATTTGATATAATTCACATATTATATATTAGGATTTTATAATCGCTTCAAATGTGAAAAGTAGTAAAAATGCCGTCAGTTCCACTTAACTCCCAACATGCAAAACCATTGGCCGGTCGATTTTGAGAGTAGCCTTGTATTTAAAAGCGTCTTGCCGCCGGACGACCGTGGTCCTTTAGACCGAGGCAACCGCCAAAGAAAATTAAGCAGTCGGACCGCTGGCGGCATCTCGCAAGAAATGGGAGTGACGTATTCGGTGGCAAACGTTTCATCCCCGCCAGCAGGACGCACCTATAGCCGACAGCTTAGGGCCGGCGGCAAAAAGAAGCTGTGCGGATATTTTTTGCTATCTGGGTGAGCAGTGCCACAGACTGATCGACTCCATGCCACGCCGCATTGTTGCAGTAATTCAGGCAAAAGCAGCCCCAACTAAGTATTGAGTGCTGTACATGCTCATACTTTTCATGTTCATACTTTTTAGTTGGCCAACATTTCTAAAAATCCTTTTTTTGTATTGGTCTTAAGTAATATTCTAATTTTCTGAGATACTGAATTTGGGATTTTCATTAGTTGTCGGTTATAATCATCACAATTAAAATAGATAAACATTAGAAATATATCAGTCTGCTTGTAATGAATGAATATAATATACAAGTTTCTCTTTTTGAATGGAATTACTGAAATAAATCAACTTTTTGATGATATTCAAATTTTATGACCAGCACCTGTATACAGTGTGGTGAACAAGTATTTGATACACTGCCGATTTGCTTCCAAAAGGTTACGCCTCTTAACTTTATCATTGGATACACGTCACCGTTCAACACTTTAGCACTACACCGGTAACAGTAACTAAAATTGTGATACGGTCGGATGAAGCTAAACTATTTCAGGTATGTGTTGACATTTGATACTTCCGGTCAGGTAGAAACATTTTCATCATGTCATTTAATTTGATCTATTAAGGACAAACTCATCTGCTTACATACACCAGCCAGCGTTTATCTTTTTATTCAAAAATACATTTAACACACATAATATAGGTCCAAAATACAGCATACAAAAATCGGGAATTAATTTCATGTTTCATAATCCAGAAGTAACGTGTCCCCGCACACACGCACATGCACAAACACACAGACAAGTATTACTAAATCACAAACACCACAGTACGTAAGCATTTTTTTTACAGTGGCCGAGAAGTGCAAAGCAACATTACAAGAATGAAACACTTTTACAAAGCCCGACACAAAATTACATTTTTGAAAACATTTTTACCTACCATAAAACACAAATACATGGGCTAAACACTTTTACCAAGGACAAAACAAATTGACATTTTAGAAAACAAATTAACATTTTAGAAAACAAATTAACATTTTAGAAAACAAATTAACAAGACGCAAAACACTTTTACCAGTCCCGAAACAAATTTACAAATGATAGATTCTTCACGGAAAGGGAATGTACCACATACCGGAAGTGACTTGGTGAAAGCGGGTGATAGGTGTTGCTGGTGAGCGCGGTCAATTCGTGTTGTCGTATGAAGTTGAATGAAGTTTGTGGTGACCGAACATGGACTCCGGCCGAGGAATGTTTTGCCCGTTTGTGGCAAACACATGAACAGCTTAACGCGATTCTGCTTTGCGTGTGGTCATTGTTTGGAGTTTTTAAAGGACGTGGACCAGACGGAAACATTGGAGAAACCGGAGTCTTCTCGACAGCCGGACACTGTGGTAAGCAAAGTAACTTGTTAAGTGTAGCAAAACGCTACCTACCTGAGGACATGTGAATAAAAGTCAGTAGTTATGCTAATGATTTTTCGAGAGGCTACAGTATATATATTATAATTTTTTAAAGAAAATGACGGATCGGTTCGCTAGATAAGACCCTCTTCTTCAGCTGGGGTAGTGCACAGCCCGTCAAAGCTCTTCAAAGACCTTTGGAACGGCATTGATTTGGACTGCAAAACGTCTTATCTAGCGAACCGATCTGTCATTTTCTTTAAAAAATTATAATATATATACTCAATCTGAACAATTGCAGTTAAAAAGTATAGGAATTATAATTGTTTTTAGAAAATGACCGATCGTTTTGCTAGATCAGCTGGGATCGTTCACCAGCCCGTTGAAGCTCTTCAAAGACCTTTGGAACGGCATTGATTTAGACTGCAAAATGTTGGAGTCCATTGAAGAACACTATTCGGAGAAACATCCAGACATGTTTTCCTCAAAAAACATAATTTCTCTTCCACTGAGATATCTTGGATGGTATTGGGATAAGTAAATTATTAGGACATTTTCATTTTGAGGTGAACTAATCCTGAAAAAGTTGTTAAAGATGCACTTTAAAGTGCAGTTGCTTAATTTGTTTCTATCTTACAGTATAACATGTATACTGTATACTATATATGTTATATTATATGTTCTATATTATGAATACAGTGTTCATGTTCACTTTGTGAATCGCTGTTTTAGATAAAGAAACAATAACTTTTGTTTTCTATACTAGAAAGTGTAATAAATACTTTTTACTATGATTCATTTACTTCACACTTAAATTTAATATTTATATTAAATGTAATACACTTATACACTGCTGCCTGTCTGAACACAATTCAGTGTTTCACCACTAAAGAAAAAAACTTTTTGATAATTTCATAGATGAGCCATTTCTTTTAGTCTCCTGTAACTGATTGTGTTCCATGGCAGAGTCCAGGTACTCCTGCATGTTTGGGTCCCCACAAGGAGTCATTGACAGGCTAGCCTCAGGAAGGGCATCCAGTTCAGCCTGTTCAATTTGAGATCCACAGTCTCTGGAGCCAAACCTATGTTAAATAGAATACATAATTGAAGTTAATGTTATATTAATACTTTGATCTGTTTATCACCAATGTATCACCTGTGTGGTAAGTGGTAGAGTTCATGGGGCACTCCTCCTGGACATGCTGCTGTTCTGGAAGGGCGAATCCTGTGACTGTTCCACAGTATCACACACTCATCCAGGTCCTTCTGAAGAACGTCACCGAAGCAATACCTCAATAGGCACTGATGCTCATGGCCCCCGTTGAAGTATCCAGCATCTCTAAGGTCTGCAAATAACTCCATCCAGAACTGAGACCTATAGAAATTGATAAAATGTTCAGTTATACTTTCAAGTATATACATGTTTGAATAATAAAATCAAAGTTTAGTTGTAATTATATTTATGGTCTGTGCATCTTTTGGTAATTCCATTTTTTTTTTCAGAAACAACTACTTTTCCTGATGGGAAGGATTTGTTTTACATTTTGTATTGATCTTTATTGTGCTCATTTTTCATCACTCGTTCCTGAGAAGAAAAATTGAATGACTAAAGATACAATGACCCTTTATGAAGACAACTCACCTTCCCTTTCTAAATATAGACCACCAGGACTCAATACGCTGGTTATTCATAGAGGAGCCGTACATGTGGCTGGACGCTCCAGAGTAGTAGTCACTGTGATGGTGGCGTAGGGTACATTGAATTGCAGCCATTATGCCATTCTCAGTGCTGCAATCAGTCCTCAGTCTCATGGGGATGACACCGAGGTTTCGCACACATGACATGAAATAGTGAGCAATCACTGTTGGGTTGTTATTTGTTGGTCCACATTCAAGCCACAGTACTTTACGTGAAAATCCATCTATGCATCCCGAAATGGCCAAACCGAATGGCTTAAGTTTGTCATAACCATCTGCGTGCCACATATAGTTAGGTCCCATTGAGTGATAGGTTCTTCTTGTAAACCTTCTGCGTGCTCTGTTCTCACACCCTCGAGGATTAAGCTCCCGGAGGAAATTCATCACATCATCTCTCTTCACTCGAAGATTGTATTTTTGTTTAAGTACTTGCCACATCGAGCGGTAACCAAACAGTTGTCCAGGTCCACGAAGTTCAGATCTGATGGCGTTACGCATGGCGTTTGGAGAGGAATAATCCTACCTGCGGTACAACCCTGCTTCGTTCAGTTTACATTAAAAAGAGTCCTCAAGCTGATGTTTACACCGTGTAGACTTGACATCATGTCCAGGATTACAGCGTACGAGTGGCCCTCGTTAAAATAGTGAACGCAATGATGCAGTATGTTTGGTGTTTCCGTCTGGTCCACGTCCTTTAAAAACTCCAAACAATGACCACACGCAAAGCCGAACCGCGTTAAGCTGTTCATGTGTTTGCCACAAAAAGGGCAACACATTCCTCAGCCGGAGTCCATGTTCAGTCACCACAAACTTCATTCAACTTCATACGACAACACGAATTGACCGCGCTCACCAACAACACCTATCACCCGCTTTCACCTAGTCATTTCCGGTATGTGGTACATTCCCTTTCCGTGAAGAATCTATCATTTGTAAATTTGTTTCGGGACAGGTAAAAGTGTTTTGCGTCTTGTTAATTTGGTTTCTAAAATGTTAATTTGTTTTCTTAAATGTCAATTTGTTTTGTCCTTGGTAAAAGTGTTTAGCCCATGTATTTGTGTTTTATGGTAGGTAAAAATGTTTTCCAAAATGTAATTTTGTGTCGGGCTTTGTAAAAGTGTTTCATTCTTGTAATGTTGCTTTGCACTTCTCGGCCACCGTAATTTTTGCCTGTTAAACAATTCTAACAATTTGTAGACAACATTCTCGCGTTAACCCTGTGCAATTTGATAAGACCTATTTACAAACGTTTTGTTTTCCAGAAGAAATAACAGATCTTATGCTGTCAACCAATCAGCATTGTTCATGCAAAT
Organism: Esox lucius; assembly: GCF_011004845.1. Taxonomy (NCBI): domain Eukaryota; kingdom Metazoa; phylum Chordata; class Actinopteri; order Esociformes; family Esocidae; genus Esox; species Esox lucius. The sequence continues at coordinate 29,677,917 of NC_047578.1, forward strand.
TTAAACTCCACCTTCTTGGTATGTTTGTAACTTTTTGCCATATAATGCAACTCAGAGGTTAATGCTGACCTAAAATACCCATTCTGATTTCACGAATAATCATTGATCATACATACACATGTATCAAAGTTGTCAGTTATATTTTTAACACTATGTTTAACCCAACCATAACACAATCAACCAAGCCATAATGGGGGTATTTCAGAAAGCAGGGTAAATAAATTATTTGAGTTGGAACTGCAACTCTGGGCTATCAAACTCAAAGTTTATATTTTCAAGAGTTGGTGTGTAACAATTAGTTCAGTCAATTCTGATTTAAGTTAACCTTGATTAAAGCACAAGGAGATAAAAAAAACACAGATTACGTGATTCACCATAGCAACAGAAATAACTCCAGTGGAGTTGGTATATTAATGAATACGCATGAAGAATACATGCATACATTCAAGAAAAAAGCATTGCAGCAGCAGAAGAATGTGAGCTAGTGTGTCAGGACGTTGCTGACCGAGACAGTGCGTGAGCATTTAGCAGCAGAAGAACATGAGCTAACGTGTCACAAGGGCATTGCTGACCGAGACAATGCGTGAGCGTTTTTTGAAAAAAATTAAAAGTCACATCTTGAGTGTTCCACTCATTAAACATTTATGTAATGTTTGTGTGTGAGGGTGTAATATAAAGTTCACAGTATTTATCAAATGCACAGAATAACGCATCGTCATTCTGAACAGTTACATTAGTGTGACATGGCATACATCTGGACAGTAAGAATTAAGAAATACATAAAGCAAAAATACAACTCAAATTAAGAGACCATTGCACCCTTTTCTTTCCTTTCCAAAAAAGTTGAAAAGGAAGGTTTTGAGTGAGGAACAGAAGCATTCAGTTTGCAGTGGTCTCTTAATATTTTCCGGAGCTGTATATTTAAGTAAGTAAGTGACATTTAAGCAAGAATAAGTACAATTCGCAAAATAATAAAAATTATCTGCACATTAATGCTGTGGAAAGACTTCCTATGCACATAATCTCCTTCATTTACTGAAAGAGCTTTGAGGTGTATGAGTGCCATCTATGCAGCCAATCTCTGGACACCCTAAAATATTGACCGATTAGTGCTTCAAGTCTCAAAGCTTCATACTAAATAAACTGATTACTGCTTAGACTGATACCAAACAGATAATCATTAGGAAATTATAAAAATACATCCAAGTGGGGTCTGATCACTCCCGACTGAGTATTTGTGCTTTGAGTGTCTCTTTGAGAAAAGGACATGCCCTGTCTGAAACGTTCAGAGAGCAGCTTTCCGTTAAAGAGTATAGAACAAACTATACAACAAAGTTAGTTGGATAAAACCTGCTCAGCAAGCAGGTTAGCTTCAAATACCCCCATAGTCTGCTCAACCCAGGTTTAATCAGTCAATAAAATTTATTTATAAAGCCCTTTTTACAACAGCAGTTGTCACAAAGTGCTTTACAGAGACACCCGGCCTTAAACCCAAAGGAGCAAACAACAGTAGTGTTGAATTTCAGTGGCTAGGAAAAACTCCCTAAGAAAGACGAATTTTAGGAAGAAACCTAGAGAGGACCCAGGGTCAGAAGGGTGACCAGTCCTCTTCTGGCTGTTAATGTTCATTTAGAATCACCCACAAAATGTATGTGTTAAGTAGTACTATGATGGTTTACAAACCTTGTGTAAAACTAGGGATGTTTATCAACCTGAATGTATTGCATTTTCTGCTAAGGATTATTTTTGTGGACCATTACAATGGACGGATCTGATCTTTAGACTAATTTCATGTTAAAATAATAAATGGGCAGAAACTCTCCAAAATCGTATGTCCCGAACCCCTCTTTATATCTCACACAATAAATGATGTACTTGTTAAAATGGCACAAATCCATGTTACACAAGCACTGTAAAACGTGAAAGGTACCACCCACTGGTTATAAGTCATCTGTTGTACAAACCTGTAACATCGATTGCCTGTGAGATTAAACATTCCCGAACCTTGGCGCCCTATGGTTAAACATCGGACTAATCGTAACATCGAATGTCTGTTGAATTTAACATCCTAAGAACCCTGGAGCCCTATTGTTAAACATCAAAGCCACCATAAATTACATAACACGCACACCCCATACCATATTTCACCTCTGGACATGCATACGTCATACAGGAAGTTACAACCCCTAACATACCTAAAGCCGGAAGTCCCACCCCTGCATACGTCACATAGAAAGTCCCACCTACCAAACTGAAAGTCCCGCCCCACAAACCGGAAGTCCTGCCTACTGTCAATCAATCACACAAAAGTGACATAAGCCATCCTATATTGACTACTTATGATTATACAATTATATTAGTTGCTCCCATTATGCACATTTCTGGATGGACCCTTCTCAAATCTTCCGCCATTGTTTCACAATCCTCTGGGATCTGCCCCCCAATGATGGATGGCATGATTTCTCTCATTCTCCCAAGATTTTCCCAAGAGAGTCAAGGACAAGCCACAGGTCCTTCTGTCCTCAATATGAGAAAACAACAACCACTCATTGTCCCATTGACCATGGGAACAGTAGTGGAACCAGAGCAAGAGTACAGGTAAGATGCTCCTACTGTCCTTGATGCATACACCAAAATCTTATTGTCCATCAGCCTCTCTTTCTCAGCAATCAATGTGATGGAATCAAGGCCTTAGGCTCAAGTGATCTAGTTAAACTTTTCATCAATTAACACCCAATTAATATGCAAGTGATTAATTGTTCTGTCTACTCTTCATCAGGTTAATGTGAAATAATAACATGATTTTATGAAAAACATCTATAACCCTAGGGATTTGGAGGGCAGTAAAACATTAAAGTCCACAATTTGGTAAATTCATTACATTGGATATTTTCTACAACTGTACTTGTTCTACTACTGTACTAAAATGGTGACTAGACACCTATGCCAAAGCTTTATAGCCTCCAACCATTGACAACCATACATTTAGAGTGCCAGGCCACTCTACACCCTCAGAGAGGGCCTAAGGATAGATACAAATCTGTATATATTTTTATATGTTATGATTTGCAATTTGTTTTCATTGATTTAATCTTTTTTTTGTCTTAATTGTAATGATCTTTCTATTGAATTTCTTCAGTTTGTGTTGGAAAAATATGGGTTATTATCCAAAGAGAAAAAATATCCAATCAGATTTTTTTCTTTGGTAGTATCATGGTAGAAATTATCTAGCTGTGCTCAACGCTTATTGGCTAAGCCCTCAGGTTTTTAATAGAAGGCACCAGCCAACACCATTGACATTAAGTTTATAACGTCTGGCCCATCCTCGTCCACACCTCCCCTCTTCATCATCCCCGGTTTACTGACAACCGGTCGCTCGGGCCGTTTGAAATCAACGCCCCTTTGCCTTCTCAGCTCCCCAGACACTCCTACCCAATCCCCTACTGATCAACACCCGGACAGTCTCAATGTATTGCGCACACCTGTTCCTTGTCTTCATCACTACCTATACCCCTGTTTGTGTCCTTCTTGTGCAGCTTTAGTCCTGTTCCATCTAAGCTAAGTACTACTTGGCCTCTCATTCATTTTCCTGTATCTAGATTTACGTTTTGTTGGTTATTGTGCCTTATTGTTTTGTTATGTCTATTCATCTGCCTGCATTCTGGATCTACGTTTTGTTGGCCATTGTGCCATATTGTTTTGTTGAAGCACTGAGTTGATATTCGGCTGAAATTAAAACCCCTTGTCACTCCATCTGCGTCTGTTTCCTGCCTCTTACTGCCTGCCCGCATTACAGAGTTCGGTTAGAGCAGGATTTTGGAATGAAAGGGCCTAAAGTGCCTAAATATAAGTCACTAATTCAGAGCCCATTGCAAGCCTTATCTTATTTTCTCATGCTTGAGCCTAGCTAGTTGTTTAGCTTTTTGGAGTGAGTGTACTGTACATAAGGATAGCGATGGCCTGGCTGACCTGCCATTTTCCATTTCATAAAGAAGGACAGGAGAATGGACCTGGTTTTTAAACGATAATCATAATGGCCAGTGGACATGTTTTCTTCTAAAGCTAGCTTTTTGTTGCTAACTCGTTCATATCATTTTTAATGCAATGTGTAAAATATTATTTCAACTTTAGATGACTGGTTGTGTTGTGGTAAAAACAAAGGTATTGATGTTGCAGTTGGATGTACAGGGTGCAGTACATTACATTTTTTGTTGTGGTGCATGTTTTTATTGTTGCATGCTGGACATCAAACACAGTGCTTTTCTCTGACAGCATACTGTCCGTGGTCTTGAAACAATGTGAGTAGTTGTGTGGTTGAATTTATTCTGCCACTATTTGAGTGACTGTTTGGGCAAATGCTTCTTTGAAATGACAACCATGTTTTCTTCTAATGTGGTTCCTGTCATTGATATTTGCAACCAATGTGTACGTTTGCTGCTTCTGTGAGACACAGCTGAGGCGTACCTTGGGACTGTTTGACTATGTCATCAAAGAATTGATTCCCCTACACAGGCCTGCAAAACAAAGTTATGCTCTGTATACGCAGGCATCCGAGTTCACTATATGTATGACAATCTTTTTACGCCTAGCTCCAATAGTCACGGTTCGCCACTGCATTTTTCATTGGGCATAGGCCACACTACTACTTGTGTGTATAGACTTTGGTCACTTCCGGTCCCCATCTGTTCACACTTGTTATTGCGCCTGTTTTTCCAATTCAAACTTCAAATTTTTATTTAAAAATGTCTCATCATTCCACTACTGCCACCATACCCATCAAAGCTAACCCATCCTTGGTACTATAAAATGGTTCTAGATATGACTGGAATGCATGAGTTTTCCTTGGAATTATTGACACATTCAACAGATGTAAGCACAGGCTTTGAAGAAGGTTTAAAATTAATATTTAATTTATTATGCTTTCTAAAATCATATTATATATGCAAAAGCATTAAAAGCCAATATAATAGCATTTTCAAGTATTTGTTTTATTTTTTATAACTACAGTTTTCAAAAATAAAAACAGATTGCACAAAAAAAATGCATACATACATATAATAAACATTCTAAAATAATTGTATATATAATTGTATTTGCTTTATACAAATCAGAAATAAAAAGATATAATGAAAAATACAGGACAAGACTTTTGACAGTTTAAATCTGCAAGAAAATCTGCTAAATTACTAAAATGTTAATCTATATGAAGAATGGCAAAGCTGTTGAGAGCATGAGCTAGTTAGCATGTATAGTGTTTTGTGAGTACAATAGGTAAGTTAGATGTGTAGGACAAAATAAAATTACCACCAACACCATCCTCCAGACTTTTTGACAATAAACAACTCTACTGTATTTCTTGAACAATAACCGATTAAGACAAAGGCCAATCAATCTATAAACCTTTTTAAAATACTGTCTATGATTATATATTATTTTGAGGGTGGGCAGACAACTGGAGAGTAAAGCAGCACTGACCTCAAATGGGTAAATTAAGCATTACAATGTGGTCTCAACTAGATTGAATTGAACACACTGAACTCCATTCGACAAGTATTCAATCTGATCAACATTAAACTGCAGTAACCAACACCCGCATAACTTATCATGGCTTGTGTTTTGAGTGGAGATGTCAAATTGATGAACTACTGCTATTATAACTGCTACTTTCAGTCTTTATATCCCACCAGTCTTTACATATTTGCACTAGAAAATGTTTTTGTGATATTCAAAAAAACATTGCATTGGATTGTGTGTTGGTACATCATATGTTTATTTACATTCTGTAAAGTTATTTTAAAATACCATATCACCCACTAAATACACAATTTTAATCATGCCACATAGCCCAACCTTCAAATTACATCCTTCAAACCATTTTAAAAGGCTTCACAACCAAAAAACTAATGTTCAAATGGATACTATTTCTATTGCATCTTTCAACCAAGTTAGTAAAACATGCAAGGCCAAAATAGAATATACAATACCAAAATATAATGGTCATTGAAAGAACTGAGAAAAGTATCATTAAGAGGAAATAAAATTAACAATTGTTTTTGTTGAACACAACTAGTTCAGGAGACCACCAGTGTCAAAACTTAAAGATCTTTTCTAAATAAAACACAATTGATAACTTTCATTAAGAATTTCATGCTACCTAAATAACAATATATAATACAGTGTATAATAGCTTGTCAATTTTTATTACATATACATTTTAAAGGTTACAATTATTTTTGTGATTAAGATATTTGCCATGTGATTTCTTGATATTCCACTAAAATAAATACTGTATGAATACTATATGATGCATACATTCTGGCACAAACTCAGGAAATTCCTGAAAATAACAATTTGAGGAATATAATGTATTTTTAATGTTTTGCTTACTTGTGAATCATTAACTTTACAGTACAATAATCATCGCGTATTCTATGCAAACTGTTAGTGCATTGAATATTTAGGCATTTACAAAATATTTTTCATACAGTGATTAATTTAGCAGTGGTTAGGGCTGTTTTTGTTTGAGGACATAAACAGTATCTCACAAAAGTGAGTACACCCCTCACATTTTTGCTACTATTTGATGATATCTTTTCATGTGACAACACTGAAGAAATTACACTTTGCTACAATGGAAAGTAGTGAGAGTACAGCTTGTATAACAGTGCAAATTTGCTGTCCCCTCATAATAACTCAATACACAGCCATTAATGTCTAAACCAATTTGGACATTTTCACTTAGGGATGCACTCACTTTTGTTGCCAGCGGTTTAGACATTAATGGCTGTGTGTTGAGTTATTTTGAGGGGACAACAAATGTACACTGTTATACAAGCTTTACATTGTAGCAAAGTTTCCTCAGTGTTGTCACATGAAAAGATATAATCAAATATTAGCAAAAATGTGAGGGGTGTACTCACTTTTGTGAGATACTGCATATCTGTGACAGGTGTAGGATAAAGTCGAGGTTCAAACAAGCAGCACAGTGATTAATTGTATGTTGCTTTGTAAAAATCAATACCTTTGAGGTGTTAAGGTATTTGTTAATAAAAAAGATTGCTAAAATGAACAATTTGGAAATTCGTATTGATTTTTTTTGTGAACATTGCAGCAAGTCTCCGGTAAATTCTTCATTCTGGCTTGAGGGTTTTAGGAAATATGCAATAGCATCAAGAAAATGAGCGAGAGTGAAGATGTCTAAAGGAGTAAAATACAGACAAAACATAGGTTACAAGGATTAAAAAAATATTCAAACACAGATTACATGATTTCTGCCCAGCTAAACTATCAAATGAAATGTTTACATGGAACATACTTTATAAAACTGCCCAGAGAAGCATTGGCACTCCTGAAGGATGAGAACAGGGGTGTCTATTGTCATTTTAGGGCATATTTTACTTCAGGTGAGTTTGTCCATGTTTGATTTTGTTGGTATTCCATCCTCAGAATGTTGTCTTTATGTGTGTGCTTGACTGTATGAAGACTGCATGGTTTCAAAAGAATAATAGACTGAATATCAGAAGCAGGTGACAGAATCCAGTCAGGCAGGGTATTGGCATCAGCGTAGCTGAGATTAGAAAAGATCTTGAAGCTTGGTATTCTCAAATAATTTCCTCCAGTGCTATAGGGGAATTTGATGACTCCTTATTCTGCTCTGCAGATTGGAAGTGTTACTTTCTTCTCTAAATACTTTGTCTCTCTCCTAACAAATATACAGATGCCAGTTTATCAGCCTTTATATCTAAATTGGCTTGCCATAAAAACAAAAAGCTTTTTAAAACATAGGAAAAGTAATCATAGAAGAAGAATTTCTTTTACAGTAGAAGACAAGAAAAAAATAACTAATCATTAAAAGCTCCATAATAACCACATGCAGAACTGAATAAAGGTAGTCTTCTTTCTACCGGAAATTAGGCAACTGCTGAGCGACTAAGTTGTATTGTTGTGAAAATTCCATCATCCAAGCTGCAGTTCCTGGTCACTGCTAATGATACAAGGGCCAGTGCTAGCTCCTTAATGTGAAGTCCACTGTGTGATCCTGCATCATATCTACGGCCATAGCTTGTGGAACTAAAGGATGAGGAGGAGAAGCTAGGGGAGAAACTGGAGCCTGTGGCATCAAAGCTCCCTCGTCTGGAGCCTGACCGGGACCCAGTTCTTGAATCGGGCCGAGAGCCAGATGCTGACCCAGAACCACTAACACTGTAGGGACTGTAAAGGCCTTTTGTTGATTGAGAAGAGGCTTCCAATAAACGCAGACCAGATCCCTCCTCAATCATGCTCCTCTCCAAGGCATCCTTGTATGAGATCTTAAGCTTTGTTTTGGGGCATGTGAGGTATTTGGAGTATCCACTGACATCTCTTAACTTTTGTGCAGTACGTGCATCTAGGGTGCCCTTGTTGACTGCAACATCCAGTGGGACTCTGCCAGTTACGTCTGGTTCAATTAACCCACCCGTTAGATACTGTACTTCCAAGAATCTTTGACCAGCCTCATAGTACAACCAACCCTTCTTTAATGCTTGTGCAGCAGACATTTTTGTTTTGGTTCTGGGATCCTCAAATCCATTAAAGGCTTTCTGTGCCAGGTTGATTCGGTCAACCATGATCTTATCCACAAGTCCCTTGTTCATTGCTTCCGCAACTGAGAACTTCTCTCCAGTATTTGGATCAATGATGCCACCAGTACAAGCCTGAGCCTCCAGCAGTCTTTGACCAGTGATATTGTCCACAAGATTTCTGTGCATGGCTTCTGTGACAGACACCTTCTCCAATGTATCAGTATCCAGTATTCCAGCCACAGGGCCGGTTTCTTCTGTTGGGTCATTCCATACAACTGCTGGAGGTTTGATAGCAGGTGCTGGGCTACTGGAGTAAGATGAAGTGGACCCAAAAGATGAAGACCGGGATCGTGTTCCACTCATGTTTCCAGACAGCATATCGGCAAACTCTGTGATGGATAGAGTGCCAGCACGATACTGATCAAGAGCTGACTGGTCAATCAGACCCTTTGTGATAGCATCGTCAATGTCATACTGTCGTCCAGACCTTCTATCTATGATCATGGACTTCACAACACCATCAGATGAGGAAATTGTAATTTCTTCCCACTCACACTCCTGCTCTGCAAGCTCCATGTAGGTCTGTTGATCAATAAGTCCTTTCCGATATGCCTCGTACACAGACATTTCTTTGCCTGTCTCTGGGTCAACAATGACTACTCTGCGTTTACGCACAGAAGACTTGGAGGATGTCTTTCTCTCACGTTTCTTTTCTTTTAACAGCAAAAGTGCTAATCCAGTTTCTGGATCAATCATGCATCGCTCCATCAACTGCAGGTAAGTGAGGTTCTCCTCAGTGTTAGGGTCAAAGAAGCCTTTGGTGTCATCAGCTGGGTCTGTAAGAATGCAATTCATTTCCTCATCAAATAAGCCACGTGTGTAGGCCATCTCTACTGGCAGACGATGACTCTCTTCTGGATCAATAATCCCACCAGTGGCAATTTGGGCTTCCAACAGACGAATGCCGTGCTCTTTCAGAATGAGACCCTTTTTCATGGCCTGGAATAGAGACATGGTCATGCCAGAGTATGGATCCCTGTAGCCTGTTACAGCACGCTCAGCAGAGATGAGTTTGTCTTTGAACTCTGGACCAACAACTCCCATTTTGACAGCTTCACTGACATTCAGCTTTAGGTTCTTTATTGGGTCAATGACATATCCTGTTGCTGCTTGAGCCTCAAGAAGTTCAAAGGCAGTCCCAGGTCTTATCATGTTCTTTTTCATTGCTTGATAGATGGACAGACGTTCTTTGCTGGATTCAACATATACTCCGGCAATACAGCTTGCGCCCTCAAGGTACTTCTTTACCTCTCTGCTGACCTCTTCAACTGAGATAAGGCCGTCAATGAGATCATTGTATGTCTTTTGGTTAATTATCTGTGAACGGAGCAACTCATCCAAAGTAATTTGCTTTCTGAGACCCTTAAAAAGCAGTCTTCTGTCTGCAAGTGAAAGTAATCGCAAACCACTCTCTTTATCAACTTTGCATCTTTTTAGCAGCTGTGCATAGGTCTGTTTCTCGTCTGAAGTTGGATCGACATATCCTTGTACATCACTGTTTGAATTAGTGATCCGGTCATGTGTTTCTTTGTTGATGTATCCACGTTGCATAGCAACATCTATGGGAAGATGGAAGTAGTATTCTGGATCTATAATGCCTCCAGTGGAAACCTGGGCTTCAAGGAGCCTCAAGGCATAGTCCTCAGGAATAAGGTCTTTTTTCATTGCTTGGAAGAGAGAGATACTTTTTCCACTATAAGGATCCTTGTAGCCAGTAACTGCCCTCTCGGCTGAGAGAAGTTTATCATGGATTTCAGGACCAACAAGTCCTTTGCGCACAGCCTCATCAACTGTGAGCAGTTCCTCTTTTACTGGGTCAATAATGAATCCTGTTGCTGCTTGGGCCTCCAGGAGGCTGATCCCAAAATCAGGCTTAATGAGACCTCTCTTCAGGGCCTGGTAAATGCTGACCTTAGAAAGGGCGTCTGAGAGAATTCCTGCAATACTGCCGGTGCCAAACAGATACTGCTTTACAGAGGGCATTTCCATTACCTCACGAATAGTTTTCTTCTCTTGCTTTAACATATTGTATGTTTCAAGGTCTAAAATGCGAGAACTATAGAGCTCCTCAATATTGACCCTACGTCTGATCATATCACAAGACATGCTCTGCTCTGCTTTCAGTATCTCTCTTTGTTCAATTATTTCAATGACAATGATGATCATTCTCTCCTTTGTGATTTGTCCACGGCGATACTGTTCCAATAGCCTTAGCTTTTCCTCTTCAGGTAGCATATTTGACCTCATGACATCCCATAAGTTCATTATCTTTCCAGAATAGTTTGGATGAGGAATATCCACTTGAGTGTTAGCCAAGTCTGTCTGTGCCTGTTGTTCGTTGTATACATAGGACTGTTCCACTGGACTTTGAGCTTCAGCCGTTGATAGTGTGAGGAAGCAGAAACCTGTATCTGGATCTTTTATGCATTTATCTTGTAGTTGTTTGTAGGTGGAACTTTCATTAGTGTTTGGGTCAACAAAAGCTTTGACATCCCCTGAGGGGTCAGCAAAGGACTTTGCCATCTGTTTACTGAAATAGCCACGTTGGAAAGCCACATCATTGGGAACACGGTGGCTGTTGATTGGGTCAATAATCCCTCCTGTGGCCACCTGAGCTTCCAACAGAGGAATAGCATGTTCACGTAACACAAGCTCCTTCTTCATAGCTTGAAAAAGGGAAATCTTGTTGCCTGTGTAGGGGTCTCTGTAACCAATCACTGCTTTCTCAGCAGAAAGAAGTTTCTCATGAACCTCAGGACCAACAACTCCTGCTTTTACAGCATCATCCACAGTGTACCTCTGGTTTTTGATGGGATCAATAATAAAACCAGTTGCTGCTTGTGCTTCAAGCAAAGTAAGACCTGTCTTTTGCCTCAAAATTTTCTTCTTCATTGCTTGATAAATGCTTACCTTTTCCTTGGAGTCACCCATAAAAATACCTGCAATCTGTCCACCGGCTCCTTGCAAGTATGTTCTGACTGGGTCAATGTCACTGATCTCTTTGGGTTTCTTTTTGCCCTGTTGAAGTTGGTCATATGTATCTTTATCAATGATTTTGGATTCAAACAATGAGCTAGAAGTGACAGCTGCTCTAAGTCCTTCAAAGCTGGGCTGTTCCTTTTCCAGTTTCTTTGTCTCCTTTTCGTTAATCATTGTTACCATAATTGTGATCATTCTTTCAATAGTCACTGTTCCAGTTCTGTACTGACGAATCAACTCGATTCTTTGTGTCTCTGTAATATATTCAGAGTTTATGATCTCCCAAATGGTGACTTTCCTTCCTTTGAAAGGTCCAAACTGCAGCTCCATAGTTGTCTGGTTCAGGGCATCTTTAGACTGGTCCTCAGTATATTGCTGCTCATCTTTTGACTTCTGCATCTCTTTTGAATTTTGAATTGCTTTCTCTGAGAGCTGAAGTAATGGAAACCCAGTCTCCTGGTCAGTGACACATTTTTTCATGAGTTGATTATAAGATGCATTCTCCCACATGTTAGGATCAAAAAATACCTTTGTTACATCAGTGTTGTCACACAAGATCTTGTTCATTTCATCATCAAAATATCCACGTTTGCATGCAAGTTCATGTGGGATATGATAACTTCTGACTGGATCAATTATACCTCCAGTTGCAAGCTGAGCCTCTAGCAAACGGATACCCTGGTCATTCTTAATGAGGTCTTTCTTCATTGCCTCAAACAGGGATACAGTCTTTCCAGTGTAGGGATCTTTGTATCCATTAACAGCTCTTTCAGCAGACAGAAGTTTTTCATGCAATTCTGGACCAACTAGACATGATTTAACAGCCTCATCTACAGTGAGCTTTTGATTGTTCACAGGGTCAATTACAAATCCGGTCCCAGCTTGAGCCTCAAGAAGACTCAATCCAGTCTCAGGAGTGAGCATCTTGTTCTTTACAGCTTGATAGAATGTTATTTTCTCATTTGTTGACTCAATAATTACTCCAGCAATGCTATATGTTCCTCCTAAGGCTTTCTTAACAGGCTCCATCTCAGAGATTTCTTTGACAGTTGTTTTGCCATTATGCAATATATTAAATAGGTCTTTATTTATGATTTTAGATTCTAGAAGTTCACCTGCAGTGACTGGATTCCTCAGACCGTCAAACACAATTTCATGACTCTTTTCTTTGTCTTCCACAACACTTATTACAATTCGGATAATTTTTTCGACAGTTATTTTTCCGGTCTTGTACTGACGAATCAGATCCTTTCTTTGGGTCCCTGTGAAGTACTCTGAGTTTATGATTTCCCAAATGGTCACAGCCTTTCCTTGGAATCTTCCAAATGGTACAGAAATAGTTGCTTTAGTTAGTACATCTTTTGTCTCATCAGATGTATAGGTCTTCTCACTTCGGGAAGCATTTTCTGTTATTGGTAACAAAAGTATGCCTGTCTCAGCATCAGGGATACACCTATCCAATAGGTGCTGATATGTCAGCATCTCCTGAGTGCTTGGGTCAATGAATAGCTTTGAGTCATCGGTAGGTTTCAGAAGGGTTTTGTTCATTTCAGCATCCAATTGGCCCTGCTTATAGGCTGTTTGGAGAGGTACTCGGTGACTATTGACAGGGTCAATTATTCCACCAGTTGCAATCTGAGCATCCAGAAGTCTAATGGCACGGTCTTGTTCAATAAGACTCTTTCTCATGGCCTCAAAGAGTGAGATTTTGTCTCCAGTATATGGATCTTTGTAGCCAGTTACTGCTTTTTCTGCAGAAAGCATTTTGTTGTGGAGTTCTGGGCCTATTAATTCCTCCTTTACAGCTTCATCCACAGAGAGCATTCTGTTTTTCACTGGATCAATGATGTACCCACATGCTGCCTGAGCTTCAAGAATCATTGTACCAGCAGCAGAAGAAATTTTTTTCTCTTTCATGGCCTGATACACACTCATTGTTTCCTGAGTTGGTGTCAAGACTCCACCAACACAATTGTTGCCTTTGAGACATGTTTTCATTTTCTCAGTCTTGCTCATGTCTTGAACTGTAGTTTTGCCTTTTTTCAACCTGTCAAAATCTTTCTTGTTCAGTATACCAATATCATGTAGCCTGTTGGCAGTAACCTTCTCCCGAATCCCATCAAAAGTAAATGGTGATTCTTCTTTCTTTGCACTGTCTTGTTCTGCAGACCCGTTAAATGCTTTCTTTGTGGTTCCCACCATTGTCATTGCAATAAGCTGATCTTCAGGAACATCATCAGTTTGTATCTCCATTTCTTTAGTGAGGGATGTAGTAGATTTTCTCGGTGTGGATAAGTGCTCCAGCTTCTCTCTAAGCTTTTTATTTTCCTCATTTAACAATTTCTCTTGTTCAAGTCTTTTCTTTTCAAGATCCTTTATCTCATTCAGCTTGTTCCGCATTTCTTCCTCAGCATCTTTCTGCTTTTTTACAGCAGCATCCATAGCAGCCTGAAGTAACTTTTTCTCCTGTTCCATCAGCTTCTTCTGATAATCTTGCTCATCTTTGAGGGCCTTGGCCTTCATAATCTCATCCTCAAACTGTTTCTCAAGCTTCTTTTTCTCTTCTTCGATGAGCCTTTCCTTTTCCAGCAACATTTTCTTTTCTGTCAAGAAAGTCTGCTCAATAATGTTTTTCTCCTGTTTCATCTGTTCCTGCTGTGCAGTAGCCATCTAATTTAGGATAAAAGAAAGTGAAAATGAATACAACTAGAAGCAAACTTTTTTCACTTGAGATTAACTTTCAATTAAATTGATAATACTTAAGTGCTAAATAATATAATCATATTCATAAACAAAAGTTATCTTACATACCACAAATTATTCAGTGTTTTTATTGAAAATGTATTGGAAAATTATTTGATTTTGAAAAGAAACTTCAAGCATGTACCAGAAAACATGAAATTTGGATATTCATGAGACATTTCTACACACAGTATTGTTGTCATTTGCCTCAATTCAAATGAAAATGTATTTAAATTTGGACCTTGAAGTGTTTTTAATTACACATTGCACAATACCTCTTTAGACTTATTCTGTAGATCTGCAGCCTCTTTTTGTAATTTCTCCTTTTCTTTCTCAAGGTTCACTATGGCTTTGCGTAGGTCATCAGATTCTTTACTACTCTGTAATCTTTGAACCTCCAGTTTTTCTACAATTACTTTTTCTGCAGCTTGTTGCTCTTTCTGTTGGAGACAAATTTTTATCTCTTCTGCTTGTTTCTTGAATTTCTTTGCCTCCTCTTCTGATTTAGAATGAGCCTCACTTAGCTGTGTCACCCTAAGCTTCAATTTCTCTGCCTCTGCAGTTGCTTCACGCTGCCTCTTGCGCTCAGCCTCCAAGGATTTTTGGAAGCACTCAATCTCTTCCTCCAGACGTTGCTGCATCTGCTGCTTGTCCTCCAGCAGTTGTTGGGCCTGTTCTTGAGCTTTTTCTTTTTGTTTCTGGAGCTTCTCTGCCTCAGCTTTGAGTTTAGTTGCTTCTTGGATAGCTTGCATTTTCTCCTTCAGCATTTTTTCAGCAAGAGCCCTCTGTTCAGCCAGCTCTGATTCTGCAATCATTCTCTCTCTGGCCGCCTCCTGAGCTTCTACACTTAGCCTCGCAGCATCCTCTGCCAGCTTCTTCATGTTTTCAGCTTCCTCTTCAAGTAATTTCTTTGTATTATCTTTGTCTTTACTCATAAGATACTGGTTCTCTTGCTCAATTTTAAGCTTAAGTTTGATGAGCTCCTCCATCTGGACCTTGACCTTAAATAGCTCTTCCTCCACTTGAGCTTTCTGCTTGAGAGCATTGCTAACTTCATCCTTATGGCGCTGAAGCTCCTCATCTAAAACAGATTTCTGTCTATCTGTCTCATCCAGTTGCAGTTTCACCTTCGTCAGTTCCTGCTCAACTTGTGTCTTCTGCTTTACAGTTTTTTCTGCTAACTTTTTCTGCTTGGCCATCTCTGCATCTGCCTGTTGTTTTTGTTTCAGAGCAGCAGATTCTGCTTCTGCTCGCTTTGCAGCCTCTTGCTCTGCTTCCTTCCTCAGTCTCTCAGCATCCTCCTGAGCCTTTGCCTGTTTCGCAGACTCTGCTTCAGCCGCTTTTTTCAGTTTTTCAGCATCTTCTGCTTTTTGACGAAGTAAAGCAGCTTCCTTCTCAGCTTTCACAATGGCCTTTTCAGCTTCGTTTGCAAGCTTCTTAGCCTTGTCAAACTCCTCTTTAAACTTGCCCTGGGAAAGACTGTCCTCTTTTTGCTTGGTGAGAACATCATGTGCTTTCTTTTCAGCAGCACTACATTTCTCTGCAGCCTCTTTGGCAAGACAAATCTGTTTCTCTGTTTCTTTGTCAGCATCCTCCTTTTGCTTTTTAGCATCGGCAGCAATCTTTTTGAGGCGCTCAACGTCTTTCTGAGCTGCTTGTCGTTGTTGTCTAGCCTCTTCCTCTGCAGCAGTGATCTTTTTAACTTTCTCTTCAGCTTGCTTTCTTTTGTTCTCCTCTTCTAAAGCTAGCTTTCTGAGTTTCTCAGCTTCTTCCTCAGCTTTGACTTTGTTCTTCTCAGCCTCATCTGCAATGCCTTTTAGTTTGTTCAACTCCAACTCAAGATCCAGCTTGTCTGTGGTTGCCTTCTCAAAGTTAAGTTTTAGTATGCTAATCTCTTCCTCAACCACCCTCCTCTGTTTAAGAGTTTCTTCTACAATCTTCTTCTGCCTCTCCATTTCAGACTCAGAAGTCTTCTTGAGCTGGGTGATCTTTTCATCAATATCTTGCTTATGCTGTTTTGCTTGGTCTTCCAGGACCTTTCTCTGGTATGCCTCATCTTCAGCTTTTCTCCGAAGCCGCTCATTTTCTGCCTCTTTATCTTTCAGGGCAATTTCAGCTTCAGTTTTTAAGCAAGTTGCTTCATTAATGGCTGACAGTTTTTCCTTGAGTATCTTTTCAGCTTCACCTCTTTGCCGAGCTGCCTCATCCTCTGCTACCTGCCTCTGCTTCTTTGCTTCTTCAGCAATTATTCTAAGCTTAGTTGCCTCTTCAGCTAGTTGCCTCATTTTCAATGCCTCAGACTCAAGAAGATGTTTGCTTTTCT
The DNA here is from genome assembly GCF_011004845.1 of Esox lucius. NCBI lineage: Eukaryota > Metazoa > Chordata > Actinopteri > Esociformes > Esocidae > Esox > Esox lucius. The sequence goes on from NC_047578.1 coordinate 29,694,582, forward strand.
CTGTTGTTGACATGGCCTCCTTTTCTGCTTTAGACTTCATTTGAAGAAGAACTTCCATTTCACTTTTCACTCTGGCCAATTCATCTTCCAGCTGTTTCCTTTGTGTTAGAGCAGCATTTGCCTCATTTTTCAGACGCTGGAGCTCTTCATCCAACAGTGACCTTTGTTGCTTACCATGGTCAAAATCAGCTTTTAGGCGAATTAGCTCTTGTTCTGCAGAGAGTTTCTGTTGGGCTGTTACTTCTGCCAATTTCCTTTGCTTCTCCAGCTCCTTTTCTGCCATATCTCTTTGTTTAAGCGCAGCCTCTTCAGCTTTAGCCCTTTTCTTTGCATCTCGTTCAGCTTCCTCTTTCTGTTTCTCTGCTTCCTCCTGAGCCTGGCTCTTCTTGAGGGCTTCTTCCTCAGCCTGAAGCCTCAAGCGGAGTGCCTCGTTGGCTTTCTGCCTCCACTTCTCAAGCTCTTTCTCTGCTTCTTCCCTGGCTTTACTGGCTTCCTCCTGTTGCTTTTTGAGATGCTCTGCCTCTTCCTGCAAATGAATAACAGTGCCCTGTTCTTGTTTCAGTGAGGCTTCAAGCTTCACAGCCTTCTCGTTCAAGGATATGCGTTTGGTTTGTAGCTCAGCAGTAGCACTCTTCTGTGCCACCTCCTCTGCCACCATGACCTGCCTCTGCTTCTCCTCCTCTGCCTGTTTCATGCGCCTTTCTGCCTCTTCAACTTGCGTCTTGAATTTCTGCAACTCATCAAGAGCCTTCTGCTTTTGCCTGGCAGCCTCTTGTTCTGCCTCTGCTTTGCGTTTCAACTCCTCCTCTGCATTGCGCTTTTTCTGAGATTCTTTATTCACTTGCTTGCGAAGCTTCTCTGCCTCCTCCTGAGCAACTTTCCTTAGCCGCTCAGCTTCTGCAGCCATGTCCCTGAGCTGCTGAAGTTCAGCCTCAGCTGCGGCCTTCTGCTTCATTGTTGTTTCTAATTGAATTCTGATTATGTGGATCTCTTCCTCTATCTTAGTGCGACTATAGAGTGCCTCCTCAACCTGCTTGCTCTTTGTTTGGATCTCCTGCTCTGATAGGCTCTTGAGTTCTTGCAGTTCCTGCTGTATGTTGTACTTCTGTTTTTCAGAATCCACTTTTACAACCTCCCTCCTGCTAACCTCTTCTTGCATTTTTAACTTCAGTTCTTGGGCTTCTTGTTCGGCTTTAGCAATAGCTTTTGCATGTGCCTCAGCTAACTGCCTTTGTTTGTCTAATTCAGCCTGCATCTCAGCCAACTTTTTTCTCTCCTCTTCTTTGAGTATTTCAGTAGCTTTCTGTATTAAAAGCAAACAGTAAAGGGAAAAATACAGTTAGATAATCAATATTAAGTATAACAGTTTTAAATAGACAGATATAGTGTGTAGATACATATAGATGTAAATACATGACAAGTATTTTAAAGAAATACATATTGTTAACTATGGAAATAATTACTTGTTATTTGGTGAAAATAAACAATAATGTCTTGTCATGTTTATTTCATGTTTGCCACACAGAATAAAACTTCACAACACAACAACACCATTGGCATATTGAATGGCATCATGCACTTGAGGTACTGTATGTACAGACTTTTTTCATAAGAGGGCATCTTTCATTACAATAATTGAATAAGAATCACTGTACAGTAACTTGGCTACTACTCTAGAGCTTTATCTTTGAGTGAGATGGCTTTAACCGCAAAATCAATATATCAAATATTAAAACAGAACCAGAAAAATGATTATGTGCAAAGATATGCAATGTGCACCTATTAGAAGCTTAGATTGAGTTGATCAGTACAATCATATGTTTATTTTTATGCACTTACATGGCCAGGTTTGTGTACAAAATGTCAAAACTCTAATAGTAAACAAATTAATTTGAATTACATTTCTTTTGAGGCTGTGGCTTCAGTGAAGTAGCAAATAAAGACTGAACTACTTTTTTATTTGGATACCCTTTAGCACTGTCAATAATAGCAGTTTCTCTTCCTTGGGCCTAACATAAATATTCCACTACAAAATGAATATGTATTTCTATGGATTTACGATACAGAAGACAAGAAAAAATATAGTTCTACATTTATTTAAATTATTGGGGAACCTGGACTTTCTGCATGTGAGAGTAAACAAGACCCAAAAATAGAAATTCATATTTGAGAAGATGTTCATGTCAATTGATTTTACTGGTGTGAATGAAACACAGATGTCTAATGATAACAGAGAATGAAGACTAACAATGCAGAAGAGTGATATGCGGAGAGGGGATCAATTCAAATACCTGGTGCTTTGTGGATTATTCACCTCTTAAGCGCCCAAACATGGGATTAATATTCATCATGACAAAGCACTGGCAAGCAGTTTAAAGAAGCAAAAAAACAAAACAAAAAAACAAAAAAAACAAAGTTAGGAAAAAAGGGAGAAACAAAACTAGTCATTTGGAAGAATAACTTCTGAATGGCTAGTTATATTGCAGAGTGCTAATAACCAAATATGTGTGCATAACTTTTTGGTTTCAAGGCTGAAATAACAAATACAATTGCAGAAGAGAAGTCGATTAGTAAAAATAAAAGACAGGGTTGAATGGGGGACATGTGTTAGCTTCTGTTAAAATATAGGCGCAAGTGTAATTTAAACATTGCACATCCATGCACCACACTGTATTGGAAATGAGAGACTTACTTTTGGGAAATGGGGTGTACTGCAGCACTAGCATTTTCATTTACTTATCGTGACCTATGCTAAATCTAATTAGGTTTTTATTAAAGCAAATCAAATGTTGCTTGTCTTGTTGTACATGTTTGTTTGCCTGCTATGGAAATGTTTTTTATTTTATTTTCTTGCATATCCTAAGTTCCCTTGAGAAAAAGATCAGTCATGGTTAACAATGTTACCATCCTGCCAGACCATGACAAAAAAAAGTTCCTGACATGCCACATACCACTGCTTTTCAACATTCTTGTGCCTTGAAGAACCGTCAACTGAGACGCAGAAATGTCCCTAACCTTAATACATTATTTGGAACAGTCACATAAATGTGACCTGTTGAATGCACATGGTATTTAGACTTTACAGCCCCAGTGCCACTCAGATAATACATTTGAATGACACCGTGACCTTCATCAGTTTCTCTAACCATACATCCAAAATGTTTTTGTCATGCCTCATTTCCCGTTTGAAGGAAGTATGATATTTCTGTTTCAAGTCTGGTGTGCTTTGCTGTGGGTGTAATCATTTTACCTGTGAGAAGAGGCAAATATGAATAGGCTGTGTACAACAGTCTCTGCCCTTGAAACAGAGTACAGCATTGTGTTTGTGCCTTATTCGAAAAATGCACATATCTACTTCAAACCGTTCACAACTAAGGCCTATTTATCAAAGCTAAAATGTCTGGAGCAGACTTGCCAGAGTAATGTGCTATATTTCCACTGTGAAATTACAGTCCCATGATATCAGAGATCAGTAGTCATTTTGGTGTTAAAATGAGAATACATGAGAAGAAAAAAGACAAATAACTACTGTAAAATATACAGGTGGATATTTGATGTCATGGTTCGTCTTAACATACCCAAGTAACAGGATATATTTTCTCACCTTTATTAAGGGTGTCAACAATTTCAGGCGACTGAAAGTTGTACCACAGTTAAAAAAAAGTTTGATTACATGCCATACTTAACATATTGGTGTCAACATATGGTATATTGTAGTCTAGGTCTACAAATAGGTTTGTGCCATCATGCCAGTACTTCACATCAAAGAGTTGACATGATAAATAAGCACAAACAGATCTTGTACCAGGCTATTGTTCTAGTTAGGAAAGTTTTTGGGGTGCAAGGATCTGTTCCCATCTTCAATGGGTGTCCCATAATTACCTCCTCGTCCTCAAGGCGGCGCTGTGTCTCTGTGATAAACTTGATATACTGGCTGGTCAGAGTCATCAGCTCACTGTAGCAGGTTCTTAAAGTCACATACTGAAAGACATTTCCAAACTATTATTAGAAAAGGTACATTGTATTATTTTAGAATCACTGATGTTGTACTTTAGTACACTATATAGTATTTAAAAAACATATTCCATACTTTAGTTTACTTTTCATAAATGATTGCAAATAGCATGTTAGTAAAAATAAAAAAATATTATATTTGAAATACATTTGGAGTATATGTTACGTGTACTAAAATGGTATCTCAACACATTAAACACAGTTATTACTATTTAAATAGTTCTTAAATACTGTTTTAATATTACTTAGCGTACTACATACTACTTTAGTATGATGCTTCTTTGGCTTGAGTCTTCATCTTTAATAGAAAGTTAAATAAATATACTATCATGCCTGTATGACCTACCTCTTGGATGATATCATCAGATGCACACTCCATTTTGGTTTTCTTAAGGGGCGAAGCCATGGGCTCCACCAGAGCTTTGTATGTCACCACTTGAAGCTCATAATCCTGTGGAAAACGCATGGATAACATGTCATGGACATAATATAATGAATGCAACAGATCTCTATATGAATCCTCTAATTTTAAGTGATCTGTAAACTCACCTTTACTGCATCAATGTATGCTCTTGCATGTTTTTGACACTCCTCTACCATATCTTTGTTCTTCTCGATCTCTTCTAAGAGTTTCTGCAGTGATAAATGATTACAATATAATTGAGATCTTCTTGGGTCTGAAGAGCCTGGATTTTCAAACCCTTTTAAACATTGTGTGACCTATGGGTTATACCACTGGATTTGTCTCAGTCTTCCAAATTTCTAAATACCAATACCATTTGTAAATAGGCAGGGTGGGAATGCTTTTTTTGTGAGACAAGGGTGGATCCCAAAGGATTATGGGGAAAGTCTGAATGGTTTCAACTAAACATATTAAAAGCTTAAACTCTCAAAGCACAGATGCTTAGAACCCACAAAGGAGTAACTAGAAGATGAAAAGTTAATTAATAAAAGATACAATTTCCCAGGACATAGTGTGTTCAATGTTGTATCAATCTCATAGTTCTCAAACAACAACCTCCACACAGTTCTCACGGAGCATTTGAATTTCAGAGACAGCAATCAATTTCTTCACTGAAAACAAAAAAAAGAATTTAGTCATTTGTTTTTTAATCAGATTATTGTTCAGCAGACTGAATTATTTACAAACATCTGTAAATGAAACCCAGGAATGTGACTATTAATGCCTAATTGTTTGTGTTTAACTTGTAGCTGAAGTTTTCCGAAAAGGATCATGGAATAATACTTAATGTGAGGATAAATATTAGGGCAGAGCAAACACAAATTAAATTATTGACAAAAGGACTATTTTGGTGGGGCCCCACGACTGCAGGAATTATCACTAGACAAACTGCACCTTGATATTGTAACACCATTACAGTCCACCATGGAGCACCATTAATATGATGCATTATCTCAGGTATTATCATTATTAGTCATACCTTCTCCTGTGCCAACTGCTGTTTGAGCGCCTTGCTGTTACCGATGGGCACGGCCTGGATTTTCTCCTGTCTCTGCTTGGCATCACCAAGCCATCTGATGAGCCAGTTATAGCTTTCACGGTATGAGTGCATCTGCCTCCCCACAAAGTCAAGCTCACGTTCACGCAGGTCTATCTGGATGAACACAGCCTGCCAGCGCTCTTCCAGCCTGGCTACTATTTCACGGTAGTGTTCTAGCTCATTGTCTCGTTCACTGTGGACCCGCGTCATCTGCTCGTTCACGGCAGTCGCCTGTCTCAGTTCCTCCTGGAGAGTGTCAAACATTTTCTGTTCACCCTCCACCTCACCACACATTGTCTGTCAGAGATAGAGAGATACAGGGACAAGATAAAATGAAGAAGTGTTGTAACTTAGGGGGGTCCATTGGTCTAACCCAGTGCACTTAATCGCAAACAACACACCCTATTCTGAGAAATTATGCAAAAAATGGCTGAATATACAGTTGTGCTCATAAGTTTGCATACCCTGGCAGCAACTGTGACATTTTTGTATTGATTTAGAAAATTACTGATATGTACCATTTGTAAAGAAAACATGAGTGAGCAAGCAAAACATGTCTTTAATTTCTTATGGGATTCACAAATGGTAGGTCATAACAGAATGACACAATAATAAAACAAAACAGGGCAACAAAGAGAAATTTACTGACCCTTGTTCAAAAGTCTGCATACCCTTAGTTCTTAAAACTGTGTATTGCCCCCTTTAGCATCAATGACTGCGTGCAGTCTTTTGTATTAGTTGTCTATGAGGCCCCGAATTATTGTAGGTGGTATAGCTGCCAATTTGTCTTGGCAAAATGCCTACAGGTCATGCAAAGTCTTTGATCGTCTTGCATGAACCACACGTTTGAGATCTCCCCAGAGTGGCTTGATGATATTAAGGTCAGGACACTGTGAGGGCCACTCCAGAATCTTCACCTTTTTCTGTTGTAACCACTGGAGGGTCAACTTGGCCTTGTGCTTAGGGTCACTGTTGTGCTGGAAAGTCCAAGAGCGTCCCATGCGCAGCTTTCATGCAGAACAATGCATTGTCTGCCAGTATTTTCTGATAACATGCTGCATTCATCTTGCCATCAATTTCAAAGGCATGGGAAAAGATTCCCTGTGCCTTTAGAGCCCCCCCCTCCCAAAACATCAGTGAGCCACCACCATGCTTCACAGTGGGGATGGTATTCTGTTCACTATAGGCCTTGTTGACCCTTCTCCAAACCTAGCACTTATGGTTGTGACCATAAAGCTCTATTTTGGTCTCATCACTCCAAATTTCTGTGTGCCAGAAGGTGTGAGGCGTGTCAAGGTATTGTCGGGCATATTGTTACCGGGGTTTTTGTGGCATTGGCGCAGTAAAGTCGTCTTTCTGGCAACTCGACCATGCAGCTCATTTTTGGTTAAATTATCATCATATTGTGCTCCTTGAAATAACCACACCATCTTTTTCCAGAGCAGCCTGTATTTCTCCTGAGGTTACCTGTGTGTTATTCTTTGTATCCCAAACAATTCTTCTGGCAGTTTTGGCTGAAATCTTTCTTGGTCTAACTAACCTTGCTTTGGTATCAAGAGATGCTCAAATTTTCCACTTCTTAATAAGCGACTGAACAGTACTGACTGGCATTTGCAAGGCTTTGGATATCTTTTGATTTCCTTTTTCATCTTTATAAAGTTCCATTACCTTGTTACACAGGTCTTTTGACAGTTCTTTTCTGCTCCCCATGGCTCAGTATCTAGCCTGTTCAGTGCATCCACGTGAGAGCTAACAAACTCATTGACTATTTATACACAGACATTTTTTGCAATTTCAAAAGCCACAGGTGTGGGCAATTCACCTTTAATTGCCATTTTCACCTGTGTGTGTCACCTTGTGTGTCTGTAACAAGGCCAAACGTTCAAGGGTATGTAAACTTGATCAGAGCCATTTGGGTGATTTCTGTTATCATTACGATTTAAAAAGGAGCCAAACTATGTGATGATAAATGGCTTCTTATGATCACTATCCTTCAATAAAATACATTTGTTTTGCATATTTTCAAAATCAATGCCATAATGTCACTATTTCTGACAGGGAATGCAAACTTATGGCACCGCTGAATATACATACTGTGGGGAGAACAAGTATTTGATACACTGCCGATTTTGCAGGTTTTCCTACTTACAAGCATGTAGAGGTCTATAATTTCTATCATAGGTACACTTCAACTGTGAAATCCGGAATCTAAAGCAAAAATCCTGAAAATCAAATTGTATGAATTTTAAATAATTAATTAGCATTTTATTGCATGACATAAGTATTTGATCACCTACCAACCAGTAAGAATTCCGGCTCTCACAGACCTGTTAGTTTTTCTTTAAGAAGCCCTCCTGTTCTGCACTTATTACCTTTATTAACTGTACCTGTTTGAACTTGTTACCTGCATAAAAGACACCTGTCCACACACTCAATCACACAGACTCCAACCTTTCTACAATGGCCAAGTCCAGAGAGCTGTGTAAGGACATCAGGGATAAAATTGTAGACCTACACAAGGCTGGGATGGGCTACAGGACAATAGGCAAGCAGCTTGGTGAGAAGGCCACAACTGTTGGCGCACTTATTAGAAAATGGAAGAAGTTCAAGATGACGGTCAAGCTCCCTCGGGCTGGGGCTCCATGCAAGATCTCACCTCGTGGGGCATCAATGATCATGAGGAAGGTGAGGGATCAGCCCAGAACTACACGGCAGGACCTGGTCAATGACCTGAAGAGAGCTGTGACTACAGTCTCAAAGAAAACCATTACACCGTCATGGATTAAAATCCTGCAGCGCACGCAAGGTCCCCCTGCTCAAGCCAGGCCCGTCTGAAGTTTGCCAATGACCATCTGGATGATCCAGAGGAGGAATGGGAGAATGTCATGTGGTCTGATGAGACAAAAATAGAGCTTTTTGGTCTAAACTCCACTCGCCGTGTTTGGAGGAAGAAGAAGGATGGGTACAACCAAGAACACCATCCCAACCGTGAAGCATGGAGGTGGAAAAATCATTCTTTGGGGATGCTTTTCTGTAACTTAGGGGGGTCCATTGGGGACAGGACGACTGCACCGTATTGAGGGGAGGATGGATGGGGCCATGTATCGCGGCATCTTGGCCAACAACCTCTTTCCCTCAGTAAGAGCATTGAAGATGGGTTGTAGCTGAGTATTCCAGCATGACAACGACCCGAAACACAACCAAGGCAACTAAGGAGTGGCTCCGTAAGAAGCATCTCAAGGTCCTGGAGTGGCCTAGCCAGTCTCCAGACCTGAACCCAATAGAAAATCTGAAAGTCCGTATTGCCCAGCGACAGCCCCGAAACCTGAAGGATCTGGAGAAGGTCTGTATGGAGGAGTGGGCCAAAATCACTGCTGCAGTGTGTGCAAACCTGGTCAAGAACTACAGGAAAAGTACGACCTCTGTAATTGCAAACAAAGGTTTCTATACCAAATATTAAGTTCTGCTTTTCTGATGTATCAAATAATTATGCCATGCAATAAAATGCTAATTATTTAAAAATCATACAATGGGATTTTCTGGATTTTTGTTTTAGATTCCGCCACTCACAGTTGAAGAGTACCTATGATACAGACTTCTACATGCTTTGTAAGTGGGAAAACCTGCCAAATCGGCAGTGTATCAAATACTTGTTCTACCCACTGTATACAGCTCTGGAAAAAATTAAGAGACCACTGCAATATTATCAATTTCTCTGGTTTTACTATTCATAGGTATGTGTTTGAGTAAGATTTTTGTTTTATATTAGGTTTTATTCTATAAAGTACAAACAACATTACTCCCAAATTCCAAATAAAAATATTATCATTTAGAGTATTTATTTGTAGAAAATAACAAATGGTAACCAAAAAATACTAATGTTTTAACTTAGGAAGAGTTAAGAAATCAATATTTGGTGGAATAACCCAGATTTTTTTAATTGCAGCTTTCATGTGTCTTGGCATGCTCTCCACCAGTCTGTCACATTGCTGTTGGGTGACTTTATACCCTGGCACAAGAATTCAAGTAGCTTGTCTTTGTTTGATGGCTTGTGACCATCCATCTTCCTCTTGAACAAATTCCAGAGGTTTTCAATGGAGTTCAGGTCTGGAGATTGGGCTGGCCATGACAGGGTCTTGATCTGGTGGTCCTCCATCCACACCTTGATTGACCTGGCTGTGTGGCATGGAGCATTGTCCTGCTGGAAAAAACTATTCTCAGAGTTGGTGCTCTTTCAGGACAACCTAGTATTTGGCTTGATTCATGCGTCCTTCACAAAGACAAATCTGCCAGATTCTAACCTTGCTGAAGCAGATCATCAACGATCCTCCACCAAATTTCACAGTGGGTGCGGGACACTGTAGCTTGTAGGCTTCTCCAGGTCTCCATCTAACCACTAGACAATCAAGTGTTGGGCAAAGCTGAAACTTTGACTCGTCAGAGAAGATGACCTTACTTCATTCCTCTATGGTCCAATCCTTATGGTCTTTTGCTAATTTCAGCCTGGCTCTTCTTTGCTTCTCATTGATGAAGGGCCTTTTTATAGCTTTGCATGACTCCAGCCCTGTCCCTAGCAGCCTGTTTCGAACAGTCCTCACTGGGCAGTTCACCCCAGCAGCTGTTTGCCATTCTTTTTGTATTTCACTTGATGTCATCCTACGGTTGTTGAGGGACATTCAAATTAGTTGACGGTCATCTTGGTCAGTGGACAGTGGTTTTTGCCCTCTGCCAGTCTGTAGCTTTGTTGTTCCCAATGTCTGTTGCTTGACTTTTTTGTCATGCTGAATAGTTATTTTATATTCAAATTACCTTTGAGGTACTACTTGCACAGTTTTTGCCATCCAGCTGGTCTTATTGCAAGAGGATAGTGATGACCACAGCAGTGGTTTTTGTACCTTTACTCCTTTAAATTAGATTTGGTTCAGGTAATCACCTAATCAGTACCCTTTTAAGTAAAATGAGGTGTGCCTTTTTTGGAATTTAAAAGACACTGGAATGGAATGGCTGCCATACATGTATATACAACGATCAGCCATAACATTATGACCCCCTGCCAAAAATTGTGTAGGTCCTTTTGCCACCAAAACAGCCCTGACCCATCGAGGCATGGACTACATTAGACCTCTGAAGGTATGCTGTGGTATCTGGCACCAAGATAGTTAGTAGCAGATCATTTAAGTACTGTAAGTTGCGAGGTGGGGCCTCCATGGATTGGACCTGTTTGTCAAGCACATCCCACAGATGTTCGATTGGATTGAGATCTGGAAAATTTTGAGGCCAAGTCAACACTTTTGCTTTATGGCAGGGTACATTATCCTGCTGAAAGAGGTCAATGCCATCAGGGAACCGTTGCCATGAATGGGTGCACATGGTCTGCAACAATGCTCAAGTAGGTGGTATGTTTCAAAGTAACATCCACAAGAATGGCTGAACCCAAAGTTTCCCAGCAAAATATTGCCAAAAGCATTACACTGCTTCTGTCGGCTTGCCTTCTTTCCTTAGTGCATCCTGGTGCACATGTTCTCCAGGAAAGCGATGAACACGCACACGGCTATCCACGTGATGTAAAAGAAAATGTGATTTATCAGACCTGGAGTTTTGGAGAGGCTCTGACCCAGTCGTCTAGCCATCACAATTTGGCCCTTGTCAAAGTCGCTATGATCAATTTTTTTCCCGGCTTCTAACACATCCACTTTGAGGACAGAATGTTCACTTGCTGCCTAATATATCCCACTCTCTGACAGGTGCCATGATAAGGCCGAATTTTAGGAAGAAACCTAGAGAGGACCCAGGCTCAGAGGGGTGACCAGTCCTCTTCTGGCTGTGCCAGGTGAGATATTAAGAGTCCAATTGGAATAATTAATAAATGCATGTGGGCTAAATCTAGGTCAGAATTATGACCAGATGGACAAGGATAGGGACAGCAACGGGCCCCCCAAACCAGGTACTCCGCAGGTGTGGACCAGGACCTCATGTCCTCCTAATAATAAGCCACAATGGACTCCACAATAAGCCACAGTAATGGGACCGAACTCTCACTTATATTAGCCAGACTTATTGAAATAAGCCTGGATTTTCCTTTATCTGCCTTGAGGGAATACCCCACAGGATCCTGGCCTTCTAGGCAGAGTTCTTCCTCTCTCCAGTGTCTGTGTTCTTTTGTCCATTTTAATATTTTCTTTTTATTGGCCAGTCTGAAGCTTTTTCTTTGCAACTCTGCCTGAAGCTACTGTATTTCTGATAAATGTTATGTTATTTTAATGGACAAAATTGAACCCAACAAATGTTCCCATTTGAGTAGGTATAGAGCTCCGGAAAAAATTAAGAGACCACTGCATTTTTTTTATTCCTTTCCAAAAAAGTTTTGAGTGAGGAACAGAAGCATTCAAATTGCAGTGGTCTCTTAATTTTAACTCTTCTGTTCCTCACTGAAAACCTTCCTATTCAACCTTTTTGGAAAGTAAAGAAAAAGGTGCAGTGGTCTCTTAATTTTCCGGAGCTGTATACCTACACACACACACACACACACACACACACACATATATACATAAACACACACATATATATATATATATATATATATATATACACACACATACACTCACCTAAAGGATTATTAGGAACACCATACTAATACTGTGTTCAGAACTGCCTTAATTCTACGTGGCATTGATTCAACAAGGTGCTGAAAGCATTCTTTAGAAATGTTGGCCCATATTGATAGGATAGCATCTTGCAGTTGATGGAGATTTGTGGGATGCACATCCAGGGCACGAAGCTCCCGTTCCACCCCATCCCAAAGATGCTCTATTGGGTTGAGATCTGGTGACTGTGGGGGCCATTTCAGTACAGTGAACTCATTGTCATGTTCAAGAAACCAATTTGAAATGATTCAAGCTTTGTGACATGGCGCATTATCCTGCTGGAAGTAGCCATCAGAGGATGGGTACATGGTGGTCATAAAGGGATAGACATGGTCAGAAACAATGCTCAGGTAGGCCATGGCATTTAAACAATGCCCAATTGGCACTAAGGGGCCTAAAGTGTGCCAAGAAAACATCCCCCACACCATTACACCACCACCAGCCTGCACAGTGGTAACAAGGCATGATGGATCCATGTTCTCATTCTGTTTACGCCAAATTCTGACTCTACCATCTGAATGTCTCAACATAAATCGAGACTCATCAGACCAGGCAACATTCTTCCAGTCTTCAACTGTCCAATTTTGGTGAGCTCATGCAAACTGTAGCCTCTTTTTCCTATTTGTAGTGGAGATGAGTGGTACCCGGTGGGGTCTTCTGTTGTTGTAGCCCATCCGCCTCAAGGTTATGCGTGTTGTGGCTTCACAAATGCTTTGCTGCATACCTCCGTTGTAACAAGTGGTTATTTCAGTCAAAGTTGCTCTTCTATCAGCTTGAATCAGTCGGCCCATTCTCCTCTGACCTCTAGCATCAACAAGGCATTTTCGCCCACAGGACTGCCGCATACTGGATGTTTTTCCCTTTTCACACCATTCTTTGTAAACCCTAGAAATGGTTGTGCGTGAAAATCCCAATAACTGAGCAGATTGTGAAATACTCAGACCGGCCCTTTCTTTCCCATTCTGACATTCAGTTTGGAGTTCAGGAGATTTTCTTGACCAGGACCACACCCCTAAATGCATTGAAGCAACTGCCATGTGATTGGTTGATTAGATAATTGCATTAATGAGAAATTGAACAGGTGTTCCTAATAATCCTTTAGGTGAGTGTATATATATATTTTTTTTTTTTTTTTTTCCTTTTTCTTTTCAATGCATTTACTTTATTTTCCTTTATAATATCCAACAGATGAACAAGAGTTAAAGAAATGCATTGAAGGTATGCGTCACAGTCGAGGAGGCAGGACACAGACGCAGAGTAGTAGTACGACATTTCTTTAATGTAGGCATACACCCACAACATAACTGCAGAAGGCACAAACAATAACCCACACAAAGTGTGGCAAAAGGCTGAACTTAAATAGGATCCCCAATTGGAGGCAAAGATGTACAACCACCTCTAATTGAGGACAACAAAAAGCAACTGTGCAGAGATGCCTAGAGGCCTCTCGTCTACCAGGTCCCGACTATGGTCCCCAGTCCAGCACAGAGATGGCTGGGGCATAGCCAGGACCAGAGAGTATGAGTGCAATCTTTTTAATTGAAACTATCATTAGATGATCATTATAATCCATTATTTTACATTAACATGCAGCAGTAAATTATAACAGATATAATGTACCTTCAGTTGGGTAAGATGGTTCTCCACCTCATTTTCGTCCGTGGGCATCTTGGTGACGTCTCGTAAACGGCTTTCATATTTTTTGACTGTGACCTCTGCTCCCTTTATACTGTTGATCACTATGTCAATGGTCTTCAGTCTAAACAGGGAGTGGAATTTGCTTTAGCATGTGTGTTATGTGATTAATCTCTAATAATTGGACTCAATATATTACTTATTGGTCCAATGGTTTTGATAAGTACATCATAACAATCAGAGGCAGCCAGGAACTTACTTGTCCAGATAGACGGAGGACAGGCTGTAGACATGCTCCATCTTCTTCATTGTAACATCCAGTTCAGAGCGCAGCACTGGAGCAGAGCTGAACTGCTGAGGAGATGCAAGCACCTCTTCAGTCTTCTCAGCCACATCGGCCAAATTATTCTTCAAAGCTTCTAACTCTGTCTGTACTTTCTGTAACGAAAAGGGGAATAATTAATAATTAATGACAAAAAAGCAGTCTATTCTGAAGCAAGAACTAGGGTGCCATTCCATATTGACATCCAAGCATTATTTTGCTAAAAAGCTTATCAGCATTATATTGTAAAGTGTGACATACAAAGTTCAAGTATACAAAGTTCTTAAACCTTTCACAATGAAGAAAAAAGCCAATGGAAAATATTCAATAAAATGTCTGATCTGTAAAATATTTTCATAAAAAATAATCCCCTAATCAATGTGACATGTTATCTATCTTAAGCACATGGGAACCACAATGCAATTCCACAAAAACTTCCACAGTGCCTGTAATGAAACTGAGGGGTGTCATCACGGCAGTACCTTCTGCTCAGCTGTCCTCTGGGTGCAGGCCTTTAGTGGCTCATTGGTCACAGGCTGCCTCAGCCGTGTGATAGTGTGAGTCTCACAACCTTCCAGTTTCAGACGCAGGTCCTTGATCTTGGTCAGGTATATCCTGCATTCAGATTCATCTTGCTCACCTGAACAGTATGTAGGAAACCATTACAAAGGTGTTCAAGGAAATGGATTTCTAGATTATGAGGACTAGAATTTTGGTTTATGAAACAGCGCTGTTGCCTGATTATTATACAATCATATTAAGAAGCGTCTATACAATGTTTTAAATTCTCTATTTAAAAGGACAGCATCCCAAATGGCACCCATTTCCATATAGTGCACTACCTTTCACCAAAGCTCTAGTCAAAAGGAGCACAGAGCAAGCTGCGATTTGAGTAGCAGCTCACTGATTTTGGGTCTTGATCACAAATACGATCTTTCTGCCCACTCAAATATTATTTGATTAACATTATACTATATCTGGACTTACATCTCATCAAATCCATGAAATCACTAAGGTTTGTGGTTATCATTGCATAGTACCAAAAACAAAATAACACGTCTAGGCCTATAACAATATTTAATAATTGTCTACCCGCTATTTTTTTGACATGATTGCGGTTTCTTTGTTGAACCACGGTTAAAGCATTTTTGCCGGACCGTGTAAGCGGAGCCGGCAAAGAAGAGCCAATGTCTCTCTGAGTGATTGAGTGACTGACTGACTACCCACCCACCCATCACTTGTTAAATAGTGTAGTGGTTAGAGAGGTGGACCTGCAAACTATAGGTCCCTTGTTTGAATCTCCTCACAGTCAAAACAAATTATGCATTAGGATTTGTTCCAGACAGACAAAAACATTATCTATGTTATAGTAAGCCTCAAATAAAACTGTTTACGTTTATAGAGTATTGCGACTATTTCTGGTGTCAGGGAAAAGTTTATCTTCAGTCCCGCTAGCAATTGCTCAATTCTTATGACTGATTCAACAACTCAATGCATTAAAAAGATTATGACATGCTTTGACGAGGTTATTAACGCAATGAACAGTGTGGAATCTGAGCATTAACAATTACAATATGAATGTACGTTTCATTGGAAGTGAATGTGCCTAGATAATGAGAACAACAGAAACCTTTCTGTTTAGATTATCTCTCTCTGTAGGTTGTGCTCTAATGACAGGAATGTTTACGATGGCCATATGGCATGGGGGTTCACTTCTAAAGACATGGTCTTAGTTAGAAACGCCCTTAATGTATAGGCTAGCTGGTAACCAACATTACAGTGAGAAGATAATGGAACGTTCACTGTATGACATCTGTGCTGCAATTTTCCAATGAATGTGAGCGAACTTCTCCCTCGATTTGATACGGGTTCTACATTATTTGACCACTATACGAAACCGCCGATTTCTAACAACAGAGAGGAAAGGGTGAATCTTAGATGGTGATTATGGTTAGACTGAAGATGAATGAATAAGAAGGTCATCAGCTACTGGATATGTAACTCCGGTTAAATGAGTGGAACGGAGTCCTAGTGGGCTTAGCTCCTAGTGGTTTACCCCAGCTGTGTAAGTGGCCGTCACTGAAAAAAATGTATGCACGTGTGTCAGCCATTTGGGGCATACCTGCCCCTATATAGGTACCTGTGCCCATAGGACCCCCTCCCGACAATTTCTTCAGCCAGCAGAAAAGCCAGGTGAGGCAGGGCAACAAGTCTAGGGGGCTCCGCTCCCCTCATATAATCAGAGTTACATTCTCAGTAACTAACGTTATATGTCATGGAGCTCCGCCCCCTAGAAGGCTTAGCTCCTAGTGGTTTATGGTGGAGCGAGCGAGCCAGGATATACTCCCTGCCAAACCCAACAGGAATCACTGGGACCCGCTAGGTCAAGTCCGAGACTATCCCCACAACCCTAAACACACACACCCCTCAGATTGCCAAAGGCAGGAAGGAACGAGTGATTACAAGGAATGCGTAAAAAACTAGTATAATAGACCATTTCAAACCTACAGAATGAGTGCAGACATGCTTGTAAGGGAAAAGGACAAAAATACAAACCCAACAGGGGATTGAACCCGGCTCGTGAACCTGCTAGACAACAGGGCTATCGAAAATTATTGCTATAAAATGCAACAAAGGGCTGTGAGAAAACGGGAAAAAAATTGAGGGACATTACTCACACCGCTCGCCAACAGCACTATGCATCTTTGCACGCTTAGCAGAGCACAAGATGAGGAGCAAGGTTGTTTTCATAGAGAGAGAGGAGGTGCTTTGAGCACCCTGGAAAGGTGCCACTTGGGCGCACCTTCCTGGCTACAAGGCGCATACGGCGCATACCCAAAAGGAAACGTCTAATCAGCGGGTGGCTGAAAACAGTGTTGCAAGCAAACCCCTCGTGACAAGCTGAGATCACTGATCCATAACCTCTAATAGTAGAGGGGGATCTCTCCATGTCGAATAGGTACTGTAAAAAAGACAGAATCACTTTGACCGGGCAACATAGGAAGACCGTTCACACCAAGTCACAAACATGTGCCACCTTGTGGAATACAGTTTGGAAGTAGATGAAACCCTAGCACCCTGTATAGTGTGTACCACCACAGTCCCCTTCTAATCCGCCAGTCCTGTTCAGGGGCCAGACCATGAGGGTCCCTAACAGCGACGATGGGCGAACAATCGTGCCCCCGGCCTGGGACAGTGCGTCCTGCCTGAGAGGGACCATCCACAAGCGGCCCTCCAGCAATTGAATCATTTACGGCTACCAGACCACCGCGGGGCGATCCGGTACCACGAGGATCAGATGTAACTGATCCGATCTGATCCGAGCCAGTAGACGAGTAATGCAATGTTAGGGCGGGAATGCGTAAAGAAGCCCGGGAGGTCAGGGGTGACATGGAGGGGGCCCTAAGGAGGGGGATCCCGCTGACTGAGGTAGAACCAAAGCCGACACTGAGCGTTCGTCCTAGACGCAAAGAGGTCTGTCTGGGCTTCCCCAAATCTCTGATAGATGAGGGAGACAAATTCCGGATGAAGGCGCCACTCGTCGTCTCATAGACCTTCACAGGTGAGCACCTGAGCACAGGTGCCTGAGCAAATCAGAACGTCACAGCCTTTGATCAGGTCCAGGAAGTGGGTTAACACCAGCAGAAGAGTGTCCAACTCTAACAGACTGATTTGGGGAGGGCCCTAAGGCCACATGCCCCTTATTGCCTGCCCCTGACAAATGCCTCCCCACTCTTGCAGGGAGGCGTCTGTGAACACCTGAACTCTCCCCATGGGGACTCCCTGAGAGAGCGAGTTGGGGTCTCTCCAATAGGCCAGATCCCCCCATAGGCTGGTCGGCAGGGATAGGAGTCATTTTCGATGACACACAGGGTCTACCAGCTGTTGGGAGAACCAAGCTTGAAGTCTGTGCATGTGCAGCAGTCCCAGGGGAACCACCACATGCGCTGCGGCCATCTTGCCCAACAACGACATGATCAACTGAACCGATCGCACACAAAGTGGGCGACACAGGTTGAGGGAAGAGAGGAGATCCTGAGCCCTGGCATCCAAAATGCGCTCTCTCATCAGCCGCGTGTCTAGGTGGAAACCCAGATAAGAAACCTGCTGGGTCGGTCTCAGCGCACTATTTGTCCAATTCACAGCGAATCCCAATTTCAGAATTAGGGACACCACTTAGCGAATGTGAGCCCTTGCCATACCTGCAGATGTGGCTAAAATCAGTAGATCGTCCAGATAGGCTAGAACTGATTCTTCGTCTGTTTAAGGGTTCCAGTGCCGTCTTCACGCACTTGGAGAAGGTGTGCGGAGAAAGCACGTAACCGAAGGGCACACTCATGTACTCGTAAGCACTGCCCTGAAACGCAAATCAGAAAAACTTTCTGTGGTGAGGAACGATTGTCACATGAAAGTAAGCATCCTTTAGGTCTATGCTCGTGCAAAAGTCCCCCGGGTGCACGGATTCCAATAGGCGAGTTGTAGTGTATGGAGGACTAAATGTGCCATACTATGAAATAAATAAATATATAAATAATTAAATAAATAAATACACATTACATTTGCTTTGTGTACACTTATGCATCGTCCAAATGAAATAGACAAGTTAAAGTTGTTTGTAAACGTCGATAAAGATAAAGATTTCGTAAAAAAGATTTCACCGTAGCAATGTTTTCTCGTTGGCGATAAAATACAGACGCAAGGTGTTAAACAGGGAGTTAGGGCCAGGTTGTGCAGGCTGGACAAAAAAAAACACACAACTCAAGTCGTGTTCTTCACTTCCCATTATAATCGGATTTAACATTCATAATAGCATATTACTTCCAACACCCCCTCCAAAAAATGTAATACGCCTTAATGCAGCAGGTAGACTACAAGTAGACATTGGCCTACGCAATATGACATGCTGTATCCAGAGCAGCCGCTGACGAGATAGCCTACTGAAATCGCTTTTTCCCATCTATTCTCCGCGAGTTGGGCTACGAGATTACTGCATTTTAGTCGCCATTTATGCAGGCAAAACAAGCTTGCAGGGTTGCCAAAACAAATGTGTTGTGCAACTGAAATATCGTTATCATCTTTTGACCGGTTGCTATTGTTGGTCAGTGGTCAATGTTGGAGGACAAAGCAAGATGCCAAACTGAACTGGCATGCTTGAACCTACAGTATTAGATTCATATGCACCCCTTCTCTAATTGTGTAGCCTCCTAAAAATAACACATTTTAATGGGCATAATACTGTAAATGTTCTCTTTCAATTCTCAAAAAATGCCTTACAGTCATATTCTTTGTGACATAATATTGAGTAAGATGAAATTGACAAGTATTTCAAATCAAGTCAAGGTTATTGTCCCTGCAAATGTTGTCTAAAACATCATCAATATCTGTATCTGTTAACCAGGCAATCACACCAATACTACTTGTCAGATATTCCTCTGGGCTATTACA
Source organism: Esox lucius (assembly GCF_011004845.1). Taxonomy (NCBI): domain Eukaryota; kingdom Metazoa; phylum Chordata; class Actinopteri; order Esociformes; family Esocidae; genus Esox; species Esox lucius. The sequence continues at coordinate 29,714,144 of NC_047578.1, forward strand.
AGTTTTTCAACCGGTGTGGTTCAAGTTCAAAGTGTATTTATCAAATGCACTTAATAACACAGTGTCCTCCTGCACAATGAAATCCTTGTGACATGGCACCCCACATCTACGTAGTAAGAACTGAGAAATACATAAAGTAAAAAATATAGGAAAAATATAGCAATAATATACAATGTAAAAGAGTAGGATGGGACTATGAAGATTATGGGTAGATGTATTGAATATTATAGATACAATAGGAGTTTAGTATGCATGTGAATGGTACAGAATATTCTAATGTACATTGAATGTACATGAAAAAACAATCTGGAATGTTCATGTGTGATCAGTATGATCTTAGATGAGTATTGCTGGTTGCAGAGTAGTGTAGAGTGTCAACTGCCTAGTGTTTTCAGTGTGCATGGACATAATGGAATGGGAACACTTCAATCTTACTGAAAGTCCCACCCCTACATTGCATTTTAATTGCATGGACAAGCAAACAATAATTACATTATTAAATGGATAATTACATTATTAAATATATAAATAAATATATACACATTGCATTGTGTACACTTATGCATCGTCCAAATGCAATGGACATTTCATTTGGATGGTGTGAAGTTATACATCGTCCAAATGCAATAGACTTGCTAGACCACAGCGGCTAATATCATGAGAAGCACTCATACTGTTAGAAGGTGTAGATCCGCTATGCATGGAACCTGGCATCTGCATACGCGGTACCTTAGCTGCTATCACACAAGCATTGTCATGGCGACGTTGGTGAGAGTGCTCTAAAATGTTAATGATGGCGTTTGGCTGACACTCCAGGGTATTGAGAGGGGGGAGAAGATCTTACATCAGAGGAAGCAGGAGAGCTGTGTCTGGATAGGGGAAGATGGCGTCCCAGCTCTTTTTTTGTCCGTGTCGGTCTTGTGGAAAGATTCGATAGCTGCATGGACAGCGTCACAGAAGAGTTGTCCTTGGGGGAAGGCGAGAGGGGCTTCTTTCCCTGCCAGCCCCACAACGGTAAAAACTGTGCAGCCAGCGCAGGTTCCAGGGGGGAACGGAGCCGCTGATAGCAGACTGAGTACCCACCATCTTAGTGAAGGGAAAGTAGGAACGAAGTGGAGCTATCACAGAGAGGGGGGCGTCAAAGGAACCTGCAGCAAAAACTTTAAATCCTTGGACCTCCAGGGCGGGAGCATCATTGGCTTTGAAAGATTCAGCCCAGGAACCATTGGACATCCTGGACTTCTCTCTAGGCGATGGAATAGGAGGAAGAGGCAGCTCGATCCTGAGAGCGGCTCTTTCATTAATCCTTGAGAATTCCACCAGGAGGGGAGGAGGACGGAAAAGGGAGGCGGCCGAGGAAATGTTGTCATCCATTTCCAAGGCAGAAGAACAGGAACAACAACGCCACTCTCCACCTTTACGAGGTTATTCTCAGGGGAGTAGGGCCCCGAGAAGGACCTTCCTCCCCCTCCCCAAAGTCTCTAGCAGAGGCGTCGTCATCGCTGAAGGACTCCAGGACGTAGTATAAATCGACCTCAACCTCAATTCGCTCTCTCTACGCAAATAGAGAGAGCCAAGGAAGCACAGTCGGCGAAGGCAGGAGGGTCAGTAAGTCCCGCACGAGCATACGCAGGTCCCAGGCATGACACACAGAAGTTGTATTTCCACTGGCGGCCAGGTCGGTGCAGCGGCAAGTGGCTACGAGAAACTTCATTGTTCATTGTTAAAATCTGTAATAATCCAAGACGATAACTGCAGATGAATTCTTGGCTTGTGCAAAGTGATGTTCAGCTGTGCTGAAGAAAAAAGGGAGGGGGTCCTATGGCCACAGGTACCTTTATAGGGGCCCCAACTGCATACAAATTTCTTTCTAGGGGGCGGAGCTCCACAACATATAACCCTATTTCTTAATAGTATAGCAGAAAGAGGCTTAGGCAGTCAAAATTGCTCTGACACCAAAACCACGTTTAACCTTACCTCCAGTGGCTGCCACATAGCCTGTAATGTGAATTCAACAGTTTACTGTAAGTTGCCCTGGATAAGTGCATCTACTAAATTACAAAGATGTCAAATAAACATTTAACCATTATTTTTAGACATGGCATTGGTTTTAGTAAACTTTTTCAGAACCAATGTTGAAATAATAATGTTCATAAAGGGAAAATGCAACAACAACAAAGTTTGTAACACAGTGTGCAAAAAAAGTTTAACACTGATGTCAACCAATATAAAATATAATAAATATGAAATATATGGGGTTTTGACACCCACCTTTTTCCACAGAGTGCAGCAATTCTTCATAATGCTGGCTGGCTTTGTTGTAGTCACTCTCTACCTGCATGCGGTCATCAGCACCAAACAGCTGAGAGTCCTGACTGTCTCTCAGGAAGTTTTGGTAGTGCAGCTCCAGGTTCCTCAGAGCTAACTTGTACTCCTCCACGCTGAGGGTCTTAAACTGGAACAAGGATAAAAATGGTAAGTGTGGTTAGAAGAGTGTAATAATAAACTGTAATAATAGCTACACAATTTAAATGAATGTACAAGTATCTTATTTGGTGAATTATAGTGTTCAATTCATTATATAAGTTCAAATATAAGTCAAACATTCTGTGGATGTAAATACATTTTTAATAAGCCTATACTCATCTATAATAATGATTGTACCATAATACAAAATGTAATAAATAGGGAATAAATAGGGTGCCATATGAGACAGGCTGTGCAAAACTGAGTTCACCATGGTGATGTTCCATGTGTTGATGAGGTTGATGTTTCTCATCAGGTACTGCCAAGACATAAGGCTCTTCATGTCAATGTGCAGCCTCCTCCACAAGACCAGCAGGTCCTGGTGACTAGAATCCAAACTGTGCGGGGAGATTAGATGGGTTCAGTGCTTTTTGAGGCCTTAAAGATCTGTCAAAGGTTAAATTAAATAGCTAAATCAAAGGTTTTATGGTATATACGATAGATATATGGGTAGAATACATTTTAGCAATGTTGTTTCATGGCGAGGAGGCCACTGGCTTCCTCTAGGACTGCGATGGCCATCAAGTTTCTGATGGTTGTTCAGCCAAATGATTGCAGTCATCAAAATGAACAATATATCTATTTTGAACTAGAGGAAGCCAGTGGCCTCGTTGCCATGAAACAACATTGCTAAAATTTATTCTACTCATATATCTATCACATATACCATAAAACCTTTGATTTAGCAATTTAATTTCACCTTTGACTAAATGTCATTGTACAAGCCCTATTCTCCTCACCCTGAGACACTGCTCACTGCTTCCTTGTTGGTGGGCGGAACCAGGAAACAGATGGAGGGTACGGTCGCCTCGCAGCCTTTAGGGTTTTGCACCTTCCATTGGTATGGCTGGGAATTGTCCAACAGTTTACACTCATCCCCCCTGTGGACTGTGATCTGGAAAGAGGCACAAAATGGATGCCCATTTTATAATGTGTTTGATTGTAATGAACAGCCTTTGAGCATATCCAAGTTAGATAGTTACATGAAATCTACAGATAAGACTCCTGAAAAACATGGTACTACTTTGTTTTAATGAAGACTTGAAACAATCTCCTTCTACATTTGATTGTTTTCTCAAGGCTTTTATTGACAGTAGGAATCATAGCAAAACAGGTAAAGAGGTGACATAGTGGTAGAGAGGTATGGAACACTGGTCTCCAGCAGGGAAACACATTTGTGAATGGAGCCAGCTTTATTAATACTGAACAACGGCTCAGCACAACATTGTATTTCAATGTGTCAGTATGTTTTGAATAGACACCAGGTATTCTAATAACAAGATTGTTTCATTCTATAAGAATAGCATTAGGCTCATCACCTCCATCTGTTTGAAGTCACAGACAGCCTGTACAGGCACTATGCCCTTGACTGGTGTAGCAGGATTACGTGGCTTTAGCTGGACAATGGTCTTGGCCCTCCGGTTCAGCCCATCCAAGTGGGCCTTAAAGTCTTTCAACTGCTCCTTCTCATCCTACAATGTAAACAGAACAGGCATATTGAATAAAGCAGACAATGACAAGGTAGTGTGTAATGTTATTGAAGTTTGAGTTCCTGGATTTCATACAAAATTCTACGAAGTAGGTCAACCTACAGCTGCGTCCTGTAACAAGTCCTCGAGTCGTGTGACAGTAATATTTCGGTCGCATGTGTATTTCTTTTTCATTGTCTCCTGCATTTTCTTAATCTTCTCCTTTGCCTCATTTACATCTGAGAAAAACTAGGAAAGGATAGAAAAGGAGGGGTAAAAACCATTGTAAATGTTTTTAGGAAGCATTTGTTTATGCTTAATGGACAATGTGAGGGGAATACAACAAGCTGGCATACTTGGAAGTAAGCAGTGTTCTCTTTCAGGTGGGACTCAATGCAACAGCAAAGCTGCAGGATCCAGCTCCATTGGGTCTGCAGCGCAGCACTAAAGGCCTTTGGGAAGAGAGAGATCAGTGTGAGACATTCTGTGTAGGGATGGGTTAAAATAATCGATTCTCCGATCTTTTAAAATCTATCTTTGAGTGATCTGATATCGATTAATAAAATCCCCAAATCAATCATTTAATATATGCCTTTTCAAGTGGATGCATGAAGCTTTAACCCTGTTAACGAGATCTCGTTGAACATGCTAAGCTAGGCTGAGAATAGTCAACATGGCGGAAGTTGCACCACTGAAGGCATCGCCAGGCCTAAAGGCAGATGTCTGAATAAATTTCGGATTTAAAAACTATGACGACAGAGAATAACTGGACAAAAGCAAAGCCACATGTAGAGCCCTGTAATTTCTAATTGCGGAATCCAGACATAAACACGGAATTCAGACAAACACTGTATTGACTTTGATGCTAAATTGTGATGCGCCGCCATAGAAAAACTCAATATTTTACCAAGCTGAGCACAGTTTACATTCACACAGTTTACTATCGTATGAGCATCAGAGCAGAGCAACATTCTAGTGATTCTGAATCACTAAAGTCAACTGAATCTTTCAGTACACTTCTTTGAAAGGATTCAGATAATTTGAATCACTGATTCATTTAATTAATGTTTTTGTCCAAGCTCTTAATTCAATCTCTATATCATGGTGGGATCTTGTTGTTCACTATAATAGCACTCTGTTTAATAACTCACATTCATATATAATTGTATTGAATGGTATTATATTTTTTTCTACTTTAGTTGTTAATCTCTATGGTAACCCATTCCAATATCTTTGATTCAGGGTTCCCCATAATATGGTAGAGTCCTGAAGTCCACCTGCACCTGTCACTGTGCTGCTCCCCCTCCCTTCCAGTGAAAAAACTGGGCGTCTGTACACAATATTCTTAGTAAGCAGTGGAGCAGTAATAAACTAAGATAGCAGTAATGAAATAATATATTACAGCAAAAGTTTACCAAATACACAATTTTATAAACTTGCATTAGCAGCAGCCAATTTTTATAGTTAAGATGTCTGAAATTGTCTACTAGCTAATGTAAGGCATTCTTGAATAGTATTGGTGAAGTAAGTTTACTAGCAAATTTGCAGATAAAGTAGCTTGTAGCTAGTAGCCATCATTGTCTGATAGCTACAGATGTCGTTCATTTAATTACAGCGTTTTCTTACCCCGGTAAGATCAGGTAGATTGCGTCGGTAGATTGTGTCAAACTGTGATTGCACTATTCCAAACAAATGGGGGAGCTAGAATGCTGAAAATGCTATTCGTTCTCGAAAACCGTTTTCTAAACGACAATGTTCACAATGTTTTCCTAAAATAACAGGTTTTAACGAATTTAAAAGCAAAATGTTTCTACTTGCAACTTCATCTCTGATAGAATTATGAAATGTTTTAATAAAGTACACCAATAGCCTACACAGTAACAAAGACTATTTGTTTAAACCAAGCGTGCCGCACAAGCCCTGAAAAGTGAAGCCAAAACGTCTCGATTGCCCCCTGGTGAGTGGTCCCAGTATAGGTCATAAACCCCGCCCTCCCCATGTTATTCAATGGGACGCGAGACCAACTAAACAATTCAATTACCCTTCAATTATCCTTTTTCCGAAGCTGGTTTCTGTCATTTACTGTAGTTTGTATCACGCTAATGTAAATTCAAGAGTTTGTTTTTAAAATAAGTTGGTTTTTAGTTAGTTATTTAATGCTCTAAAAACGGTGGTGTGACGTCGTGATTCACAGCTGTGATTGATAGCTATCTGAGCCGAGGAGCCACTGAATCTTCGGAGGACTGAGGAGATTGGAACTTTACATTTAATCTCTAAATTTCTATAATTGATATAATTTCACACGGACATAATGGGTTGTTCTGCAGTACATTGTGCTAACCGATCTGGCATTTACATTCTATCTTTGAATTTTTTTCGGTAAGTTAAATTTTGTGCTATTTAATTAGTAAATAAATGTAATGGGCTAGCTAACGTTAGCTAAAAGACAACAAGCCTCGTTAATAGCCATGTTAATAGCTAGCATGTGATCGTTAGCTAGAAGTTACCAATTATTTTTGTATTAGGCCTATTCTAAATTAAGGTTAAACATGATGTAAGTTAGGCTATAACATATCGTCTAGGTTTAACAAGCAAAGGTTGTACTGTACTTGGACTTGCGATTGATTACGGTATGCGCATTCTGCGAGGGAGAGTGAGGGCGGGGCACAGGGGTGGGGCCGTTGATTTCGCGGCTTTACGGCTTTACTTCCTTCTCGCTACTGCGCATAACTACTGCGCAGAACTGGTCCCAAGATCGCTATCTGCGCAGACACAAGTCCAAGATGTCAGCGCCGTATCAGGACACTGGTGGCTTCATTTTTCACCAATGGAAAAGAGCGAAAGGGCGTCATCCATTTTATATACAGTCTATGGTTTAAACATTTGAATTATCTTAAGAAATAATAAAATACAAAGCAGAACTATTTGTTATGAACATAGTTTTGAAGTACAGCATGGTAGAAAAACACATCTTATGACAATTGGCGAAAAGGCTGTCAGAGTTTACTCTATTGTAATTAATAGACAAAAGCGTCAGTCACTTATGCATCAACTCATTTGTTTTATCAAATCAGCCAATATGGCCGTTAAAATTCCTGAATTCCAGCCGTATAGAATAGCTACCAAACATTTGTTTTAAATAGCCATACTGTATAATAGCCTACATTTAAACACTAATTCTATGATCCAAATGTTTTTTATCCAAATTAGTCAGCACCGAGTCTCCCCTGGGTGTTGGGCGGGTACTAAGCCCGGAATGTATTGTGATTCTAGCTATGCCTCTGGTCAAGGATATCGTTTTCATTTTGTTTCACTAATAATTAATTAATGTAATATCTTTGATGAATTACATAGGATGCTGGATCATCATCATGGTTCTATAAAATATTTATTATTCAGACAGATTGTATATTTCATATTTTGTTTATCTCCTAAAAAAAGGAATTTCATGAATAAGATTGCAATACTAAGTTTAGAGGTAAAACTGATCAACATGTGATCAACTATGTCATCAACATTACACTTCATACTCATTGTTAAGTTAATACACAGGGATCGTCATCCTTTATCAGGGGGTATCACCCATTAAGAGTGATTTGCGTCTGCCCGGGTACTCTCTGGCCACCTGGCTGTCGCAATTATTACATTGCCTGTCCTAAATAATTTGAGCCACATCGCAATTATTTTTATAGACAACAATATTTTTGCACAATGTTTTGAATGTTTCCAATCTGAATAGCAGATTTTATATTTTTTTCTCATGTGTCTAATAGTTCATTTTAATCATAATATAGTGTCCCATTTTACCTAACAAAATGTCCCATTCAAAAAAAGAATAGCCTACATATAAGGATTATTTCTAAGAACACAGGCAATAATACTTTCATTTGTTTATTTCCTATATTTATTTCGTTAACTTAATCGTTGTAATCAACCGCTATATTTCCAGTCAAATAATTATATTTCGGTTTAAATAATTACAATTAATGAAAAGGAAGTGATTTACGTGTGTAGACCTAGAACATGGAATCAAACACAGCAACATAGCAATCCATAAACAGAGTTATAGTAGACAATATTCCTCTGAATGTTTTATTCTGGCCATATACACTCACCTAAAGGATAATTAGGGACACCATACTAATACTGTGTTTGACCCCCTTTTGCCTTCAGAACTGCCTTAATTCAACGTGGCATTGATTCAACAAGGTGCTGAAAGCATTCTTTAGAAATGTTGGCCCATATTGATAGGATAGCATCTTGCAGTTGATTGAGATTTGTGGGATGCACATCCAGGGCACGAAGCTCCCGTTCCACCACATCCCAAAGATGCTCTATAGGGTTGAGATCTGGTGACTGTGGGGCCAATTTCAGTACAGTGAACTCATTGTCATGTTCAAGAAACCAATTTGAAATGATTCGAGCTTTGTGACATGGTGCATTATCCTGCTGGAAGTAGCCATCAGAGGATGGGTACCTGGTGGTCATAAAGGGATGGACATGGTCAGAAACAATGCTCAGGTAGGCCGTGGCATTTAAACAATGCCCAATTGGCACTAAGGGGCCTAAAGTGTGCCAAGAAAACATCCCCCACACCATTACACCACCACCAGCCTGCACAGTGGTAACAAGGCATGATGGATCCATGTTCTCATTCTGTTTACGCCAAATTCTGACTCTACCATCTGAATGTCTCAACAGAAATCGAGACTCATCAGACCAGGCAACATTCTTCCAGTCTTCAACTGTCCAATTTTGGTGGGCTCGTGCAAATTGTAGCCTCTTTTCCTATTTGTAGTGGAGATGAATGGTACCCGGTGGGGTCTTCTGCTGTTGTAGCCCATCCGCCTCAAGGTTGTGCGTGTTGTGGCTTCACAAATGCTTTGCTGCATACCTCGGTTGTAACAAGTGGTTATTTCAGTCAAAGATGCTCTTCTATCAGCTTGAATCAGTCGGCCCATTCTCCTCTGACCTCTAGCATCAACAAGGCATTTTCGCCCACAGGACTGCCGCATACTGGATGTTTTTCCCTTTTCACACCATTCTTTGTAAACCCTAGAAATGGTTGTGCGTGAAAATCCCAGTAACTGAGCAGATTGTGAAATACTCAGACCGGCCCGTCTGGCACCAACAACCATGCCACGCTCAAAATTGCTTAAATCACCTTTCTTTCCCATTCTGACATTCAGTTTGGAGTTCAGGAGATTGTCTTGACCAGGACCACACCCTTAAATGCATTGAAGCAACTGCCATGTGATTGGTTGATAATATGATTGCATTAATGAGAAATTGAACAGGTGTTCCTAATAATCCTTTAGGTGAGTGTAAGTACAGATGCAGGCTTGAATAACAGCAGTTTCAGGTGGGTGTCGACGTTCTCACAGATGCCTCCTGGTGGCCATTCTTATTTTTTATTTTATGTTTTTGTCCATGCAGCACCGCACTGCAACTTGCCGTGGTATACCGGGGCATTCCTCGACGCGGCCTGCCCCCTTGGCGCTGGAACTAAACAAGCGACATCTGTAGCTAGCAAAGGGGCATTGAACAATGGCTTGCTATGGATAATTCCATTGTTAATTTCATTTGTGGAGAAAGTTAATGTTTATCTACAGTAATTGTAAATTAGACATCTCTGGATATCTCTATAACATCCACAAAATGGGATGCGTTGTCATATGTGATAAACAGTAAATTTGTTAGTACATTGAATTGCTACTCTATTTATATCCTCAGTATATTCAGTGTTTGTGTACTTCAAGCAATATAAGGCATTCGTTTTCAGGATGCACTGATTTAATGCTTCCGCATCTGGCAGAATAATATAAACAATGTCTCAAAGTAAAATACTGCATTTTTTCCCTGAATGATTAAGTTGCATAATAGTTAGGGAATTACCAACACTCAGAGATTTTGCACACTGGAAAAACTCGTACCAAACTTTGAACCCAAACATCAAAGTGTAGAACGTATAGGGTGACCAGGTGTCCCGTTTTTCAGTTTGTTTTCAGTTGTCCCGAGTTATTCAGAAACAAATCATGTTTTGTACCGTATTTTCTCTGGGTACTTTTTTTAATTGATCCGACCTACTGCCCATTCGAATTTGACAAGTAGGCCAGCTATTTCTAGAATAATATACACCAGTGTATATTATTCTAGAAATAACTGGCCTACTTGTTCAAGCTTTGTATTGGTTTAAAATTTTTTATTGATTTATTAATAATCAATAGAAACACTTTTAATTCAGTATTTCCTCAATATCCTTTTCAATAAAAGTGATAAGAACTCCAAACCTGGTGTATATTATTCTAGAAATAGGTGGTCTACTTGTTCAAGCTTTGTTTTTGTGGAAAAACACTTTTTTGATTTATTAATAATCAATAAATCAATGGCCCCATCTATAATTTGGCATTTCTTCAATATCTTTTTCAATTACTGTCATAGGAACTTCAAACCTGATGTGTGATACTGATAATAGCTGGCCTACTTGTTCAAGCTTTGCTTTGGTGGAAAAGCTCTTTATTGATTTAATACTAATCAAAAAATCAATGGCCCCATCTATAATTTGGCAATTCTTCAATATCTTTTTCAACGATTGTCATAGAAACTTCAAACCTGTTGTCTATTATTTTATAAGAGCTGGCCTACTTTTTCAACCTGATGTGTGTTATTCTGATAATAGCTGGCCTTCAAGCTTTGTTTAGGTTGAAAAACTAAGCTATTTCTAGAATAATATACATAAGGTTTGAAGTTCCTATGACAATCATTGAAAAAGATATTGAAGAAATACTGAAATAAAAGTTTTTCCAATGATTTATTGAGTAGTGCTCCCAGGCTCTGGAACTCACTGCCACAATCCATCCTTGACTCTGACTCTCTTAACACCTTCCGCCTCCGCCTTAAGCCATTTCTGTTTAAACAAGCCTTCCCATAGCCCCTTTGTTGTTGTATATTTTATTTCTCAGTGTTCTTTGTTTTTGTAAAGCGTCTTTGGGTCATTGAAAAGCGCTATATAAATCCCATGTATTATTATTATTATTAGTGATAAATCAATAAAGATCTTTTTGACATTACGGTATATTATTATACCACATTTTATTTCCAATGTGGTATAATATTTGGCATGGAATGATGTTGATGAGAGTCCATAATGATACTATATTCGTCTTCTGACATTTCGGCAATTACCTGGTTTACTCTATTACCTCGGTCCCTAAATGTGGAAGGGAGCCATAACGGAGGAACGAATGTGAATGTCTGTTGAATCTCGAATATAAAACTGATTTCACCTCGGTACAAAACCATAACAAAAGCACTTGAAAAGTAAACGTTACCTGTCGGATCCCGTGGGTGATTTGGATAGGAGGTTCTGTGATTCTCTTGCGCAAAAGTGATTTACTGGTTGAACTAATTTTCTAGAGTAGTGATTCAGTACATCTAGGTCACTGAAAATATATGTTCAAAAATCTCATTCATGATTCGCACATTACTACAACATCCTGCACTCGATGTTCAGAGTATCAAACTAGCGAGTGAGGTCAGAGAAAGGTAACTGTCTGTGTGCATGCACACGTTTGTGTTGAACTCTCTGTAAGTGGCTGTTACATTGATATAAAGAAGGTAGCCTACCCATCGTCTGAGACACAATTAACCAAAGGTAGCTAGCTAACTGTCACAACTCGATAGCTACAATCGGGTACAAGTGATTAGCGTCAAGCAGGCAACATTAGAATTTCGGCAGCTACAATAAGACTGGATTTCGTATTTTGCCTTCAGAATAAAAGTTTGTGGTGAAACGTTATACATTCTGCAGCAACAATAGGACTTCATGTTATCTTATTGTGCCTTCATAATAAAAGTCTGCGGTGTATATATAGTGTGTATTCAGTACATTTTCCAAGGAGAAACTATGTGGGAAACATATAAACAAAACAAAATTACTTTTTCAATATTACTTTACGGGCCTGGGAGGAGTTCGGTGAGGCCATGGAGAAGGACTATCGGCTGGCCTCGAAGAGATTCTGGCAAACCGTCCGGCGCCTCAGGAGAGGGAAACAGTGCCCTACCAACGCTGTTTACAGTAGAGGTGGCCAGCTGTTGACCTCAACTGGGGATGTCGTCGGGCGGTGGAAGGAGTACTTCGAGGATCTCCTCAATCCCGCCGTCACATCTTCCATTGAGGAAGCAGAGGATGAGGGCTCAGAGGTGGACTCGTCCATCACCCGGGCTGAAGTCACCGAGGTGGTCAAGAAACTCCTCGGTGGCAAGGCACCGGGGGTGGATGAGATCCGCCCTGAGTACCTCAAGTCTCTGGATGTTGTGGGGCTGTCTTGGTTGACACGCCTGTGCAACATCGCGTGGCGGTCGGGGACAGTGCCTTTGGGATGGCAGACCGGGGTGGTGGTCCCTCTTTTTAAGAAGGGGGACCGGAGGGTGTGTTCCAACTACAGGGGGATCACACTTCTCAGCCTCCCCGGGAAAGTCTATGCCAGGGTTCTGGAGAGGAGAATACGGCCGATAGTAGAACCTCGGATTCAGGAGGAACAGTGTGGTTTTCGTCCGGGCCGTGGAACACTGGACCAGCTCTATACCCTCTACGGGGTGTTGGAGGGTTCATGGGAGTTTGCCCAACCAATCCACATGTGTTTTGTGGATTTGGAGAAGGCATTCGACTGTGTCCCTCGCGGCATCCTGTGGAGAGTGCTTCGGGAATATGGGGTCCTGGGTCCTTTGCTAAGGGCTGTCAGGTCCCTGTACGACCGAAGCAGGAGCTTGGTCCGCATTGCCGGCAGTAAGTCAGACTTGTTCCCAGTGCATGTTGGACTCCGGCAGGGCTGCCCTTTGTCACCGGTTCTGTTCATAATTTTTATGGACAGAATTTCTAGGCGCAGCCAGGGGCCGGAGGGTGTCAGGTTTGGGGACCACACGATTTCGTCTCTGCTCTTTGCGGATGATGTTGTCGTGTTGGCCTCTTCAAACCAGGACCTTCAGCATGCGCTGGGACGGTTTGCAGCCGAGTGTGAAGCGGTGGGGATGAGAATCAGTACCTCCAAATCTGAGGCCATGGTCCTCAGTCGGAAAAGGGTGGCTTGCTCACTTCAGGTTGGTGGAGAGTGCCTGCCTCAAGTGGAGGAGTTTAAGTATCTAGGGGTCTTGTTCACGAGTGAGGGAAGGATGGAACGGGAGATTGACAGACGGATCGGTGCAGCTTCTGCAGTAATGCGGTCGATGTATCGGTCTGTCGTGGTGAAGAAAGAGCTGAGCCGCAAGGCGAAGCTCTTGATTTACCGGTCAATCTACGTTCCTACTCTCACCTATGGTCATGAGCTTTGGGTCATGACCGAAAGGACAAGATCCCGGATACAGGCGGCCGAAATGAGCTTTCTCCGCAGGGTGGCTGGGCGTTCCCTTAGAGATAGGGTGAGAAGCTCGGTCACCCGGGAGGAGCTCGGAGTAGAGCCGCTGCTCCTCCACATCGAGAGGGGTCAGCTGAGGTGGCTTGGGCATCTGTTTCGGATGCCTCCGGAACGCCTTCCAGGGAAGGTGTTCCGGTCCCGTCCCACCGGGAGGAGACCCCGGGGAAGACCTAGGACACGCTGGAGGGACTATGTCTCCCGGCTGGCCTGGGAACGCCTCGGTGTCCCCCCGGAAGAGCTGGAGGAAGTGTCTGGGGAGAGGGAAGTCTGGGCATCCCTGCTTAGACTGCTGCCCCCGCGACCCGGCCCCGGATGAAGCGGAAGAAGATGATGATGATGATGATGAATATTACTTTACATCAGATAAAGAATATATGGTAGAGCACATTGAGAAATGTTTAGAGAACATAACCAACGTAAAAAAAAAAAATCCTATTTTGATGTTATTATTGGTGTTATTGTTAATCTGCTTGTGTGCATTACCTTTGGAGAGGGATTGTGTTATGAAAGAAAGGACATTATATTGTCCCTCGCCACTGTAATGTACAAGTGATTCTTTTCTGGCGGAAAAATTATTCAGTGCCGCAGTGAATGTATTGTATGAAATACTTTGAAAAGTTTGAAAATATGAGCTTCTCCTCTTAAAATGAAATGTAATTGAATTTACTAGTTGCACTGTAGTGTACCTACTCTGAAAGCATTATTTAAATTAAACTTAAGAATGTCTTTACTTTTTGTTGTTTGTTTTATAAAAACAGTCATGGAATTGGCCAAAAGAAGGGCCCTACATATGTAAGATATGCAAAATGTGGGGTGAAATATTGTGGAAATACCACAAATCTCCAAACCATTTCATGAGACATCACCCAGATATCAACCATTTCACGAGACATCAAAAATGTCAGATCCGAAGTCATTTGGCAAGTACCTTTTTGGGGTCAATTCTTAATGTAAACATTAACCTGGTGCATTATAAAAAATATCCAAGGGTTGCTTCTTGCTTGTACAATTTACAACATAAGTTGTCTGAGAATCTATTTTATATCCAAGCACATTTGGTATTGTAACTGAAATATCCCTAACCTAATAGATATCGAATCAGTAATCGAATCGGGAGCTTGTGATTCAGAATCAAATAGATTTTGGAAATCTGTGGTGATACCCAGCCCTAATCCTGTGGCCTCCTTTTTTGCCAGACTGCTTATGCTGAGCCGGCCTGAAAGAAAAGAAAAGAAAAGACAGACTACCCCTTGTTAAATAGCTTAGTGGTTAGAGACGCGGGCTCCAGAACAATAGGTCCCGTGTTCGCCTCCCGTAACAGTCAAAACGCATACCTGAGGTTCAGGACAGACAAAAACTTCGCTGGTTACAACCCTATGTAGCTATGTAATAGGAAGCCTAAATAGGAATAGGAAGTCCGTTATCGTCACCTATATTGATACAGTAGTTCTTTTATCAGTGTCATTCACGAATGGCTAATAAGCTTTTAAAATGGCCAGTGGCAAAAGTCATACAGTCATACATATTATTTGTGGTGGAGGTAAACTTAATAAGAAACATTACTCAGTTTAACACAATAGTTAATGGTGTCTAACGAAATATTCAAACTTGGCGTAATGTTAATAAGTGACAAAATTATATAATGCCAATAGGCTATACTGACACCCAGCACGTGTACAGGTCTGTGGGATAGTGGCTAACGACACAGCCTTTCACGTGGGCCACCCAGGTTTGATTCTCGAGAGGGCAGCCACGATCAACACATTCTTTTGCGGGTCGGCTGAACTAGGCTTGCCTGGTTTCTTGTTCATATTCATATCCTTTTAGACATAAAAAGCAAAGTAGAAGAAAATCCCTGATAAATATCAGTAATGTGAGTCGTATTTTATTAGTCTGTTTGTAAACAAGATTCAGCAACTGAAGTATTTTCAGTTCCATTGAAATAGTTAATACTGTTCAAGAATTGTCAAAACAATATTAATTCCATTCTCACCTCTATAGTCTTTTTGGCAGGATGTCCTTCCTTCAGCAGTTTGTCTCCTTGAACCTGAACACTGTTGACTCTCTTCTCCCTTTGCTCCAGTTCTTTCATCAACCCCTGAAACAAATCAACATAAACTGCATTTTAGCCGAACGAAGGGTATAATTACCTAATTGCATTCAAAATTATAATCAAATGCTAATACATAATGTCACACATTATTGGTTTGAGAACAGGCCCACTGTATTCTAGCATACACTCTCCCCTCTCCACCTACTGTATATTTCCTCACTGCCATATCTAATAGAAAATATATAATAAATACACAAAATAATAAAAGGTGTATAAAAAACAATAAAAATCTAATACAAACTTTCTAGGCATTAAGTGTAACGGATAGGCTTCTCATTGACTTGAATTGTGAAAAAAAGAAAAGGATGGTGAGAATGTAAATAGCCATACTGAGTAGTTGTCTTTCTTGGCTGTCATGTTGGTGTTGCGTTCGCTCCAGTCATAGTTGACCTCATCCTCTTCCTTTTCATTCAGCCAAATCAACTCCTTGGTGGCTGCAGTGACAAAGGCATGTAGCCCGTCTAGGCTTCGCAGACGTGCCTTAGCTGAACTCTGAGGAGAACAGAATATCAGCAAAATTAGAGATTGTAGGTGCATTAGGTAATTGTTGTATTTGTATTTTCATATTTTGTGTCAAGACCATACCAGAAGCTTCCCATACTGCTGATCCAGCTTAGATAAGTAGTCTCTGTAAGCCCCTTTGCTGACAGGCGACAGCTGATTCTGAAGGGACATAGAAATGGATAGAGTACAGTACTTCGGTGAACTAACTGAGCAGAAAATGCAAAAGAACAAAAGAAAACCTTAACTTTGCTAACGTAAACATTGCTTCTCCTACAACTCTTTCAAAAGAAAAGTAACTATATATAATATCGGACTAAAAAGTGTAACATTGCTATGTTATCATTGAGAATGACCAATAACCAATGAGGATCAATGATAAGAATCAGTTTAATTTTCCCCAACTCCAATACTCTCCCAAGTCCTTTTTTCCATACTGTACCTCATCTGCTTTTGCCCTGTCGATCTTAGCGTGGAACTCTTCCACTGACTGGTACAGGCCACGGTGGCTGCCCAGCTGGGACTCCACATTGGGCAGATCCGAGCCCCACTCCCCCTGGTCTACCCGCCTTTGGTTCTCTTCCACCCAAACCAGCAGGTCCTGGATATAGCGCAGGGTCACCTTGTCCAGTTCAGGACATACCCCCACAGCAGCCTGTTGGAGGGTTTGGGTCATGGGTATTTGGGCATGAGTCACTCCGGACTTCAGACGCAGGTTGTACTCGCTGCGTAGGTTTACCAGACGCTCGTGAAGCCGATACACTCTGTTGGGAAATTAGGAGGAAGCCATAATGAATCTCTGTTCACTGTCAACCGGCCAGGAAGTGCAATGAGTTGGATTGACCATGTTAATAATATTAAAGTACATGGTAATACTGTGGTTATACTGGAGCACAATAATATGTATAGTGGCATTCAAAAAGTAATACTCTGTGGTTTTGGCAGTCCCAGTGTTATGGGTCGCAGACTCTGGGGCACATTTACTGCTGCAGCATGGGTTCAAATCCCACCCACTGCACAAAACTCTATCATCAATCTTTCACCACTACCTGGATTAAACTCTATGGTTGTTCTGACCTGCGGTACATTTGTTCAGCTTGTAGGTGACGTCCATCCTTCAGAATCTGCACATCATTGAAGAGATAGCGGATCATGCTCTCTGCCTTGTCCAGGTCTGTCTCTATCTCTGCTGTGTGAATACCAGGCTTCCCTGAGCTCAGCAATCGGATATCCTAGAACAGAAACAGAGTTTAACACCACAACCTACAATACAGTTAAGGCTGAAGAAATGGCAGTGGTGTGTGTTCCACCTTGATGACATAACATCTGTAGACAACAGTCCCAAGAATGCTTTTGAATATCATATATCACAATATTTGCTTGGTATTCATTCATAGTACCACTGACAAGCCTTAGAGGTAAACGACTGTCTGCCTCTGGAATTTGAGACATACCATCTGCAGCAGTCCCTCCGCCTGGTTGAGCTGCTCCTCACAGACCCCAGACTCCATCTGGACCTTACTAACGATCCTCTGCAGCCGCTCCAACCTGAGGGTCAAAGGCCGACATAACTCTCATAACTTAGCTTTAAAGCTGGGACAACGTCTAATGAGGAAACGTCTAATGGCCAAGGTGGTTAGTTCCCCCTTGGCCTTGTGAAGGAAGTTCAGTATTTCATCCTCAGTTGGTTAAACAAATCTTTTAAAACCCTTATACAATACAATGGAGGTTATTTTAACATATTTTCAGCTTTCCACAATTTTCTCAGAAACCTTACACATGGTAAAACACTCACTAATTCTTTGTCTTCTTTTTACGAAGTAAAAACTCTAAACCAAAGTTCTGACTAGCAAAGCCCATGATGAAAGATTCCCTGACAGCTAGTCCTCTTGTAGCAATAATTATAGGACTCTGATAATGCTGACTCACCACTCACAGTAGCTTTCCTGACCACTATGTTTTGGAGCTTTACTGAAGGCTGGCAAGTCTTGTGATAACCAACCCTTTCCGAAAACAATGTGCTGTTTTCTTGTGATTTGAAAAGGATTGTCCAATAATAACTCGCTTATGACGAAAATAAAAAAAATAACAGCATGGAACTGTTTCCCATGGCAACGGCAGTGTCTCAATCTTTCAGTGAGTCATTGTGGGTTTGTCCAGCTGTACTTGCACTCAATTCACAATCTCTTCTCACATTGACAAAACTGGTTTTGATATACATAGTTACAGTAGCCAAATTGTTTGGTGAGAATAATCAGTTAGGTTATGACTAATAAAAATGTAGGTTGCTCTGACAACAACACCATGTGACAGTATAATTCACATGGTGACAAAGTGCAGCAAGATGAAAATAAATTAAAGAATGACTGAAATGCCACCGGCAGGTTTTTTACTGTTGGAAATAAATGATATGTTCTTGGGAATGTATCTATTTAAGAAAGGCTTGTGTCCAGAGAAAAGCCTGGGAAGGGAAGGGAGAGATTTGTTTGTTTTTGTTTTATCGTTATTTTACCAGGTTATTTGACCAGAAACACATTTAATTTACAGAAACAACCTAGGGATCTAGTGGTATTTTGGCCACACACTGGAATAAATCCTAGCCTCACTAACAAGCTGAGGTCTCAAGGACAACAATGACACTACAAGTGCATATAAAAAAACATACTATAGAATTGCATGTGGGTATTTTTCAAATACAAAAATAAAGTAGTTTATTTTGACACATGGTGTGTCTACTGTATTTTGTAATTTATTTTGATGTCTGTATCTTTGCCCATCTCTGGGTATTTACACAGTTTCCAAATTACAGTCTAATAGTTACTGTCCCTAACTGAAAGGATCAAACCGTCAATCTTTTCAATGTTTTTCCTTTAAATGTAATAACCAATTCATGCTGAAAGAGAGGACAAAACTTTAATATTGCTTTGAGGGTAAGATCTGCATTATGTTATTAGAATTTGGTTTTTCTCATATATTGGTATTTGAGAAATAATTGTGTACCGGTAGTCATTTAAGACAAATATGGCAGAAACAATGAACATATATAAATTTTTTATGTTTGTGTGATATTTCTGAGTTACCATTCATGTTGACTTTAAAAGGGGATGTAGTTCTTCTATGCCAAACTGATGTTCTATTACATACAGAAGGTTACATTTAAAAGGTATAGAAGGCAATGTGAAAGATGTTAAGAAAGCCTGTGACACACCTCTCAAATTCAGTCCTTAGCAGACGCTCCCTCTCCAGTATGGCAACATGAAGACGACCCCACTCCTTCTCCACATCAAAGGGATGGTACCCAGGGGGCACCTTGACATGTCCTGCCTGAACTGCACCCTGCATGAACAGAAAAAACAGGACAGGCATGTGAAATATTTATACATACATACACGTGTGTGTATACAGCTCCGGAAAATATTTAGACCACTGCACCTTTTTCTTTCATTATTTTGAGTGAGGAACAGAAGGGTTAAAATTAAGAGACCACTGCAAATTGAATGCTTCTGTTCCTCACTCAAAAGTCCTTTTAGACTTATTTGGAAAGGAACGAAAAAGGTGCCATGGTCTCTTAATTTCTAATATATATACACACAAAATATATATACAGTATCAGTCTGTTTGGACACCTTAACCCATTCACTTGAAGGCAGTAATTTACACACAGTAATCGAAAATATCCCACAATGAGGAAAAAAAATAAATAAAATCTATTCAAATTAAAACTGTAAAAATAACCTCTGCATATGTGAACAACCCCCTCATAATTGCAATTGCAAACTTGTTGAGGTATTACCAACCACCTTCCAGATTCCATCTTTGAAGGAATTCATCTGTGGCTTCCATCTGTGATCGACCGTAGAAACTTTCAAAAGATCTTTCAAATGATCTATGATGTCAAGTTGTGGAAAGGCACAAGCCAGAGGATGGATATAAAAAGATTTAAAAGGCTTTGTCTATTCATTGGAGCACAGTTAAGACCATTATTAAGAAGTGGAAGCCATATGGCACCATCAAGACCTTGCATGGATCAGGCCGTCCCTCCAAACTGGATGACCAGGCATAGAGGAGATTGATCAGAGAGGTTCTGTCAGGTATTGGCTGGGGTGCCTCTAGGCATCTCTATGCATCTGGGGGCCACAGTCAGGGCCTGACCGCAGAGATGCCTCTAGGCATCTGTGCTGCCTTTTTGATTGTCCCCAATTAGAGGAAGCTGCCCTGTTGCTCTTTTGGACCTTTCCGTTGTGGATCATTGTTTGTACCAGTTGTGGTGTGCCTCAGTTTGCACTTGTGCCTCTCCTTTTGTGGTTTTGTGGTTACAATTAAAAGGTTGTTAACCTACACTTGCTCTGCACCTGGTGACCTGCCTTCTTTCAACCATGACAGGCTCATGGCTATAATTCAAGCAAAAGGTTGTTCCACATTGGTATGAACTTAGTGGGGTGTTCACATATCTAAATAAGCTATTCTACAATTTTTTATTTTAATACATTTTCTTAAGTTTTGTGGTTTTGTGTGTGTAAATAAGATTTGATGTATTTTCATTTTAAACTGTAAGGCAACAAAAACTGTAAGGCAACAAAATTAACATTTTGAAAGAGGGTGGTGGCTTTCTATTCCCACTTTATATACAAACAGGGCCAGCAATAACTTAATGCCTTCATTCAATTAACTATTCCTTAGCTGTGTCTAAACATTCACGTTTTAGCTTTCACCTTCCTCTCTTTTGTTATATTTACTAACCTCAAACGACATATAGATTTGTTTGGAGCGATTCTTGTCTGCTTCCTTTGCAGGCAGTTCTGTCTCTTTGAACTTCAAAAACTGCCGCCAAAGAACCTGGAGATTTAAAATGGACCATGACAACAAAACATAGATCTTGATTCATCCAACTTCCCATATAATGTCAAATTTCCTATAATTCCACACCATTACGGTATATCCGTGCTCCTACAAAAACATTATGATCCGAGTGCAAAATAACTGCAGTATGTCAAGAATACTTCTTCCTAATACATGGAAAATATCACAGTTGACAGATGTTACTACACTATTACTACCATAGTCCAAGTACAGTATGTAACTGCTGGTTATAAATAAAGATCATCAATACAATTATTGTAACACTTTATGGAACAGTGTGCATAAGTTGGCACATTAGCTCTGGTCCAGAGCCTTATGTTAAACACTGTTGCAGCAGCAGCTAGATAGCATAGTAGACAGTAGCAAGCTAGATAGTAAACTTTAGCTTTGCTGTTAGTGTAGAAGCTAGCTCATTTGTACCAGCTAACAATTTATACAAGTTAGCTAACAAGTAACAACATTAACAAGTGAGCCAAATGCATCAGTCACCCAAGTTTAGTCAAAATCATTACAGTGTTGTCTGAGAAATAGTATGGGATAGCAAAACTCATAATTTAGCTTGTGTGGCAAATATCATCACTTAATGAAACAGATCAAAATATATAAAAAATTAGCATGTGGTAGTAGCCATCAAGTGATTGATATTAATGCTCTATGTTGAGTCTTTGTTAAGTCAGTGTTTCCAACAGCGAAGTTATTGAAGTATCTTTGATTAATGTGCCAGAACATTCCTGTTGATTAATGTCCGTGTTTTAGGTACTACTCTAATTTTTGTACACATATTTGGCATATCAGGTCAATTCAGTGCTAGATGACCCATGACAGGTACACCACAATTGCCAAAGTATGAAAGGATGCTTACCTCAATCTCCTCATAGCTCGTAGGGAATTTCCTTTCCTCAAAGACAATGATGTGGTGTCTGATCCACTGCAACAGCAGGGTGACCAGCTCATAGTACTCCTGCCAGCGTAGCTCTAGCTCCTGGTGGAAACATAAGGGGCAGCAGGGTATATTAGAGGAAAGAGGGATTAGTATTAAAATGCATTTCTCATTTTACTGTAAAAGTACTGTAAAACTGTTTCTTCTAAAATACTAAAAGCTGTTATTCATTTTAGAGGAAAACATCATTAAATAATAATAACCACCGCAGTACCCCTGCACTGATGTATAGTTAATTTGTTTCTAATAAATTCTGATCTCAATGTGTAATTTTTCTTCACTAAAATGTAATATTTGTACCAACTAACTAGCTTACACAAGCTATCTAACTAGCTAGCTAGCTACCAAGTATAAGTCACCCATGTGACTTATACTAAACAATCACCCATGTTTAGTCAAAATTTTACAGTGGTGTCTGAGTTAGCGTGGGTTAGCAAAACTCATATTGTTTAGAGAAACCATGAGGAAGTTTACATTTTCAAATGTTATTATATTTCATAAGAACAGGATATGGACCATGATGTGAAATGTGTACTGCCCGGATTCCTTACAAGAATGAAAAAAACATTTAAAATAATGATCAACAATACTATTTAAAATAATGATCAATCCAATACAATTCGGGCTCAGCCCGAACGAGCGACGTGGGGCCCATAAGGGGTCGGTGCAGAGAGGATCGGGCGGCAGTCGAAGGCGGGGGCCTAGACAACCCGATCTCTGGACACGGAAACTAGCTCTAGGGACATGGAATGTCACCTCGCTGGCGGGGAAGGAGCCTGAGATTGTGCGTGAGGTTGAGAGGTTCCGACTAGAGGTAGTCGGGATCACCTCTACGCACGTCTTGGGATCTGGAACCACACTCCTTAAGAGAGGATGGACTCTTCACCACTCTGGAGTTGCCCATGGTGAGAGGCGGCGGGCTGGTGTGGGTTTGCTTATAGCTCCCCAGCTCTGCCACCATGTGTTGGAGTTTACCCCAGTGAACGAGAGGGTCATTTCCCTGCGCCTACGGGTCGGGGATAGGTCTCTCACTGTTGTTTGTGCCTACGGGCCGAACGGCAGTGCAGAGTACCCGACCTTCTTGGAGTCTCTGGGAGGGGTGCTCCGACTGGGGACTCGATCGTTCTACTGGGGGACTTCAACGCCCACGTGGGCAACGACAGTGACACCTGGAGGGGTGTGATTGGGAGGAACGGCCCCCCTGATCTGAACCCGAGCGGTGTTCAGTTATTGGACTTCTGTGCTAGTCACATTTTGTCCATAACGAACACTATGTTCAAGCATAAGGGTGTCCATCAGTGCACATGGCACCAGGACACCCTAGGCCGCAGGTCGATGATCGACTTTGTTGTCGTCTCATCTGACCTGCGGCCGTATGTCTTGGACACTCGGGTGAAGAGAGGGACGGAGCTGTCAACTGATCACCACCTGGTGGTGAGTTGGATCCGATGGCGGGGGGAGGAAGCTGGACAGACTCGGCAGGCCCAAGCGTACTGTAAGGGTCTGCTGGGAACGTCTGGCCGAGTCTCCTGTCAGAGAGATCTTTAACTCCCACCTCCGGCAGAGCTTCCACTGGATCCCGAGGGAGGCTGGAGATATTGAGTCCGAGTGGACCATGTTCTCCACCGCCATTGTCGAAGCGGCCGCTCGGAGCTGTGGCCGTAAGGTCTCCGGTGCCTGTGGAGGCGGCAATCCCCGAACCTGGTGGTGGACACCGGAAGTAAGGGATGCCGTCAAGCTGAAGAAGGAGTCCTATCAGGCCTGGTTGGCTTGTGGGACTCCTGAGGCGGCTGACGGGTACCGACAGGCCAAGCGGACTGCAGCCCGGGTGGTTGTGGAGGCAGAAACTCGGGCCTGGGAGGAGTTCAGTGAGGCCATGGAGAAGGACTATCGGCTGGCCTTGAAGAGATTCTGGCAAACCGTCCGGCGCCTCAGGAGAGGGAAACAGTGCCCTACCAACGCTGTTTACAGTAGAGGTGGGCAGCTGTTGAACTCAACTGGGGATGTCGTCGGGCGGTGGAAGGAGTACTTCGAGGATCTCCTCAATCCCGCCGTCACGTCTTCCATTGAGGAAGCAGAGGATGAGGGCTCAGAGGTGGACTCCTCCATCACCCGGGCTGAAGTCACTGAGGTGGTCAAGAAACTCCTTGGTGGCAAGGCACCGGGGGTGGATGAGATCCGCCGTGAGTACCTCAAGTCTCTGGATGTTGTGGGGCTGTCTTGGTTGACACGCCTGTGCAACATCGCGTGGCGGTCGGGGACAGTACCTTTGGGATGGCAGACCGGGGTGGTGGTCCCACTTTTTAAGAAGGGGGACCGGAGGGTGTGTTCCAACTATAGGGGGATCACACTTCTCAGCCTCCCCGGGAAAGTCTATGCCAGGGTTCTGGAGAGGAGAATACGGCCGATAGTAGAACCTCGGATTCAGGAGGAACAGTGGGGTTTTCGTCCGGGCCGTGGAACACTGGACCAGCTCTATACCTTCTACGGGGTGTTGGAGGGTTCATGGGAGTTTGCCCAACCAGTCCACGTGTTTTGTGGATTTGGAGAAGGCATTCGACTGCGCCCCTCGCGGTGTCCTGTGGAGGGTGCTTCGGGAATATGGTGTCCTGGGTCCTTTGCTAAGGGCTGTCAGGTCCCTATACGACCGAAGCAGGAGCTTGGTCCGCATTGCCGGCAGTAAGTCAGACTTGTTCCCTGTGCATGTTGGACTCCAGCAGGGCTGCCCTTTGTCGCCGGTTCTGTTCATAATTTTTATGGACAGAATTTCTAGGTGCAGCCAGGGGCCGGAGGGTGTCAGGTTTGGGGACCACACGATTTCGTCTTTGCTCTTTGCGGATGATGTTGTCGTGTTGGCCCCTTCAAACCAGGACCTTCAGCATGCGCTGGGACGGTTTGCAGCCGAGTGTGAAGCGGTGGGGATGAGAATCAGTACCTCCAAATCCGAGGCCATGGTCCTCAGTCGGAAAAGGGTGGCTTGCCCACTTCAGGTTGGTGGAGAGTGCTTGCCTCAAGTGGAGGAGTTTAAGTATCTAGGGGTCTTGTTCACGAGTGAGGGAAGGATGGAACGGGAGATTGACAGACGGATTGGTGCAGCTTCTGCAGTAATGCGGTCGATGTATCGGTCTGTCGTGGTGAAGAAAGAGCTGAGCCGCAAGGCGAAGCTCTCGATTTACCGGTCAATCTACGTTCCTACTCTCACCTATGGTCATGAGCTTTGGGTCATGACCGAAAGGACAAGATCCCGGATACAGGCGGCCGAAATGAGCTTTCTCCGCAGGGTGGCTGGGCGATCCCTTAGAGATAGGGTGAGAAGCTCGGTCACCCGGGAGGTGCTCGGAGTAGAGCCACTGCTCCTCCACATCGAGAGGGGTCAGCTGAGGTGGCTTGGGCATCTGTTTCGGATGCCTCCGGAACGCCTTCCTGGGAAGGTGTTCCGGTCCCGTCCCACCAGGAGGAGACCCCGGGGAAGACCTAGGACACGCTGGAGGGACTATGTCTCCCGGCTGGCCTGGGAACGCCTCGGTGTCCCCCCGGAAGAGCTGGAGGAAGTGTCTGGGGAGAGGGAATTCTGGGCATCTCTGCTTAGACTGCTGCCCCTGTGACCCGGCCCCGGATGAAGCGGAAGAAGATGAATGAATGAATGAATTAATACTAAGGCAAGAGGATGGCACTCACATTGGCTTTCACACCATCCTGGACGTCAGGTACCCTAGGCATGACATCATACAGGGAGGACACATATGTGATGATAGACTTTTCATCTGGGTGTGGCACATCAACATCTAAATAGAAGGGGAGATAATTGGCAGTTAAAAATGGATTGTACTGAGTTGTGTCATTGACAATAATGTACAGTTGATTTGGCTTACCTTCTGGGTCGAGCAGCCGAGTGACACCCAGTTCTCTCTCTGCCACACTGAAGGCCTGCTCCAGGTTCTCTACATGGGTCTGGCGGTACACCTTACTCATGTCAATCAGAGAAGGCCTGGTAAGGGAGCATCCATCATGTTATGGGGGTGCATTAGTGCACATGGCATGGGAATCTGAGACATCTGTCAAGGCACCATTAGTGCTGAACAATATATACAGGTTTTAGAGCAACATATGCTGCCATCCAGCAACATCTTTTTCAGGGAAGGCCAAAGCCAAACCACATTCTGCATGTATTACAACATCATGGCTCTGTAGTAAGAGTCTGGGTACTAAACTGGCCTGTCAGCAGTCCTGACCTGTCACCCACTGAAAATGTTTGGTGCATTATGAAGCGGAAAATACGACAAAGGAGTCCCTGAACTGTTCAGCATATTAAATCGTATATCAGGCAAGAATGAGAAAACATTTCACTTCCAAACTACAGCAATTGGGCTTCTCAGTTCTCAAACACACAGAGTATTGTTAAAAGAAGAGATGAAGCAACACATCAAATTCAAAATGGGCATGTTTTCTTCCAAAAATAGTAACATTTCTCAGTTTCAACATTTGATATGTTGTATTTGTACTATTTTCAATTAAATATAAGGATAAATGATTTGCACATCATCTGTTTTTATTTGCATTTTACGCAGCGTCCCAACCTTTTGGGAAACGGGGATGTAGCATAAGGATAGGCCCTAAATTTGTCAAAGCTTTGTAAATTAATCAAACCCATATACTGATTCAGCTGTTCAGTGCAGTAGGAACATCCTGATGGAATGCTTCCATTTCCATTTTAGTTACTATTGTAGAATTATATGAATATATGTTTCATTGAAAGTTTAATGTGGCTAGATAATCAGAACAACAGATTATTTCTATGTAGACACGCCCTATATAACCACTAGCAACCATCTTTACAGTGAGATCGATTGATCGTGTAACATCAGACAACTCTGCTGCAGGGCTGTTAATAAAGCTTCTCTTTCTCCCTTGATTTTCGACAAAGTACGTTCTTACTAAGGTAACCACTATACGAATAATATATTCCAACAATAGGTAGACACTTTTATCTAGTGCTTTTATTCCAGTGTTAGCTTTAAAAAATGTGCCTACATTACATCTTAATCAACATGCACATTTTTAGATTAATGTGAATACAGGCACTGGCAAGGAAGGAAAAAAAAATCTCCCACCGACCAGTTGGTTCAAAATTCCCCCACTGTTTTGTGCATAAAGAAAACATGCATATCCTTCCATGTACAGTGCCAATGAAGATAATTGCTCAATAGCGTGCAGGTACAGGCTTTGCTTAGAAAGAAGCACATTTCATATTTGCCAAGGAATAGAACTTGGCATGGTTAATCAAAGAAAATGGTTATTAAGGTTCATTCCAACCACCATTTAAATGAAACAGTCACAAAAACCTCCCGTACTCTTGCACAACTCTCTGAAAATAGTAGTTTCCATGGCCACAGGAGTGGTGCTCAGTATCAAAGTAGAGAGCCTGTATGTAGGACGGTGTGTCCCTGCTCTGGTCCATTAAGTATTGGTCAGAACCTGAACCCTGATCCCTGTTCTGGGAGACTTGACTGGAGAAGACCTCTCCTGGGCTCTGGGAACCTCGACCTGAATCAAAAGAGCTCCTCTCGGTAGGGATGTCTTCACAAAGCATGACCACCCGGTCCTCTAGGTCACTGATCGAGCCCTGGGTACTGCTAGAGATGCTGTCCAATCTTCTCTTGGAAGAGCGGATTTTCTTCTTTAGACTGTGCATCATGGATGACAGTGGTAAATATGTGGCGGTCTTTGAGTGTAGCCGTTTGCAGGTGGGAAAATGGTGTCTCAACTATTCCTCTTACAGTCTTCCTTCAGCCATACAAATCCATTTCCATATGAGACTGTGACTGATATTAGTCAGGTTTGATAAAGTTCCCGTTGCATCAAATAAGAAGTTTGTACATTAGCATGAACAATCTTGTCCGAGTGGTCTAGTCACTTTTTTACTCCGAGGTTCATATAACCGCATTGCCCTTGACATAGTATCATCTCTCCACAGTTTGGGAATGTTCAAGCATTAAGTGTCAACAGTTATATATTTGAAAAATAATTTCCTTGTGTATTTCCTTCTGTTGACCAGTTGTGTCTGCTTTGTTGGTTAGTCGTTCTGCAGAGCTCGTTTCTTTGTTGCTTTTGGTCTGTGTGAAAGACACACCTTAGATGCCAGGGAGTATCTGGGCTGGGTTGCTACTTGCTGAATGTTATAAGTACAGCCCCTCTGGGCATCTTATTTTCAATAACAGGACACAACCCTTCAGACAAAACCCTCTGTTTATGTTACAATTATTAGCAAATATTTCCTGTGCTGATTGCATGTATACCTGCTACAGCAAATACAATATAAAAATGTAAGTTTTTATCAATAAAGCCTTTTCCGAATCTAATACAAATATGTATGTGTATGTTTTGAAAGGCATTGACTGGTGGCTGATTGCATAACAGGTCAGCCATTATGCGCTGTGATATGAAATATGAATGTCGCATTCCTGTTCTATGCTCAGCAATTTACAGAAAAATCTAACATGTAGGTGGAGCCTTGCTAGGTGCACTTGGGGTTTACCATGTCTGAGAAAGGGGATGACAGCAGGTCCAGACAGGTTTTTGTCCTGCGTATCCATTCTGCTCTTGGCTCAAACTTCACATCCACGATTCCCACAAGCACAAGTCAGATCACATTAACAAAATTCCATCAACAATGCATCTCACCTGTGTTTGTGTATGATGGCATTAAAGAGCTTGCCGTCCCTCCAGCTGGTGGTGAAGTTGTCACAGCGCATACCATGATATCCCTCCACCATTCGCTGGGACCACAGCAGAAGCTTCTCCTTGGCTGTCATGTTGTCTGACTGGCCATTAACCTGGATATCAGAGATCTGTAAACAGATGGGGGGGTTGAGATAGAGGTATTGGTAAGTGCTTGAATTGGTCATTCAGGCTATAGCATTCTTTAATCATGGTCTGGAGTAGGGAACGCAGACATTTGTTCAAGCCCAGTAATGCTTGCACACTTGATTCAACCAGCTTGATTTTGTGTTGCAGGTTAAATTTTTTTGTATGCAGGTTACATTTCTTTTATGGATAGCTAACACAGGAATTTTCCTACACTCTTTACTAAGTTAGGTTCATTTGCTTTGAGTTTTTTAAACTATATTTAAGAAAACCTCTCTTGAATTGTATGTATGAGGATATTACTTATGAACATATTTTTTTTCTGCTTGCATTTTGCAATTCAGAAATTGTAGTTTCTGTATGACTCACTTGTAAAAAATAAAATATTAATAGTAAATTACAAACTGATTCCAAAAAAGTTGGGACACTGTAAAATTGTGTATAAAAACAGAATGCAATGATGTGGAAGTTTCAAATTTCAATATTTTATTCAGAATACAACATAGATGACATATCAAATGTTTAAACTGAGAAAATGTATCACTTTAAGGGAAAAATAAGTTGATTTTAAATTTCATGGCATCAACACATCTCAAAAAAGTTGGGACAAGGCCATGTGCCACTGTGTGGCATCCCCTCTTCTTTTTATAACAGACTGCAAACGTCTGGGGACTGAGGAGACAAGTTTCTCAAGTTTATGAATAGGAATGTTGTCCCATTCTTGTCTAATACAGGCTTCTAGTTGCTCAACTGTCTTAGGTCTTCTTTGTCGCACCTTCCTCTTTATGATGCGCCAAATGTTTTCTATGGGTGAAAGATCTGGACTGCAGGCTGGCCATTTCAGTACCCGGATCCTTCTTCTATGCAGCCTTGACATTGTAATTGATGCAGTATGTGGTCTGGCATTCTCATGTTGGAAAATGCAAGGTGTTCCCTGAAAGAGAGGACGTCTGGATGGGAACATATGTTGTTCTAGAACTTGGATATACCTGTCAGCATTGATGGTGCCTTTCCAGATGTGTAGGCTGCCCATGACACACGCACTCATGCAACCCCATACCATCAGAGATGCAGGCTTCTGAACTGAGCGCTGATAACAACTTAGGTTGCCCTTGTCCACTTTAGTCCGGATGACATGGCGTCCCAGTTTTCCAAAATGAACTTCAAATTTTGATTTGTCTGACCACAGAACACTTTTCCACTTTGCCACAGTCCATTTTAAATGATCCTTGGCCCAGAGAAAATGCCTGCGCTTCTGGATCCTGTTTAGATACAGCTTCTTTTTTGACCTATAGAGTTTTAGCCGGCAACGGCGAATGGCACGGTGGATTGTGTTCACCGACAATGTTTTCTGGAAGTATTCCTGAGCTCATGTTGTGATTTTCATTACAGTATCATTCCTGTATGTGATGCAGTGCCGTCTGAGGTCCTGAAAATCACGGGCATCCAGTATGGTTTTCCGGCCTTGTCCCTTACGCACAGAGATTGTTCCAGATTCTCTGAATCTTTGGATGATATTATGCACTGTAGATGATGATAACTTCAAACTCTTTGCAATTTTTCTCTGAGAAACTCCTTTCTGATATTGCTCCACTATTTTTCACTGCAGCATTGGGGGAATTGCTGATCTTCTGCCCATCTTGACTTCTGAGAGACACTGCCACTCTGTGAGGCTCTTTTTATACCCAATCATGTTGCCAATTGACATAATAAGTTGCAAATTGATCCTCCAGCTGTTTAACTTTTAACCTCCAGCTGTTTAACTTTTAACATTTAACTTTTCCGGCCTCTTATTGCTACCTGTCCCAACTTTTTTGGAATGTGGAGCTCTCATGATATCCAAAATGAGCCAATATTTGGCATGACATTACAAAATGTCTCACTTTCAACATTCGATATGTTATCTATATTATATTGTGAATGAAATATAAGTTCATGAGATTTGTAAATTATTCCAAATCCTTTTTTACTCACAATTTGTACAGTGTCCCAACTTTTTTGAAATTGGGTTTGTAAACATTTAATTGTGGTGGCAGGTAGCTTTGCACTTACAGGACTGAACCAGTACAAAAGGTTGCTAGGTCAAATCCAAGAGCCAGAGAAAGAATCTGTCATTCTGTTCTGAGTAAGGCAGTTGACCGATTATCTAGGATATTGCTGTAGATTAGAATGTACTCTTAGGCATACCTATCTGGTAAAATATAAAGAAAGTAAAAACAAGCACACTACATAGACTATCAAATGCAATTAGGTATGCAAGTGTTCTTATCAAACTTGCAATTAGGAATGCAAGTGTTCTTATCAAAGTACAGCCAATGGTTGCTCTCACTGAAAATGTTTAGAACCACTGCCTGACACACCTACCTCTTTCCTGGACAAACCTACCTCTTTCCTGCCTCCTCATGGGAAACACTGAGTCACTCTGGAGTGAATCCCACAATACTATAATTAGTACAGTGGATATAAAAAGTCTAAGTCTCACCTCTGTGAAAATGCAAGATTCTTGTGACGTAAAAGAACAAATATAAATCATGTCAGAGATTTGTCCACCTTTAATGTGATTAATTAAATTCAAAAACAAACTCAAATCTTTGAGGGGGAAAATAAATAAATAAATCACAATAACCTGGTTGCGTAAGTGTGCACACCCTTAAACTAATACTTTGTTGAAGCACCTTTTGATTTTATTACAGCACTCAGTCTTTTTGGGTAGGAGCCGATTAGCATGGCACATCTTGACGTGGCAATATTTTCCCACTCTTCTTTACAAAAGTGCTCCAAATCTGTAAAATTGTGAGGACATCTCCTGTGCACAGCCCTCTTCAGATAACCCCACAGACGTTCAATTGGATTCAGGTCTGGGCTCTGGCTGGGCCAACATTATTCTTCTTCTGGTGACGCCATGCTTTTGTGGATTTGGATGTGTGCTTTGGGTCATTGTCGTGCAGAAAGGTGAACTTCCTCTTCATCTTCAGCTTATTAATGGACGCCTGAAGGTTTTGTGCCAAACTTGCCTGGTATTTGGAACTGTTCATAATTCCCTCAACCCTGACTAAGGCACCGGTTCCAGCTGAAGAAAAACAGCCCCAAAGCATGATGCTGCCACCACCATGCTTCACTGTGGGTATGGTGTTCTTTGGGTGATATGCAGTGTTGTTTTTGTGCCAAACATACCTTTTGGAATTATGGACAGAAAGTTAAATCTTGGTTTCATCAGACCATAACACATTTTCCCATGTGCTTTTGGGGGACTTGATGTTTGTTTTTGCAAACTTCAGCCAGGCTTGGATGTTTCTCTTTGTAAGCAAAGGCTTCTGTCTTGCCACCCTACCCCATAGCGCATTCATATGAAGAATATGGGAGATTGTTGTCACATGTAGCACACAACCAGTACATGCCAGAAATTCCTGCAGCTCCTTTAATGTTGCTGTAGGCCTCTTGGAAGCCTCCCTGACCAGTTTTCTTCTCGTCTTTTCATAAATTTTGGAGGGTTGTCCAGTTCTTGGTAATGTCTCTGTTGTGCCATTTTAGAACAGCTGAACTTTATTTGTGATTAATCAGAGTCACTTTAAATGAGGGCAGGTGTGTAATGACTTATTTAAGTTTGAATGTGATTGGTTAATTCAGAACACAGAAACTTAAAGTTTTTATTTTTCACTTTTCCCTCTCGAAATTTTCAGTTTGTTTTTCAATTGAATTGTTCACATTATAGGTCACATTAAAAGTGGATAAAAGTTTTCACATGATTTATCTTTGTCTCATTCTTTTACATCACAAAAACCTCGCATTTTAACAGGGATGTGTAGACTTTTTATATCCACTGTATATTCATTTTAGCGTCAAAGATTCTCCTTGTGCCCATTCTTTTCTGAACAGTATTTTTTAGTTCCAAAGTTCATAAAGCCAGAGACCCCAAATGGCTTTCAAATTACTGTATTCTTAGATGTTTAGTCTGAAATCTCTCATAGATATTGGAAAAGTGAGTAATAGAGTTCAGCATAAACAATGAGTAGGCAGCTGCTGAAAGAGTTTACTTTAACTCAGATCTGCTTTGTCAACAGAATTGTGTGGGATTAAGCAAATTATTTTGCCTAGAAAAATCATGTTGTACTAATGTAACTTTCCCTACAATTGCAGGAAAGGATAAGAGAATATCCTTATCCACAGTCCCAGCCTGAGGGGACTGTTCCGCTTCGTGTTTCGGTTTGTCCTTGGCTTGTCTTGTCCTTGTATGGTCTTTCCTGTTCTTGTTTCAGTTAATCGGTCTATTCCTTTCACCTGTGTTTAGCCCCCACCTGTTTCTGTTCTCCTAGTTAGTCTGTGTATTTAGTTCAGCCATTTTCCCCCTGTCCTGGTCAGTCAATGTGTTTGTGCGTGTCATGTTTCCGACTCCTGGGACTATTTTGTAGTGCAAAATGGCACTCGCTGCTTTTGTGTGTATTAAAAGACGCCTTAAATACGCCTGCTCCCACCTTGAAACGTGACACCTGTGAGCTGACCTCACAGGTTCTTGATATTTACATTTAGGTAATTTAGCACCACTTATATAAAGCCACTTATTTAGCACATACATTTTAACCGTGGCACCCCCATGGGAAGCAAGCCCATAATCCTGGCATTGTAAAGCCATTTTCCACCAGTTGAGCTACATGAAACCAGGTAAAAAGAAGTCTTAACTTGATTCCCCCACCACAGATCTACAGTACAGTTTTGCATAGTAAACACTGAAGTGAGTACACCCCTCACATTTATGTAAACATTTGATCATATCTTTTCATGTGACAACACTGAAGAAATTACATTTTGCTACAACCAATTTTTACATTTTCACTTAGGGGTGTACTCACTTTTGTTGCCAGCGGTTTAGACATTAATGGCTGTGTGTTGTGTTATTTTTAGGGGACAGCAAATTTACACTGTTATACAAGCTGTTCACTCACTACTTTACATTTCTTCAGTGTTGTCACATGAAAAGATATAATCAAATATTTACAAAAATCTGAGGGGTGTACTCATTTCTGTTAGATACTGTATGTTGTTAATGTCAGAAGTGAAGCATGACATACCTGGAAGTGAAGGATGATGGTCCATATCAGGCCTAGGGTCAGCTTGGGGTTTCCATCAGCAATATCATCATTCCGGATGTTGACCAGCTTAACCTGTCACAAAGTAGACAATCGTATGTAGAAAAATCTTATGGTAAATATGCCTTCCAAGATCGAAACCATTAATTTAATAACTAAAATGTAACAGTTAATGAATTATAAGGTAATGGGACTGTGACATTACATTGGAAAATAATATTTAAAAGGAAACAACATTTACTTAAACTTAAACATGTATACAGCTCTGTCAAAAATTAAGAGACCATTGCACCTTTTTCTTTCCTTTCCAAAAAAGTTGAAAAGGAAAGTTTTGAGTCACGAACAGAAGTGTTCAAATTGCAGTCTCTTAATTTTAACCCTTTTGTTCCTCTCTCAAAACCAACCTTTCCAGCTTTTTTGGAAAGGAAATAAAAAGTTGTAGTGTGATTGTGGCTGGTGGGTGTCCCTTTGGTTGATGCTTGGCAATGCGGGTGGACTGACTTCCTGCCTGTTGGGCCCTGTCTGAGGCCACAGTGTCACTGGATCCCCCTGTCTCAGCCCCAAGGTTTTACACTGCTATATTATTGTGCCGGGGGAGTAAGGGTCAGTTCCCCTTCTCCACTGTAAATCCTTGTGGAATGCACTTTCGAAATATTCCCTCTCTCTTGCCTTGTTTAAACTAGGAAGACAACAGGTCTTGGTCCACACCTCAGGAGAACCAGGCTTGAAAGACTTCCTGTCCCTGTCCAAAGTCGTCCTGGTTGTGTTGCAGATCAAGACGATACCCAACGATTCCAGCTTCCACTCTGCTGACCCCCCGCCCCCCAGGTTTGGCCCTGTCCTTCGGAACCTGGACTAGGTTTAATAGAACCTGGACTCAGCCTACATTTAATTTATTATTAATTGTACTCTTAAAGTTCACCCGACACTACCAGAAGAGGACTGGTCACCCCTCTGAGCCTGATTCCTCTCTAGGTTTCTTCTCAAATTTCGGCCTTCTTAGGGAGTTTTTGTAAAACTGTTGTTCCTTGGGGTTTAAGGTTGTTCCTTGGGGTTTCAGGTTGGGTGTTTTGTAAAAGCACTTTGTGACAACCACTGATGTAAAAAGGGTTTTATAAATACATTTGATTGATTGATTGCAGTGGTCTCTTAATTTTTACAGGAGTTGTATTGAATCATCACGTTGTACCTGTCTGTGTTTGAGAAAGTCCAGTGCAATCTGTACATTCTGCAATTTGTGGAAGCGCATTCGCCCCTTCTCCCTGGGCTGTAAGAGAATAGATTTTAAGTTTAGGGGTGAATAAAACACACTTAAATTGCCAATGCTGGACATGACAGGGCAGAGAAGCCATATGACCTAACACAAGGTATTTATGACTGAGAAAATGTGTTTATAGGGCTTACGAGCAGCAGTCATAGTCCAATAATCAACCAGGTTGAAATAAACAGTAATTTGAGATTGAACCCTAAATTCAGTTGAGTTCTGGTCCACGACGGGCACAGTATCTCATGACTGTCCAGTCAAACCTTCATTTTTACATCTTGCTTTTAATGATCCTATTGAAAAGCATTAGAATATACATTTTATAATCACAATTTGAACTATAACACAATGCATTCTCTCCAAGCAGATATTCAAAGCCAAGCAGCAGTGCTTGAAGGCTTCTTAATTACTACTTCTAATTAGGTGCTGCAAATCTGGTTCAGCATTACATGCATAAGTGCAGCAACTCACAAGCTCAACTGGCATACAGGTCAATCTTGTATTGGATTGTGGTGACATCACTATAGCCTCGGTTTATATTGAATTGGGTGAAATTACTTTTTCTGAGAATTCAATCTAATGTGGTAAGAAAGGGAGGGAGGGCACAGGTGGAGTAAGCATATTGATCATGAAATTATTCTACAGTCGAAACTGAAGACAAAATCCTAACCTATATTATAACTGAAGCTGGCTAAATAAATGCCTTTCAAGGCACCTACTACACTCACATAGCCTGTTACAGCACAATGACGAGGACTGACTAGTCTACCACAAAATATCCTCAAAGCCATGGGAAAACATTAAAAAGATTGTCTTACATCTGCATTCCCTACTCAATGAACCTGAGCATAAGCTTCTTTCATCCTGCCGGTTTTGGGCGTCTAGTTTCTGCAAGAACTAGGTGGAAAACAGGTGGAAGAGGAGAAGGATGTCGTTGCCAACACAGAGGATGAGACAAGTAGGTGAGATCATGCACAGCCCAGCAGCCACCTGGAGGAGTGACACACATGCCACGCCCAAGGAGGTGCTACACAGTCCAGGCCCACTCACCAACCGGGAGTTCCTGACAACGTCACGCTCCCTCGGCTACCACAGCAAGAACACCGCATAAGAAGAGGCAAAGGCAAAGGGGGCAGAGGTCAGGGCAAGACAGGAATTAAGAAAGGAAAACAGGGTTCAAACTAGTGCAGAAAGGTTACTAGAAAAAGAAGCAAATTATGAAATTAGGGTTGAACATAATGCTATGAGATATTACTAAGGAAGATAATTATTGCCAAAAAGAGCTTATATCAGTGCCGTTATTGGTTAAGTCAATCAGTGAAGCATTTTAGCACATACTCTCTTGTTCAAGACCATTATATATCTCTGCAAGTTTCAACACATGTAAGAAGGTGGTAAAACAAATCCTACCAGCCCAGGTTGTGACTTACATGTAATTCCAAATAGAAGGAAAAATAGAAGATCAAGTGCATCATCATGACAATATCATATAACAACGGACTGAAAAGCAACTGAAGTGAGTAGGAATGTGGAAAAGGACAGGAGGGAGGGAGGGAGCAAGGTTGTAGCAGAAGCAGAAGTCCTTTTTTAGTCAGAGGGCAGAGGTCACAGGACTCACCAAAGTCTCTCCCGAGAGCACCTCCAGCAGGGAGATGAGATTATGTCCATCCCGGAGGTCCTCATACAGGTCAGTGATGTGGCGCTGGGCCTGTGGGGAGGTCAAAAGAGGTAAAAGCTTATCCAAAGAGACACAATTAATTATTACCACTCAATGTGTTTTTCTTTTATTTATTTAGTTGATCAGTTTGTGGTGGAATGAATCCCACTTATATACATTTAAACTTGAATCATTTTGAAAAAGTTAGGTTTCTGAAAAGAAACCTAACAAAGCTAGATTTAGGGGTTATAACTAAGAACCCAATGTCCACTATTTAAGCTAAAACACAGTTGCAATCACTACTCTATCAGACTCAAGTCACCATTGTATTTTATACTAATTATACTATAGTAATACAACCTTATCTCTGTCAGTATTAGTCAATAAGATTCAGAATTTATTGATTGTTCAACTGTACTACTCACACACAGCAACATTACAACAACATAAAGTCAAACTTTCCCAGTGTTCATCTAAGATTCTGAAGACGCATTGCTTGGAAATGTGGCATTTACTTCTCGTGTACATCAATCATTTTGTTTCACAGATAAAGAAATCTGTGTTACGTTGACTGTCCCCTGCCTCTTGCAGTAGCAATTACAGTGACGAAGTGAAATCATTTTCATTCTCTTGTGAAGCAATTTCATAACAATATATTTAATATGCCTCCCAATAAAAAAAAACTCTATGCAATTGTATGATTGATTCGGTGGGACATATTCTGATCAGCTACTTTGCTCTGCAGAGAGGCTGAAGCAGATATTGGGATTGAAAGGCAGACATGATTTAGATTAGAGATGTCAGTGTTTGGCTAGAACACCTTAGAAGAGAAGCAGTAAAAAATTCAACCATGCAGAAAAGGAATGTCCACACAGTAGGTCCGAACCTACCTCTGCCCTCCAGTGCTGATGAGAAATGACCGAAAGACAGAGGAGAGACACAGGAAAGGACATAAAAAAGAGCATAATGAGTGCATTGAGCCCTAAGCCTTTTTTGCGAGAGATTAACCAACAAAAAGGGCAGAAACACAAAACCATGGACAAACATGTGACAATTTTAAAAGCACTAAAAAGACTGATAGCGTTTGGATAATGTCTGGCATACTGTAGCTGGATGCGTTTATTTTTGTATAACAAGCTTGATCTGTTTGTATAACTAAACCTACAGTACAATCTATAATTAACCTAAATGAAACAGACACAGGATCAATGACATTCCCCACATAGTGTCCCACTTAACATATTTCAGTTTCATGTATTTTTAATAGTTGCACCCATTTATTCTTAATTTATTGTCATTCATTCCCCATAGACTCCCACTGAATAACCATTGACTCCCATTAATTCCAAATTGACCTCCAGTCACTCCCCATTGACTTCCATACGTTCCCCATAGACCCAAATTAATCCCCCAATTTCCCCCATTCATTCCCCATTGACTTCTATGCATTCCCTATAGACTCGCATTATTGACCTCCATTCATTCCCCATAGACTCCCATTGAATAGCCATTGATTCCAATTAATTCCCCATTGACCTCCATTCATTGCCACATATTTCCATGCCTTCCCCATAGACTCCCATCTATTGCCCATTGGCTTGCATGCGTTCCCCAGTGACTTCCATGCATTCTACATTGACTTCCATGCGTTCCCCATAGACCCCAATTAATTCCCCATTGCCCCACATTTATTCCTCATTATGGAGGACACCGAAGTCAGTCTCCCATAGAATGACCATTGAC
This sequence comes from Esox lucius, assembly GCF_011004845.1. Lineage (NCBI taxonomy): Eukaryota > Metazoa > Chordata > Actinopteri > Esociformes > Esocidae > Esox > Esox lucius. The sequence continues at coordinate 29,752,578 of NC_047578.1, forward strand.
TCCCATTCATTCTCCATTGCCCCCATTCATTCTCAACAGACTCGCATTCATTCCCCTTTGACTTCCATTAATTTCCTATGAAACCCTATTAATTTGTTGATCAATTAATCAATCAAATTGATTTATAAAGCCCTTTTTACATGAGCAGATGTCACAAAGTGCTTTTACAAAACACCCAGCCTGAAAACCCAAGGAGCATGCAACCACAGGGTTGAAGCACAATGGCTAGGAAAAACTCCCTAAAAGGGGCAGAAATTTAGGTAGAAACCTAGAGACGAACCAGGCTCAAAGGGGTGACCAGTCCTCTTCTGGCTGTGCTGGGTGATCATTTTAAGAGTACAAGTAATAATTAACTAGAGAAGTACATTTCCTGAAGAAAATGTGGTGCTGGCTAGCTGTTGAAAAAAGTATTTATGGTTCAAAATAGTGTTTACCTATCAAAAGGTTTGGAGTCTGTGTTTTATTAAGGTTCAAGAGATAATGTTGGTGAGGGTAATTGGCATAAATTAGCGTACATGACATCCTGTGGAAAGTGCTTTGGGAGTATGGGGTCCTGGGTCCTTTGCTAAGGGCTGTCAGGTCCCTGTACGACCGAAGCAGGAGCTTGGTTCGCATTGCCGGCAGTAAGTCAGACTTGTTCCCAGTGCATGTTGGACTCCGGCAGGGCTGCCCTTTGTCGCCGGTTCTGTTCGTAATTTTTGCGACAGAATTTCTAGGCGCACCCAGGGGCCGGAGGGTGTCAGGTTTGGGGACCACACGATTCCGTCTTTGCTCTTTGCGGATGATGTTGTCGTGTTGGCCCCTTCAAACCAGGACCTTCAGCAGGCACTGGGACGGTTTGCAGCTGAGTGTGAAGCGGTGGGGATGAAAAACAGTACCTCCAAATCCGAGGCCATGGTCCTCAGTCGGAAAAGGGTGGCTTGCCCACTTCAGGTTGGTGGAGAGTTCTTGCCTCAAGTGGAGGAATTTAAGTATCTAGGGGTCTTGTTCACGAGTGAGGGAAGGATGGAACGGGAGATTGACAGACGGATCGGTGCAGCTTCTGCAGTAATGCGGTCGATGTATCGGTCTGTCGTGGTGAAGAAAGAGCTGAGCCGCAAGTCTCACCTAAGGTCATGAGCTTTGGGTCATGACCGAAAGGACAAGATCCCGGATACAGGCGGCCGAAATGAGCTTTCTCCGCAGGGTGGCTGGGCGATCCCTTAGAGATAGGGTGAGAAGCTCGGTCACCCGGGAGGAGCTCAGAGTAGAGCCACTGCTCCTCCACATCGAGAGGGGTCAGCTGAGGGTGCTTGGGCATCTGTTTCGGATGCCTCCCGAACGCCTTCCTGGAGGAGACCCCGGGGAAGACCTAGGACACGCTGGAAGGACTATGTCCCCCGGCTGGCCTGGGAACGCCTCGGTGTCCCCCCGGAAGAGCTAGAGGAAGGGTCTAGGGAGAGGGAAGTCTGGGCATCTCTGCTTAGACTGCTGCCCCCGCGACCCGGCCCCGGATAAGTGGAAGAAGATGGATGGACATATTTAAAGTTCATAAAAGTGTTACCGATGACAGGTCTCATGTCTGTAGCGCGAACGTTTCAAAAGATAAAGCCTAATAGTCAATTAATGCTAATTATGCTAATTAGCATACATAAAATCGATTAACGTTTCATAATATGAAGTGGAGATAGCTAAACAGGTGAAACAAAGTTGGTTTCCTGTCTGTAGCTCGAACGGTTTCAAAGATACAGCCTAATAGTTAATTAACGCAAATTAGCATAGGTAAAAATCGATAACCGTTTCATCATTTGCAGTGAGGATAGCATACACGTGTGAAACAAAGTTGGTTTCGTGTCTGTAGCACAAACGGTTCAAAAGATACAGCCTAGTAGTTAATTAACACAAAGTATGCTAATTAACATACATAAAATCGATAAACGTTTCCTAATTTGAAGTGGGGATAGCTAAACTGGTGAAACAAAGTTGGTTTCCTGTCTGTAGCTTGAACGGTTACAAAGACACAGCCTAATAGTTAATTAATGCAAATTACACAAATTAGCATATGTAAAATCGATAACTATTTCATAATTTTCAGTGGGGATGTCCTAAACGTGTCAATTTAATGTCTGATTTCATGCCGTGAAATACGTTAACCAGCATACGTGAAGATACAGCCAAGTAGTTCGTTAACGCCAATCAGGCTAATTAGCATCTGCAAAGCCTGGTACTCCGGAGGTGTGGGGCCAAGACCTCACATCTTCCTAAGTTTTAGTGGAGCAGGAGACGAAGACATTCCTGAGATTTACAAGGATTTACAATGAAGAAGGAGACCTCACCCTACTCCCCTGGCACAATAATATAGCAGCTTAAACCTTGAGGTTGAGACAGAGGGGTGTAGTGACACTGTGGCCCAATCTGGAGGAGGCCCTGGACCGAACCCAACAGGCAGGAAGTCAACCCGCCCACATTGCCAAGCATCAACCAATGGGAAACCAACCAACCGCAACCACCCTGAATGATGGCAGAGTATTGCCAGCAGAGATAACTCCAATTGCACAATAGACGCAACGGAGAGACAACAACCAGCCAGTGACTAAGCCCCTGAATGGCATTGGAGAGGGGGCATCCCAGTGGCGATGATAGGCCACTGGGATGGTTAGAGCGCCACCATCAGGCAGATCAGATTGAAACATTGTGGTGGGCTTCCTGCCATAGGCCTGAACCCATATATACATTTGCTTGATGGCCTCACCATCTTGCATAAATGTCCATTTGAATTGACGCCATGCCCACAATAATTTTCATTGGCTCATATCAGCCATTATTTTAAAGATATCAACAATCTTTATAATGAATAGATAGATACTTGTCCCAAGATTATATACACAGAGCAGTGTGAAGATCGGTGCAGAGCTCTAGTAGGAGATAACTTTTTAGTGTTTTAGACAAAATTAAAAATGGCAGAAAATCCAAGATGGCGGATTTTATGGGTTCATGAGGCAAATTTGTTCCATGGGTGAAGAGGGACCTGTGGACCGAATTTAAGCCATCTAGGTCAGACCTGCATTATTCCCCATTGACCTCCATTAATTTCCTATGGAGCTCCATGCATTTGTTGATTATAGCACCACCTTCAGGCCGATCATCTTGAAACTTTATGCGTCCAAAAAAAGGAATAATAATAATAATAATCCTAACAAAAATAATAGGACTCCTGAGCCCCTTCGGAGCAAGGACCCCTAATAATTAATGTTGCAATCAGCGTTGGCAGAGCATTGGCCTCACCAGCATTGGCCTCACCAGCATTGGCCAACACCTTGGTGTTGAGAGACCAATATGGTGTTATTTATTGCCTATTCCATTATACACTAAGTGTTGTCTTGCAATCGTTATGCCGTTGTCACTGTCATTGTAAATGAGAATTTGTTCTCATTCGTCTTTCCTGTTTAAAAAAACATAGAAATATATACACATAGGAAAATAAAAAATATAAATGAAACTAGGCCCTAATCATAAATTGGATATCCCAAAATTGGGGGAAAAACAGGGTGTGAACTTGCCCATTTAATAGTGCCACCGTGTGGTAGTTTTGAACATGCTTGTACTTGCTTATTCTTGGCATTATCTGGAACATTTCAACCAAGTGTATAGTAGTAACATTATCCATTTTGGAGTATTGGGAATATACAGTCAATGGACAAAATAATGGAAACACCTAATACAGAAAAATTTAAGAGAGCACTGCACCTTTTTCTTTCCTTTCCAAAGAAGTTGAAAAGGAAAGTTTTGAGTGAGGAACGGACGCATTCAATTTGCAGTGATCTATTAATTTGAACCCTTCTGATCCTCACACACGACTTTTTTGGAAAAGAAAGAGAAAGGTGCAGTGGTCTCTTAATTTTTTCCGGAGCTTTATACTGAAATCAACAACATAATAAGAAAATAAGGCTATCCTTTTCCTTAATAATAGAGCCAATCCTTCTTGGAATGCTGTCATTGTCTTGAACTCTGTGTACACTGTAGTGGGATGATGCACAATTCTTCCAGAAGAAAAGCCTCCAGTTCTTTGAGGGATGGAGAACTTCACATTCTACAATGTCCTATAAATGTTCAGAGATGTTCCGATCTGGTGATTGGGGAAGCCATGGAAGGCATCATCCTGGTGTTCATAAAACTACTCTTGAATTTAGCAGTTTGTAAGGGGGCATAATGATCCTAGAATATTGGAACAGTGTTTGCACTATAGGGTGCACTTGGTCCTGTAAAATGGCCTCATATTCTTTGGCAATTATACGCCCATGCAGAGAAATAGTCAGACCCAATAACTTCCATCTGATGGCTACCCATACAAAAACGGTGCCCCCACGTTTAACAGTTGGAAGCAGACATTGTGGGCTGATAACATCCTTCGGCTTTCTCAAAACTAAAATCAGTCTGGAAGTAAGAAATAGGGTGAAAGATGATTTTGGTTTTGTGCTGCTTACAACAATTTGTGTTTTTGTGCTTTCACCTTGGATACAAGCAATTTTTAAGAGGCAGCCCCTGCCATACATTCAAGCATTGCATTCACAATGAAGTTTTTGTTGAGACTTGATCACAGATATGCTGAATCAATTCAGTGGTAATTTTTGAGACTGTGCTTTTAGGGCATTCAGAAACTATGCTGTGCTGAATGCATCTATCCCCAGCTTCAACCTGTGACCACTGTCTTTCTTCACTAATGCTATTTTTGAGATACTGGCATGGATTATAATATCAAACTTGGTGGTGAACAGCCCACAGGCACAAGAGAGTGTCTGACTGACAAAGATCCCAAACTAGGCCTCTTGGTTAATCTTTTGGTCCTGTTCTGAACATGGCCCAAAAATGCAGAGGCCAGCCAAAGCCCTGACCCACACAGGACCAATGAATCTGAATGAGAGGGATTTCCTTTACAATAGAGTCCTAACTCTTAACAAAGCCTGCTGGTTCTGAGTCACTCAGCGTCACCGTGCCAAAGTATATCTACGCCTCTCTCACATGAACTGCACAGACATCCCACACAGAATTTGACACGCTTCAGTTAAATTAATAAAAAAGCCAACAGAAATGAGAGACTGCTCACTTGCAAAGAATTGCAGAAGTTCAACAACAACTTCAGCTGGTTAGATAAGCAGGTTGCTATTTATTATTTTAAAAAACCTAGGTTTAACAATAATTGAAATCTCAAATCTTCTGTTTGGTAAACTTGTAACAAGTTACTGGAGGTCCTAGAAAACCTTACCATATGCATTAGCTTTGAGAGACTGACAGATAAATGAAAAGAATTGAATGGAAATCTGTGAGTTCCACTAACAACACCTTCACCGGGTTCTTCTCTCTCCATCTGTAAACTCCAGGTCTCCATCTAAAATGGCACCTCATTGCCTAGCTAGTGCACTACTTTTTACCAGACACTAGTAGAAAGTAGTGCACTATTTAGGGAATAGGGTCCCATTCCAGGCACTTTAGAGCCCCAGACACCAGAATGTCTTTGTGCCAGATGTCTGTGGTACATGACCCATGCCAAAATCTTCAGCCTACGTCAGCCTTCATACAACTAAAGCGAGACCAGATGCTTGTGACAGACTCTTTCACATAGCACAGAAATAACCTGTGTGTATTGCCATTTCATGAGTGAAAACGTGCGTTTTCATCAGAACCAAGAACAGTGAAACATGTATTTTACAAGTAGTCACAATGGATGCAAATCCATACTGTCTATGAAATCAGAGCATGGCGATGGTGCTAATGCAACCATATTTAAATTCCATCTCAATCACTGCACTAAGCTAAAACATATGTCTGTAACATAACTTTAGCCACCTAGTTACCTCAAGTCACAACAAATGGGAATTTGTAACAGGGATATTAATGGTCAATAGTTGGAGCTAAAAAAATATAAAATATGATCTAAATGCAGTGGAGTCTCTGGAACACGTAGATGGTTTTCGTTTTTGCTCTATGACGCTTGTGTCAATCTATAAATGAAAGGATAGTATGCTGTTGGAAAATGGGACATTTGTATTTATAATTTACAACATAAAATTATAAAAAATATATATGATTAGTAGGATAAGAAATGCATACAAAATGCATGCAAATTGTGTAAAGTCCTCTACTATGCTCAATAACACTAAATACACTTTCACTGTAATCTCAAATAATCTTCAATCTTTTGGGGGAAGGCTACATGGGTCTTACAACATACAAAATTGCAAACTGATCTATGAATAAATATCTTAAAACAATTGTATATTTTAATTTTACACTAACTAGAATTTAATAGGAAATGATTAACCTAGATCTCATTGATTAAATACATTTTTGCTATCAATATATACACAATACCCACTAATTCAAGTGACAACAAGTTTTTATAAATGATATTAAAAAATATATATGTTTCAGACACTTTGCCATGACACACCTAAATTGAGCTCAGATGCATCATGTGTCTTCTGACCATGCTTGAGACCAAGGATGTGTAGACCGTAGATCTGGAAAAAGTAATTAAAAAATGCTAAAGCTCTAAAAGTCCCCAGGAGCATAATGAACCTAGTTATTCTGCAGAGATGGGAGAACCTGCCAGTAGGACAACCATTTGTGCAGCACTCCATCAACCAAGCCTTTATGGTAAAGTGGCAAAACGGAAGCAACTGCTGAGTCAAATGCATATGACATGCTGCCTGAAGGACTCTGAAAGCATTAAGGGGAAAATCATTTTCTAGTCTGATAAGACCAAAGTCAAACTATTGAATGCCAAACACTAAGTCCGGCATAAACAAGAGACCGCTCATCACCTGGCTAATACCGTCCCTACAGTGAAGCATGTTGGTGGCTGGTGCTGTGAGGACACTGTACTTCTCAGCAGAAGAGACTGAAGAAAATAGGAAAATATATTATATTTCAGGAAAATAAAATAAGTGCAAAATACAGAAGTATTTTCCGTCAGTCCATTAGCAGGACATCAGACTGGGGCAAAGATTTATCCATCAGTAAAGCAATAACCAGGAGCACACAGCCAAGACAATGCTAGAGGGACAAGTCTGTTTAAGTCCTTGAGTGACCCAGCTAGGGCATGAACATCTGTGGACAGACTGGTTGATAACAGTTCACTAACACTTTCCAATCAATCTAACCAAGCTTGGTTGAGAGGATTTGCAAGAATGGGAGAAACTGCCCAAATCCAGGTACTTGCCAAGGGGGAACATTTTTTGGTCAATAGTTTGCCAAGGGTCATATTGCTGAAATCAGCCAGAAGCTATACACTGCGTATCTTCCAGTCAGTCTGAGCCATAAGTCATGAGAAACTTGAATCTGCAGCCTAGTGCAAAAACAGATAAGTTATGTTGTGTAACATGTACACACACATACATTTTGCATAACTCCCTTGCACCTACCTTCTAAAATTCACAGCCTGAATTGTGTACCTCTATGAAAAACATGGATACGATGAATGAATTGCATGAGTTGAATCTAGTTGTGAATGCTTTGTGGGAACGCCTCATTAAACATTTGGTGATTGTCAAGTTTAGTGTGAAGGAATGAGCTTGAGGGTTGGCTTGTGCTGATTTTACCTTCATCAAGTGCTTGTTGACCCATTTTGTGAAGGTCTTTTTCTGTACCCGGTCCCGTTCATCTATGGGAGAGAAAGAAAGAGATTGTTCATGTCAACACCTGGCTGATACTTAACTTCAACTACAGAAACAAAGTTAAATAAAATGTCTGGTCTATCTAAAAAGCCTATGAGAATTGCCACAAAACAGTATAATAAGGTATTTCTTTTAATTAAAAAAATTACAAAACAATAAAAAGTGGTCTTCAAACGCATGTCTGGTTATGGGGAAGCGTAAAAACTGTCCTGGTAACACACTCCTGATCTGCAGCCACCTCCAGCAGCTGTGATTTTGCAATATTTTCCTCACAGCTTAAAAACCAGTAGCCTGATCAAGACATATGCCAAGGCAACCCAACTTTCAATTCCCTTCGCAGTCTTATTTTATACAAAATTAAAATCATACTTGAGCTCATATCTAATCTTGGAATATAGAGTACTAGTTATTATTACTTTACAAGCCAGATTGACAGTTCGATTTTTTCCTCAGGATTAGATGATGGCCATGTGACAACAAATATCGACAGAAACAATGTGAAGGAGACATGGAAGTTGAGGGGGTGGTTGTTCACCGGTAACAGAGGATGTGCCTCACAAGTCTTGGATCCCTTTACTGCCTGTGAGTCACACGTATATTGGCTCTGAAAAACCACCCCAACACAGAACTTGGGAAATCAGGCGGCACAACCTTTCCTGTCATGACAACACAGCATCCTCATTTCCCTTTCAAAGCTCACTCCTGCATCACATTAACTATGCAATTTTTTTCTCTATGATAGTTTTATTTGGATAAACAAGACTTGTTTTCAGATTTGCACTGGAGATAAAAAGTACACCGATCAGCCATAACATTAGGACCACTAACAGGTGAAGTGAATAACACTGATAATCTCATTATCATCATTAACATCAGATCACTGGGTGGGATATATTAGGCAGCAAGTGAACATTCTGTCCTCAAAGTTGACTTGTTAGAAGCAAAAATGGGCATGCGCAAAGATCTGAGCGACTTTGACAAGGGCCAAATTGTGATGGGAAAGTTAATGATGGTACTGATAGAAAGGTGTCAGAAAACACAGCGCATTGCAGTTTGTTGCGTATGGGGCTGCATAGCCGCAGACCAGTCAGAGTGCCCATGCTGACCCCTGTCAACTGCTGAAAGTGCCTACAATGGGCACTGGACCACAGAGAAATGGAAGAAGGTAGCCTGGTCTGATGAATCATGTTTTCTTTTAAATCACGTGGAAGGCCGTGTGCGTGTGCATTGCTTACCTGGAGAACACATGGCACCAGGATGCACTATGGGAAGGAGGCAAGCCGGCAGATGTAGTGTGATACTTTGGGCAATGTTCTGCTGGGAAACCTTGGGTCCTGCCATTCATGTGGATGTCATTTGACACGCACCACCTACCTGAGCATTGTTGTAGACCATGTGCACCCTTTTATGGCAACAGCATTCCCTGATGGCATTGGCCTCTTTCAGCATAATAATGTGCACTGCCGCAAAGCAAAAATGGTTCAGGAATGGTTTGAGGAACACAAAAACAAGTTCAAGGTGTTGACTTGGCCTCCAAATTCCCCAGATCTCACAACTTACAGGACTTAAAGGAACTCCTGCTAATGTCTTGGTGCCAGATACCACAGCACACCTTCAGAGGTCTAGAGTCCATGCCTTAACGGGCCAGGGTTGTTTTGGCAGCAAAAGGGGTACCTACATACCATTAGGCAGGTGGTCATAATGTTATGGCTGATCAGTGTAAGCGGGTGAAAATGTCAAATGTCGAAAGTCAACCTCTGAGGTAACGTTAGACACTTTTCCAAAAGACACTCCCTGCAAACACTCAGGTTTAAAGATCTAGTCGCACCCAATGTATATTCAACTGAAATTAGCGGTGACATGGTCTTTTCATCAACAGGAGGCTGGCCTTCTAGGCAGGGCTGCAAAGAAAATGCCATATCTCAGACTGGCCAATAAAAAGAAAGTGCAACATGTTAAGAATAACGTTTCTCAATGTAAAATTGCAAGGAGTTTGGGGATCTCATCATCTATCAATCAATCAATCAATCAAATGTATTTCTAACAGCAGTTGTCACAAAGTGCTTCACAGAGACACCCGGCCTTAAACCCCAAGGAGCAAACAACAGTAGTGTTGAATTTCAGTGGCTATGAAAAACTCCCTAAGAAGGTCGAATTTTAGGAAGAAACCTAGAGAGGACCCAGGCTCAGAGGGGTGACCAGTCCTCTTCTGGCTGTGCCAGGTGAGATATTAAGAGTCCAATTGGAATAATAAATACATTTCTCTGGGCTAAATCTACTGTACATAATATCATTAAAAGATTCAGAGAATCTGTAGAAATCTGTTTGAAATGGACAAGGCTGAAAACCAGTATTGGATGGCCATGATCTTCGATCAAAGGCAGCACTGCATTCAAAATAGACACAAATGTAGCGTACGTCACTGCATGGGCTCAGGAACACTTCCGAAAACCATTGTCTGTGAACAAAGTATGTTACTTCATGTATGTTAAAACTCTACCATACAAAGAAGAAACTATATATTAAGATTCAGAACGCTGTCGCCTTCAATGGGCCCGGGCTCAAATAAGATGGACTGATGCGATGTGGAAAACTGTCCTGTGGTCTGACTAATCAAATTATTTTAGGGAATCATGGACACCACATCATCTGGACTAAAGAGCAGAGGGACCATCCGGCTTGTTATCAGCGCACAATTCTAAAGGCAGCATCCGTGATGGCATGGGGGTGCATTGGTGCAAATGGCATGAATGACTTCTGTGATGGCATCATTAATGATGAACAATATACACTCACCTAAAGGATTATTAGGAACACCATACTAATACTGTGTTTGACCCCGTTTCTCCTTCAGAACTGCCTTAACCATCCATAGTCGACATCCGCGATATCACGGACAGTGCTCATTTGCATAAATATTTAGAAAAATAGATTCGCCATAATCGTCCGATTCCAATGGTATATTATTTGTAGCCACTTTCCTGAAGCGTTCCGTGTATAATTGGGGTTGTCCGTGTATAATATGGGTTGTATAGTTGTATAGTTTGGGTTGCAATGAGAACCTTTCACCAGGCAACGACATTGCCAATGCATCTTAGAAAGGCTCATTTGTACACTACTATGAATATTACATGCGTGTACATCACTATATATGATGTTTTGAACCATAATACATCGTTTGTATTATATATAAGATATAAAAATTAATATTTAGTCAAAATAGTATGGGGATGTTCTTGAGTTTTTGGGAAGAAGTTGGTAATTTTTCTGAGTTTATAAAATATATAAGTCCAAATGTAACTAGCGATCTAGTGCTGCCACCTGCTGGCCGTTTTGTGTCATTAAACTAAAGGAACCGTTATATTGGGTTTTTATCTTTTATGTTATAGTGTTTCATTTCTAGGTTGAAGAACCAAATTTTTTGAGGGTGCCTATATTTTTTACCTTCTATTATATAATTATTTCATTATTTTCAACCCAATTACAGTGTAATTTGATATTAAAGGCATGAAAGTATGAGGAAATACCATTGACACAAAATCTCATAATGCTTTAAAAAAAAAAATCTTGATGCTGAATGGCAGAAATGTTTTCCGAAAACAATTTTTTTGCCTTTCAAACAGATGAGTTTTATAAATAGTGACCCAGAAGTCTGTTTTTATGTGTTTTTATTGTAGCCAGAGGGGTTGCTATTAAAAGGATACATCATAATAGGTTGTATCTGTTACAGAAATGAATCTAGGACCCAAAATGTCACACTAGTGAAATCCGGCCGAAAGCCCCATAGGCTACCAAGGGTTAATTCTACGTGGCATTGATTCAACAAGGTGCTGAAAGCATTCTTTAGAAATGTTGGCCCATATTGATAGGATAGCATCTTGCAGTTGATAGAGATTTGTGGGATACACATCCAGGGCACGAAGCTCCCGTTCCACCACATCCCAAAGATGCTCAATTGGGTTGGGATCTGGTGACTGTGGGGGCCATTTCAGTACAGTGAACTCATTGTCATGTTCAAGAAACCAATTTGAAATGATTCGAGCTTTGTGACATGGTGCATTATCCTGCTGGAAGTAGCCAACAGAGGATGGGTACATGGTGGTCATAAAGGGATGGACATGGTCAGAAACAATGCTCAGGTAGGCCGTGGCATTTAATCAATGCCCAATTGGCACTAAGGGGCCTAAAGTGTGCCAAGAAAACATCCCCCACACCATTACACCACCGCCACCAGCCTGAACTGTTGATACAAGGCAGGATGGATCCATGCTTTCATGTTCTTTACATGAGAAATTATGACCCTACCATCTGAATGTCGCAACAGAAATCAAGACTCATCAGACCAGGCAACAGTTTTTCAATCTTCTATTGTCAAGGTTTGAAAATGTTTGCCCGTGCAAATTGTAGCCTTGGTTTCTTGTTCTTAGCTGACAGGAATGGCACCTGGTGTGGTTTATTGCTGCTATAGCCTGCCTCAAGGTTGTTGTGCTTTCAGATATGCTCTTGTGCATAACTTTGTTGTAATGAGTGGTAGTTTAAGATACTGTTGCCTTTCTATCAGTTAAACCAGTCGGGCCATTCTCCTCTGACGTCTGCCAGCAACAAGGCATTTTCACCCAGAGAACTGCTGCTCACAGGATATGTTCTTTTTTTCTGACCATTCAACCTTTCTCTTTAAACCCTAGAGATGGTTGTGCAGGAAAATCCCAGTAGATCAGCACTTTCTGAAATACGCCAACCAGTCTGTCTGGCACCAACAACCATGCCATGTTCAAAGTCACTTAAATCACCTTTCTTCCCCATTCTGATCCTTGGTTAGAATTTCAGGAGATTATCTTGACCATGTCTACATGCCTGAATGCATTGAGTTGCTGCCACGTGATTGGCGGATTAGATATTTGTGTTAACGAGCAGTTGAAAATGTGTACCAAATGAAGTGGCCGGTGAGTGTAGTGATGGCCATTCAAGGGGTTCATTACCGTTCTTCTAGAAGCAGGATATACTGCTAGCAGCGCTAACTCACATTTTCTTTTTCAAAATAAAAACTATCATTGAAATATATAAGGCAATATAGTTAACAATCTTGTTTGTCAATCTAGTCTGTCATTTTATATTTAATGTCCGTTCCAACGTTGTTCTTGTCTATTCTTTTTTACAGACTAGATTAACTATATTGCCTTTTATATTTCAATTAAGGCTTTTATTGTGATTAAGAAAATCTGAGTGCTGCCAGCATCTTATCCTGCTGCTAAAATAATGCTAATGAAGCCTCGTTTGCCCATCACTAGGTGAGTGTATATCAAGTAAATATTCATCAATATGAGACGGAAGCACTAAGAAAAGCTGTCTCATTGAAAGCTAAAGTTTCATGTATCTGTTAATTCTCTAAAAGGTTTTTGAATATTCCTTAAATAATTGTTCATTTAAAAGAAATCCACTATTGATGTATTAGACGCTTTTGCAGTGGTATCGAAATTAATACTGATAATTGTGTCATTTCTCTGGTGTTGTACCGAAGTTTAACTTTCTGGAATTGTGACATCCCTAGTGTTAATAGTATATTGTATTTACATACTATGCTAATGGTATTTAAATTAAATTGTTTTCACCACAATTGGTGTAGTCTATAGGAACTCCTAAATCCCACTAACACGCCCTCTATAGTGATGGGGGTTGATGGGGAAGCATCGTCAATCTCCTTGGCCGAAGTCACAGAGGTAGTCAAACAACTCCTCAGTGGCAAAGCTCCGGGGATTGACGAGAACCGTTCAGAAATGTTGAAAGCTTTTGGTGTGGAGGGGATGTCTTGGATGACGTGCCTCTTCAACTTTGCGTGGGAGTCGGGGACAGTGCCAAAGGAGTGGCGGACCGGGGTGGTGGTTCCCCTGTTCAAAAAGGGGGACCAGAGGGTGTGTGCCAATTACAGGGGTATCACACTTCTCAGCCTCCCTGGGAAAGTCTCCGGGTAGGGAATGAGGCGTTACCCCAAGTAAAAGAGTTCAAGTATCTCATGGTCTTGTTCGCGAGTGAGGGGACAATGGAGCGGGAGATTGGCAGAAGAATCGGAGCAGCAGGGGCTGTATTGCATTCGCTTTACAGCATCGTTGTGACGAAAAGAGAACTGAGCCGGAAGGCAAAGCTCTCGATATACCGGTACATTTTCGTTCCTACTCTTACCTATGGTCATGAAGGCTGGGTCATGACCGAAATAACTAGATCACGAGTACAAGCAGCTGAAATGGGTTTTCTCAGAAGGGTGGCTGGCTTCTCCCTAAGAGATAGGGTGAGAAGCTCAGTCATCCGTGAGGAACTCGGAGTAGAGCCGCTGCTCCTTTGCATCGAAAGGAGCCAGCTGAGGTGGTTCAGGCATCTGGTAAGGATGCCCCCAGGACATCTCCCTAGGGAGGTGTTCCAGGCACGTCCAGCTGGGAGGAGACCTCGGGGCAGGCCCAGGAATAGGTGGAGAGATAATTTTTTGACACTGGCCTGGGAACGCCTCGGGATCCCCCAGTCAGAGCTGGCCAATGTGGCTTGGGAAATGGAAGTTTGGGGTCCCCTGCTGGAGCTGCTGCCCCCGTGACCAGATACTGGATAAGCCGATGAAGATGAATGAATGAATGGTGTAGTCTAAATAGGCACTTAATTACTTTCAGATGCAAAGGTCAAAGGACTACCATTTAACATTCCAACCCAAAAGCATTCCCAAATGTGAGGAAAGAAAACTAAGTCATATAGGTCTCCCCGCGGGCCTTTTTTATACTGTCCTTTAAAAAGCCAGGACAGTTGTGGGCTTGAATTATTCTATTTTTTATTAGCATTTCAGTTAGCAGACACTGTTGTCTAGAGGGACTAAAAAGAGCTAATAGTGTTTGCTCTCTTTTCTCAAGGACAGAAGAAATTATTTGTTTTACCTTGTTGACTCTGGAGTTGAACCAGCAACCTTTCAGTAACTGGTCAGATGCATTAACTCCTAGTTTATTGACAGCTCCGAATCATAGAATATGAGTGTGCATGAACTTGACCAAGCCCAAATCAGTGTCCACTGCACAGTCGTCTTTTTATAAACATAATAAATACATAAGGAAATCTATATTAAATGCTGTATTTATGTACACAAAGCCGAATAATATAAATTATCTTAATTCAATTTTTCCCCCCAAATCAACCATCCTCGACTCTCACAAACAACTGTTTTGAATGTCAGGAATTAAATCACAACAGTAACGTGTCCTAAATTTGGATACCTGATTTGCATACTTATTTTATTCTAAAGTCAACCGTACCTCACAGGAATTATATTCATATGAGACTATTGTAAACCCAAACGATAAAATGTCTCGCCACTCCTTGGAATCAAACTCACAAACATCGGACTGAAAGTTGATTGCGGAACCCCCTCACCATCATCCCTGACCACAACGCCCCTAGTAAACAGCCACACCATTTAACTATTAGGGGCAGTTTTCCAGACAGAGTACACTTTTAATCAGGACTAGGCTAATTCTACTTAAATTAATCCAGACATAAAAAAATTGTCTTTCTGAGACATTCCTTATCTTGAAATTAACTAGTTCTAGACTAGGTAGTTGAAGACTAGGGTAAATAAGGACTAACCAGCAACTCTTTGTGAGGCCTGATTAGACTAATAATTAGACTCACTTGGTGCTGACCTGAGAATGCTTCAAAAATCAGGGATGGACCCTTCAGAAACATTAGAATTTTGTGGAACTGGAGTAAGTCACCCAAACAAACAATGGACAAAGGTAAAAGAAAACGTTCAAAGAATTTCTGTGAGCAAATTGTGTCAAACCACCCAGTTATTAAGAACAAACAGCATGATTCAACAGAAAACAAGAAAATTAATACTTGGACTTCATTTCTAATGAATTCAACTCAAATGAAAAAGAAAGCAAAAGGACAATTCAACAACTTCAGGTAAGATACTGTATTTATTGTTGGCCCACTTTTACAAATCAGTCACTCTGAAATTTTCGTTTTTTTTGTGACCCAAATATGTAACATACAGAATTGTTAATATAATTTTTATATTGTCTAGTCTGTCTAAGATACTGTGGAAAAACATAAAAATATACTTAAAGAAGACAAATGCTGTAGCTCATAGGGAGTGTTTCAAGACTGGTGGTGGACCAAAGACCGATGACCTGGGAGACTGGTTGACTGCGATCATTAATTGCCAGCAACCCTTGGAAGGAGTCCCTGATGACGATTATTTGGATAGTTCAGATGGGGCCCCCTTCCAGTCCTCATTTGGTAGGCCACGTTAATTCAACATGTGCCATCCTCAGACTACAGGGAATATGTAATGTTGGCAGCCATCTCTTGCACTCCCATAACCATAAATGTGATGAATTCAACTCTTGAAATACTGTTCTCTAATGCAGCAATACAATATTTCAGATGATCACCAGAGCTTGGAGGGCCCGAGACAGGATGAAGGTCAGTATAAAAGATGAACATGAAATGAAGATTAAAATACTTCATGTTGAGTTAGCTATGGAGGAGGAGAGAAACATGAAAGCAGCAGCAGTACCAATGTTCTGCTGAAACCAGAAACAGTTTCCGATATCTCAATTTCTGATTAAAAAAAACTTTTTGTTATCAATCCATGGCATTTGTGGTCTTCAATCATTTGAGGCATCTTTGTTGTGAGAAGTGCTGCAACTCTGCTTGCTAGTCCATATCTGTCATTGTCTGCCTCAACCATCAGAATATCTGGGTCACCCTCATCTTCCATTTGAGGATCTGGGCAGCCATGCTGTTTGAGGTAATTGTGAAGCACTGCCGTTGCAATTATGACAATACAGCATCTTCTTGGTTCAAAGCGCAATGTGTTTCTGAGACACTGGAAATGACTCTTCCATACACCTGTAGTGCAGATATAAGCTTGGTTGTACTGCTGCGGCTCAGGTTGGATTGCATGAAGATAGGGGGTGAACAATAAGTTGGTCTGTGCTGTCACTGTCACCAAGTATAATTCCACTATGTCCTCCTTCAAACTGAGCATACAAAGAGAAGTTTTGGAAAATCCTTGAGTCATGAGTTGCACCTATCCAACATGCAACAATGTTGGAGAACTGCATAGTAGGAGTGCACACACTTTGTACATTTATTGAGAACCAATTTTTACGATTTCTGTACTCCTCAGCATCTGTTGTAGAGGGACACTTTATGGCAAATTATGTCTGCTGCATTTGCTTTATACATAGGGAAACGGTCACGGAAGTTGATCTCATCAAAATCATTCTGTGGGCTGCTCCAGTCTATAACCGCCCTTCTGTCTGATCTAGTTGGTGCTCTTTCCTCATCACTGAAATAGTCCAGGTAATCCATTTTCCTCTATTGCCAAGGTCAATCTGGAGGCCAACATCAGTTAAACTGAAGTTAAACCTGCCTCTGGCCAGGTTGAATGTAAGCCTTCACTTAGACCTAGACTAGCTCTAATCATCCTTCTGGAAATAAGACTTCTTAAATCAAGACTATGGAAAGTCTGTGACTATTTGAAACCATGTCTGAGAAATCCTATTTTAGTTAGTCCAGTTAAAATTTTCTATTTCGTCTAAGACTAGTCTTAATCGGTGTCTGGGAAACCGCCCCTTATTGTTTACAACTGCCCCTAGCGGCTGGTTTCTGATGGTAGGAAAACGGCACTTATTATATGTTGAAGTTGTACAGAATTACAAGTAATTAATGCCCAATGAAACTGGGATAGTTGATAGTGAACGTAATAGCACCACTATTATTTTCACTGAACATAATCATGTTTTCCAAAATAGTTACACATGTATGTAATTCCTGCAATGCTCTGTTGTCTAAATTCAACTAATTATCTAGTAAAAATCTACTCGTTTTACTAGACTGTTCTTTTAGCAAACCTGTTATTGTTCACAGCTTTGTATTTCAATTCAACATCCTAATGTAATCTGCTAAAAACGAGCCTAACAAAAAAAATAAAAAATATTAATTTTGGTAGGCATTGCTTTTAGAACATTCTTTCATCAACCATGTTGTTGCTTGCTTTTTGGGGTTTCAGGCTAGGTGTTTTTGTAAGAGCAGTGTGTGACAACTGCTGATGTAAAAAGAGCTTTATAAAATAAATGTAATTGATTTTAATGAAAAGCAGTAAGTATTCTAACATTTGTATAGGTTCTTGGGAAACATAGACCTCTGTAACCTCATTCACAACAGTCAATGTTCAACTTTAACACCTGAATCTGAATGTCGCATCCCTACTACGCCAAGTGTCCTGTCCAGGGTTCCCCAAGGAATCTATTGATACATTGAAACGTGAAATAATCCAAGATGCAAATACAGTCCCAGTCAAAAGATTGGACTCACCTACTCATTCAACGATATTAATTTATTTTTTATTATTTTCCATTTTGTAGAATAATAGAGAAGACCTCAAAACTGAAATAACATTAATGGATTCATCCAGTAACCAAAAGGTGTTCAAATTACATTTATTTGTTTGATTATTCAAAATAGCCACCCCTTGCCTGACAGCATTGCACATTCTTTGCATTCTCTCAACCAGGTTCATGAGGTAGTCTCCTAGAATGCTTTACCAACAGTCTTGAAGGAGTTTCCACATAGGCTGAACATTTGTTGGCAGCTTTTCCTTCACACTGAGCAGACTGTGTCCAAACTTTAGACTGACTGTAATTTATCTCCACTGTCTTACAATGGCTCTTTAAGGATCTCCAGGGAGCTATGACTCAAGATATATCCAAAGCAAAAGACACAAGTGACCATTTCAAAAAGCAAACACACACACACAAAGAGTAGGTCCTCAATCCCATTAAATTGGAACAAAGGCATTTCTACCAAACAAAACTAAGCAAAGATTTTTCTATCATAGTCTTTGAGAATCATGAAATCTCCAACAAGACTATTGAAAATTATAGGACCCCATGATAACGCTACCTTTTCTTCCATCCATGGCCTTAAGCATCCCCTGGTAGTATCCCTCTTCAGTGAACACCCCGTCGCTTCCCACACTGTCAGTGGAGTGAGTTCTGTAGCCTGGCTGCATTGACATCCTGCTGTCAGTTTGGTGCCGTTCATAGAAATACCAGCAACCTATACAGTAAGTAAGGTTACTATGCCTAGTCCCGGAGACTTCTGCTTCTCTTTTTGCCTAAACCACTTCCTTGCTCATGCAAAGAGAATGCAGTTAAATGGGTGTTTTGTAGTTCATGTCTGAGATCCTGTCCATGCACAAGCACTCTCCCTCTTCTTTCTTTTTACTGGTTCATTTCCTAGTTCTCCCTATTTTGTGCCCTTTTTTCCCTCAACTTGCCTGCCCACAGGCTACAGGGTCAGGTCTGTTTTTCACTGCTGTGTTGTGTTCACCCAAAGGGATCATCCCATTTCCCAGCCCAGCCCACTGTGGCCAAGCCTCCCCCTTCTGGAGGGGGGTAGACGTGTAAAAGACAAAAGAGCTGCCAGTTAGACAGCATAACTGGGTAAAAAAATCCAGATTTAAGTAGTCGATTTAAATGGTACTTTTTTACAAGGACATTTCAGTGCAATGTGTCACTGAAATGTCCTTGTAAAAAAGTACCATTTAAATCGAGTCTTTCGAACTCACATTCTTACTCACACTAGGTTGGGTCATGTGCAGAACCACGATCACATGAAACTTGCATTCTCAATTACATAAGCAAGCAGAAAAATGACCTTTAAAAATCTGATAAAACAATATCTCATGACCCAACAAGGACTGCTAAGGGATTAACACAAGCATGCACACAATCACACAGAATCACACACTAAAACAGACATTGTACACAAATTGATTTCATTATTTGTGTGTTTTTTGGTATTTTCCTGAGACTGATCAAGTCTATATAAGTGTCAGTGTCACTATACTCTCCATTTTTTCTGTTTTGCGTGGATCCCAAGGATAAGTAGCTTCTATTTCAGCAAGACCGAATAGGGGTTCCAAATAAACATTATTTTGGCGGTTGGAGTAACCAATTATAATTACTTGACACATTTTCACAGTACAGTTTAAATAACATGTATTTTCCAAGGGTGAGAAAAACATCAAATAGAAAAACAACTCGATGAGTGAGCATCCCTTCCTTTTACGTATGTAGGAAATGGTTAGCCATACAGCAATGCTCCAATAGAATCTGCTCTAACCCCTTTAGGCTCCATATGTCTTGGACAGTAGTTCCAAGTGTGTGGTGAGAGACGGAAGACTGCACATACCATTAAATCTACCACAGCCAGCCCACACTAAATGAAAGGACTGTATTATAGCAGAAGAGACCAGACCAGGCAACGGAAATGAGTCATCGTCCATTGCACCAGATGGCACAATCACAGGGAAACCCTTTATTATGAACCATCCATTTCCATCAGAACACAATTAGAGGAAAATCCAGCCCAACCTATACAAAGGAGCCAATACAGTGTGGTGGTGTGTGTCCAAAATAGCACCCTATTCTCTAGTGCATTTAGGAAATTCCCCCAAACAGGAGTCAAATAGGTCTAATCAGATGTAGACACGTATTAGATGGATTTCAAGCTTTTGATCCGTTTTTTTTTTCTCACATAAGGCATATTAGAAAAACTTTGTACAATGTTACAGAGTCTAGCCGATCTGTCAGACGGCAACTGTACCAAAGCTGGGTCTTGTATTCATTGGATATGAGACAGTGTAAAAGCCATCTGACTGGTGAATGCTTGACCTAGTCTTACCACCTGCACTGACTCTTTTCATGCATTTACTCACATACATAAACGTGTGCACACATACGCTGAAATATTTATGTAAATAATGAGCTACAATTACTAGTATAGATACTGCTTTCTGATTTTCTATTTTGAATTATTAGTTATTTGTGTTGTGTTGTAGGAATCTGCAAATATGAATTTAATTTTGTGGTTTGTTTTGGTGAATTCTATGCATAGGACCATTACAACTTCAATTGAAATCACAGAAAAACTTTAAGATTTTGGAAGTCTCTTAAACAAGTTATGCCAAACTAATCACACTGCAGTAGAAAAACAAACTGGATTACATTGTGTCTGGATTTATTGGTGAGCATCAAATCAAGACAGATTTGTTGCTGTGAATGTAACACAGTTGACAAAAGTGTTTCACAGGGCCATAGATAATTCCAATAGGAAGAAATGTACTGTGAGTGATTTCATGGGATAAGGGCAGACAGACACAGAAGGAGTTGACTCACTTTGACCCTGTCCTCCATTCACAGGTCGCCACAGGTGTTACATAGCAACCAAATACCTCTCACACCTTTAACCCTGAAAAATGTACATGAGAAGGGACATTCATATACTGTCATGAAGAGGAGCAGAGAAAATACTTTGGATGCCAGTTTGGGATTGAACTTGTTTTGGCCTGCAGTTTATATCGTAATTTTTTTTCTTATAATCACTCTTGCCTTTACCTTCCTCTAGATTCCAAAATACAACACAACAAAAACAAGAGGAATTCTTGGCCTAGGGAGTCCAGTGGTTTGTGCCTCTATTTCACAAGTACTGCAAAAACATGGGTTTGAATCTGGCTCTGTCAATAAATCTCTCTCCACCCTTTCCCCACTGTCCCTGGTGAACAAAGCATAACAAAGCCAGTAAATAAATGTTAAAAGTAAAAAACATCTATAGCCATGATTTCCATTTTGTAAACCCAACAACTGCTGGTTTTCAGTATTGATCCCATGGAATCTATCAACACCTGATTCCCCGAGTTATTTTTTTTTCAAAATCATCCAAGTGGAATCTCTGTTATAAACTTTTTTGTTGAATTTAACATTGAGGAATTTGAAGAAAAAGTCACCCTGTGCAAAACTGACAGCAAATGCCTGCAAGACATTTACCTTACTTAAAGAATGACAACCACAAGTCAATCTTTGACAAAAATGCTACAAATGTTTCAACTGTACCATTGAATATGAACAGGCAAGTAAGAACTTATTGAGACTCCCCCCTCCCCTGAAGTAAAGATGTGAGAGATGTGCTAGGAGTTTTGTGATGACAACTTCGATGCAAGGACAAACCTATCACTCTAGTCTACATTCCTGCAGAGTACAAAGGCATGTAGTGTCCACCATCACTGCAGCCCCCTTTAGGGAGCGGCAGCCTCCTCCCCATGACAACCTGCATATGGCCATACTTTGACCCCACTCAACCAAACTATCTCTGTTCATGTGAAAGCATGCAATGGCCATCCCGTCAAATGGATAGGAATGTTAACAAGACAAGAATAAAGGGTACCCACATTTTAAACCCTAAGATCGTATATCGGACTCTTTCAAAAACAGATATTCAAATAGAATCATAGAGAGGAGCAAAGAAAATTGCTTGCATGCCTGCATATCCTACATCTTGTCTGGGCTTGAGTTGTGAGAGCTGCAGACCCTGTCCATCTGCCAGGCCTTAGTAGTCTTTGTGCTACGATTCGTTGAATCATATGGTTTCCATCTGTAGATGTTCTATAGATTGTAATAATATCAACAAACGTTCAACAAATTATCTGTTGATATGCAACTGCTTATATTTTTATAATTGTTTTTGTATGCAACCAATACTTCCTTTGAAAGTGGCTAGAAATATGTTACTCTTTAGGAATGTAAGATGCATTTACTTTTCTTTCTGTTCTCCCAAAAATGCTGGTCTATTTCCGTTTCATCCATAACACAAATTGTGTTGTTCTGTTAACATAAAGTGGGATTACTTACAATTTTGTAATTTTATGTCTACACTTCTTATATAGGGTTCTACAAATATATAAATGAAAATGTTAATTTCCCCTTGATAAGTAACTTCTTCCAGGCAATTTCTTCCCAAATTTTGTGTGAAAATGTCCCATCCATTATGCTGGAATTGCCCATATATGGAGATCTAAAGACGGGTGACAAATTAAAAGAAAAACCTGAATAAATGAGTGGAGGAACATAACGAATGCAGATGGTTCCATGCAGGTGTCCTGTATGATATAATTAAGCTATTAACACCCTGTCACGCTCTGTGGCATATATAAAATAGCTGAACACATTCAGATTACCTCCAATTTGGATGAAGATGGCAAGAGAAAAGGATCTAATATTTTGAAAGAGTGTTCAATATTGGGTCTCTTCCAGTATGACAATGGCCCCATTCATGAGGGGTCACTGAATGGTTTGATAAGTATGAACATTATGTGAATCATATGGTTTGGCTTTCATATGCTATGTGAATCATATGCTAGGGGAGCCACATCTGAACAGGTAATGAACAGACCATGATGGAATATTCCCTATTACAATTGTTACTGTTGGAGCAAGTCTCTTGGCTCAGCAGTCATCTTTCTGTACACTGTAAAAAAGTTATTTAACAGGATATACCCTGTATTCTTTTATAGATTTTTCCAGTTTTTCCATAAAAGAATGACATGCCTGTGGATTTACAGATTTTTGCAGTAATAAAAATGTACACCCTTAAATTCACACACCATTTACCTTTTTTTAAGATTACATTAGAATTATGTTTATTTAACGGATATTTATTGTATTTGTACAGATTCAAATGTTATTTCACATCAAATGTGAGATAACATTTTACAGATAATAAAATTACATAATAATTAAGTAATGCATATAAAATTACAGAAATCAGTAGTCATTCAAAGTCTTCCTTAAAATTGCAAGTCACTAAGCATCATCAAGTGATTTTATGTTTTAAGGGTAAATAATAGTATTTGTACAGACTCAAAAAGTAAATTACTGTTGAAAGTAAAACATTACTTTACAGATTTTGTTCTGTGAGGTAGTGTGGGATCATGGGAGTTGTTGTCTTTAGCGCCACTACGCTAGTGCTAGCAGACCTGCTAACAAGCCTGTGGCTCAAACTATCTGGAGTGCCCTTGACATCTATTGCTAACAGAGAGAAGCTTCTCATATACACTTCTGTGTAGATGAAAAACCAACAGCGGAACAGTCAACACAAGCCATCGTAACATACTACAGATAGTTTTAGCCAGAGTCTTGTTAGCAAACCTGCTAGCACTGTTAGCATTGTCTCATTGATAAACCAGTTTTTCCAAGCTTACTTTCAGTACATATGGTAATCAAGTTTATTATCAATGTCATATATGTTGACACAGAGAGGTGCTTAGTTTAAACAACAGAAAACAATGCAACCAATGTTCATTTTCGGCTTGGGCAACAAATCCATATTGGGGGAGCATTTTTCAAAAGGAGACAGATTTGTTTGAATGGGAGGCTTGCTCTCTTCTACATTGTCTTTATTATTATTTTTATTATTATTATCATTATTTGATGTCATGACAAACTAAAAAATAGTTCATATTTGGTTTTACCATGCCCTGGCATGAAAGAAATACCTATGCAGTCCATGACAGCAAGGCCAGGGTTCATGGTGGAACTCTGGAGCTCTGGCTTAGGGCCAATCCATACACTCGTTGTCTTTTGTTACATCACCAACTAAAATACATTAAAGACTGTAACTGTCTACATTGAGATGTTACAAATTTCAATTTACATTATCCCAGGGATGGCTAATGGCCTAACCACTGCTGTCAACACTTTGGACCTGGCTGGCCCAGAGCTACGCAGAATTTGGAAAATAACTGTTGCTGCAGGCAGAGGCTTAACCCTAAACTAACAGGTTGTGTAACAATAAAATGTTATTGTCATGTGTGCACAGTTGGCATTTTGGCATAAGAGTGGTTCTAAAGGAAAGGTTGTGTTTGTTGAAATGCATGAGGTTCATTCAATGGGCTACATGAATGTAGCCATTGGCTTTTCATATAGGCCTACATACCTACATACAGTTATGGCATATGGATACATATGCAATGTTTGCTCTGTAGCTGTTTTATAGCAGTGGTGGCTGTAAGGATATTTTTGTTGATTTCTCTCTCCATTGCTGTCAGTCCTCATGTTGGTTGTTGTGCAGGTAATGGCACTAAAACCTTTTTATATTTGTTTAAAGAACCACTTCTAAATAACGGGCATGTATTTGTACTTGTTCACCACAAGTAAGTATCAACTGCAGTATACACTCACCTAAAGGATTATTAGAAACACCTGTTCAATTTCTCATTAACCCTTGGTAGCCTATGGGGCTTTCGGCCGGATTTCACTACTGGGACATTTTGGGTCCTAGATTCATTTCTGTAACAGATACAACCTATTATGATGTATCCTGGTAATAGTAACCCCTCTGGCTACAATAAAAACACATAAAAACAGACTTCTGGGTCACTATTTATAAAACTCATCTGTTTGAAAGGCAAAAAAATTGTTTTCGGAAAACATTTCTGCCATTCAGCATCAAGATTTTTTTTTGAAAGCATTATGAGATTTTGTGTCAATGGTATTTCCTCATACTTTCATGCCTTTACTATCAAATGACACTGTAATTGGGTTGAAAATAATGAAATAACTATATAATAGAAGGTAAAAAATATAGGCACCCCCAAAAAATTTGGTTCTTCAACCTAGAAATGAAACACTATAACATGAAAGATAATAACCCAATATAACGGTTCCTTTAGTTTAATGACAAAACGGCCAGCAGGTGGCAGCACTAGATCGCTAGTTACGTTTGGACTCATATATTTTATAAACTCAGAAAAATTACCAACTTCTTCCCAAAAACTCAAGAACATCCCCATACTATTTTGACTAAATATTAATTTTTATATCTTATATATAATACAAACGATGTATTATGGTTCAAAACATCATATATAGTGATGTACACGCTTGTAATATTCATAGTAGTGTACAAATGAGCCTTTCTAAGATGCACTGGCAATGTCGTTGCCTGGTGAAAGGTTCTCATAGCAACCCAAACTATACAACTATACAACCCATATTATACACGGACAACCCCAATTATACACGGAACGCTTCAGGAAAGTGGCTACAAATAATATACCATTGGAATCGGACGATTATGGCGAATCTATTTTTCTAAATATTTATGCAAATGAGCACTGTCCGTGATATCGCGGACGTCGACCATGGATGGTTAATGCAATTATCTAATCAACCAATCACATGGCTGTTGCTTCAATGCATTTAGGGGTGTGGTCCTGGTCAAGACAATCTCCTGAACTCCAAACTGAATGTCAGAATGGGAAAGAAAGGTGATTTAAGCAATTTTGAGCGTGGCATGGTTGTTGGTGCCATACGGGCCGGTCTGAGTATGCTGGTGTCTGCTGGTGGTGGTGTAATGGTGTGGGGGATGTTTTCTTGGCACACTTTAGGCCTCTTAGTGCCAATTGGGCATCGTTTACATGCCACGGCCTACCTGAGCATTGTTTCTGACCATGTCCATCCCTTTATGACCACCATGTACCCATCCTCTGATGGCTACTTCCAGCAGGATAATGCACCATGTCACAAAGCTCGAATCATTACAAATTGGGTTCTTGAACATGACAATGAGTTCACTGTACTGAAATGGCCCCCACAGTCACCAGATCTCAACCCAATAGAGCATCTTTGGGATGTGGTGGAACGGGAGCTTCGTGCCCTGAAGGTGCATCCCACAAATCTCCATCAACTGCAAGATGCTATCCTATCAATATGGGCCAATATTTCTAAAGAATGCTTTCAGCACCTTGTTGAATCAATGCCACGTAGAATTAAGGCAGTTCTGAAGGCGAAAGGGGGTCAAACACAGTATTAGTATGGAGTTCCTAATAATCCTTTTGGTGAGTGTATAAGATATGTCAATTGTAACCACCATTCTCAATAGCACACAAAGCCAATTGTCTTATAACTGTGATCAGCTGTGGTCATTTTGATTATCTCAGCATAAACAAGCTTTTCCTGAAGCATTTCAGTCCTTGGTAGTGCAACTGAAGAAAACAATCAACTATGGGTGGCAAGGCATTGTCAAAAAATCTCCGGGATAAAGTTGTGGACTGGCACAAGGCAGGAGATGGATACAAAAAAATTCAAAGGCTTTATCAGTGCCTAGAAGCATAGTGAAGTCTATTATTAAGAAGTGGAAGGTATTTGATACAACACAGACCCTCCCTGGGTCAGGAAGTCGCTCCAAACTGGATGAAAGAGCCAGGAGGAAACTGGTCAGAGAGGCTACCAAGAGGCCTACAGCAACTCTGAATTCATGACAAAGAGTGGTCATTGTGTGCATGTGACAACAATATCACAAATTCTCTACAAATGTGGCTTGTATGGGAGGGTTGCAAGAAAAAAGCCAATCCTCAAGAAAGGCCACATGGTCACAACTGAGCTTGCCAAAAAGCACCTTGAAGATTCTAAGGCCACGTGGAAAAAGGTGTTATGGTCAGATGAGACTAAAATGTAATTATTTGGCCTCAATGCCAAACGATATGTCTGGCAAAAATCCAATATAGCTCACCATCCAAATAACACCATTCCTACAGTAAAGTATGGGGGTGGTAATATCATGTTATGGGGTTGTTTAGGGACTGGAGCACTTGTCAGGATAGGAGTAAAAATCCATCCATCCATCATCTACCGCTTATCCGGGGCCGGGTCGCCGGGGGCAGCAGTCTAAGCAGAGATGCCCAGACTTCCCTCTCCCCAGACACTTCCCCCAGCTCTTCTGGGGGGACACCGAGGCATTCCCAGGCCAGCCGGGAGACATAGACCCTCCAGCGTGTCCTAGGTCTTCCCCGGGGGCATCTGAAACAGATGCCCAAGCCACCTCAGCTGACCCCTCTCGATGTGGAGGAGCAGCGGCTCTACTCTGAGCTCCTCCCGGGTGACCGAGCTTCTCACCCTATCTCTAAGGGATCGCCCAGCCACCCTGCAGAGAAAGCTCATTTCGGCCGCCTGTATCCGCGATCTTGTCCTTTCGGTCATGACCCAAAGCTCATGACCATAGGTGAGAGTAGGAACATATATTTACCCGTAAATCGAGAGCTTCGCCTTGCGGCTCAGCTCTTTCTTCACCACGACAGGCCGATACATCGACCGCATTACTGCAGAAGCTGCACCAATCAGTCTCCCGTTCCATTCTTCCCTCACTCGTGAACAAGACCCCTAGATACTTAAACTCCTCCACTTGAGGCAGGCACTCTCCACCAACCTAAAGTGGGCAAGCCACCCTTTTCCGACTGAGGACCATGGCCTCGGATTTGGAGGTACTGATTCTCATCCCCACCGCTTCACACTCGATTATCCTGGCAGGAGTCAAAATGGATGGGGCAAAATACTGTCAAATTCTTGAGGAAAATCTGCTGTTCTCTGCTAGAAAATTGTCAATGGGAAGAAGATTTACCTTCCAACATGACAATGACCCAAATTACACAGCAAAACTGACCACACAGTGGTTGAAGGAGAAAAAGGTGAATGTCCTTGCATGGCCTAGTCAGAGCCCAGACTTCTGTGGAAAATCTGTGGAATGACTTGAAGACAGCAGTCCACAAACAGTCACCATCAAATTTAACTGAACTGAAACGGTTCTGCAAAGAAGAGTGGTCAAATATTGCAACGTCTAGATGTGCAAATTTAGTAGAGACATATCCCAACAGACTAAAGGCTGTAATTAAAGCAAAAGGTGGTTCAACAAAATACTGACACAAGGGGGTGATCCTTTTTCCAACTCAGTGATTGTTTTTTTCTTTTTTTCTGACGTGGGTGTTATATCGTTCACTTGGATGTTATAAGTTGCACTGAGTAAAGACAGCTGAATGAAACAAAACTGTGTCTGTCTTCATTTCAGGCTGCAAAGCAACAAAATGTGGTTATTTTAAAGAGGGTGATTCTTTTCTATACCCAGTGTACATACAGCATTTTATACATTATTCTGTAGTTACTGCACATGGAAAAAGCACTAATTTAATAGGATTACTGTAGAATTACTGTAGATGGACTGGAATGTTTCATAAAGTAACATTTACAGAGATTAACCTGAAAGGTAGTAGTTTATGTTTTTTGACATAGTATTTCTGTATTACTAGTTTAAGGAATGTTTAAGAACAATAGCATACTGTTAATGTTTACTGTAAATCCTGCACTGTATTTTTACAGTTTATTACATGTACTTTTGTGGTAGTTATTTGACGGAATCCGTCTGGAAACTTTGCTGCCAGACTTTTTTCTGTTTTTTTACAGATTTTTTTTTAAGTGTAGGCTCTCTGAAATTGGTAGTACTGAATATACATATAGTTTATCTAAATAAAAACGCATGCTCAAATTATCAAATATTTCAAAATGTGGTTGCCAGTATTGCTACAGAATCCCCAAAACATGCAAGCAATATTAATCTGCACGCACACAATGGTTGTTGTACACAGACATCAAATGTAAAAAATGTGCTGCATATTAGGGTTGTACGATATTGATCATGACTATTGTGTTATTGATATTAATTTCAGTATTCTTAAACATATGTAAAAATACAAAGATTATGGGAAAACCCATCAAAATAGATTCATAACATATGAAAACAAGTTCTTACAACACAAGGGTTTATTTCAACTGACAGTCATATTGACTGGTACAACATGAATAAATAAGACCATGTCTACAGAACAGGATGTTGTGGAAGGGGTGGGACGATATGAGAATTTCATGCCACGATTATCCTGGCCAAAGCTATCCCGACTTACGATTTTGTCCCGATTAATAACAATCCCAATAACAACTCTGGTTTCTAGCTCAAAGCGACTGATCCGATATTCTTCCACTACATGAATATTTTTCTTGTGCATTTAAAAAGCCATTACAATAAAATTATACCAAAGAGGTTTTTCATAATTAACTAATACTCTAAAACCATGTAAATCGCTAGATATGGTATATGGTTGCCAGCTTCATTGATAATACATTGCAGAGGATGTTCAGTGGAATTTAGAATTGCCATTTGTTCTGCATTTGCCTTCATTGCACACCTATACATTGCACATCTGTATGTCACATCTGTAACATACATTATACTTAATACAAGTACATTTTCTGCCCTCTTCTATTCACACTTCTTGTTAGATGCTAACTGCATTTCATATTACTGTACTTGTTCAATGACAAAGTTGAATCTAATCCAAAAACAATTTAGATATGCGCTCCACCAGTTAAATAAAACAGGTAGTCAGGAACACTTCCGTGACTGGCAAGAGATTTTGCCAAACTCTTATCTGAGGATCATAAGTGAAAAAATATGTAATTTCTTACCGGTACAGACCTGTGGGTGCATGCACGTCGGTGACCATTTTATGTGCCTTATTAGCTAAGGATAGGCCTATTTGATGTGTCGATTCTTTATAATAACTGTATAATTCATTCTAACACCCCACTTTATGTTGTGTGCATTGTGTATTGTGCAGATCGGCAATGTAATTTTGGCCCGCGAAAATGATATTCTATTTGTCTTCTCTTGTCATTCTCAGTAGGTAAGCGTTACCAATTAGCCTACAATATAAAACATTTTTAATTAAAGAGATATATGTATAATAATGTATATCCTATTCATATTTTCTACAAGTTTTTCTGCATGCATCTCCTGTAGCTGCATGTCTTCTAGGATAAATATCATTGGTTTGCCTGAGCTCAAAATTTTTTCAACAGCTTATTTTCCACGGTAACGAAATGGACAGGTATTTGCATATAGCAAGAAGTGTAGACGTGATCGAAATCATTTTTTTTTGTAAGCTACGAAGTGTAGTGGTTAGGCTAGCCTACTGTTGTAAAGCAATTGGAAAACTAGTTTATTCTTTGTATCATTCTCCATCGCAATGAATAGCCTAAAACACTGTTGACTTTGTGTATGAGGTGATGACAATATAGAAGCAACACAATTCTTGAGGGACGTTCATTTTAATTAACCTACTATCAGACATCCCACACACACCTTTATAGCCTACAAATGTACACAAGCCAGGTAGGCTTCATTTGTGCTCAAGCTCCTATTTAACAAATAAATGTTAACGCACACAGAGGGTGAGCATTATACAGTGGATATAAAAAGTCTACGTAACCCTGTTAAAATGCAAGTTTCTTGTGATGTAAAAGAATGAGACAAAGATAAATAATTTCAGAACTTTTTTCCACCTTTAATGTGACCTAATGAATCACAATTACCTGGTTGCATAAGTGTGCACACCCTTAAACTACTACTTTGTTGAAGCACCTTTTGATTTTATTACAGCGCTCAATCTTTTTGGGTAGGAGTCTATTAGCATGGCACAACTTGACATGGCAAATGTTTGCCTACTCTTCTTTGCAAAAGCGCTCTATATCTGTCAGATTGCGAGGACACTGTCAGATTGTGCACAGCCCTCTTCAGATCACCCCACAGATGTTCAATTGGATTCAAGTCTGGGCTCTGGCTGGGCCATTCCAAAACGTTAATCTTCTTCTGGTGAAGCCATGCTTTTGTGGATTTGGATGTGTGCTTTGGGTTGTTGTCCTGCAAAAAGGTGAACTTCCTCTTCATCTTCATCTTTCAACGAACGCTTGAAGGTTTTGTGCCAAAATTGCCTGGTATTTGGAACTGTTCATAATTCTCTCCACCCTGACTAAGGCCCCGGTTCCAGCTGAAGAAAAACAGCTCCAAAGCATGATGCTGCCACCACCATGCTTCACTGTGGGTATGGTGTCCTTTGGGTGATGTGCAGTGTTGTTTTTGCGCTAAACATACTTTTTGGAATTATGGCCAAAAAGTTCAACCTTGGTTTCATCAGACCATAACACATTTTCCCATGTGCTTTTGGGAGACTTGGTGTTTGTTTTTGCAAAATTCAGTCGAGCTTGGATGTTTTTCTTTGTAAGAAAAGGCTTCCGTCTTGCCACCCTACCCTTATAGCCCATTCAAATGAAGAATACAGGAGATTGTTGTCACATGTAGCACACAGCCAGTACTTGCCAGAAATTCCTGCAGTTCCTTTAATCTTGCTGTAGGTCTCTTGGAAGACTCCCTGACCCGTTTTCTTTTCATCAATTTTGAAGGGATGTCCAGTTCTTGGTAATGTCTCTCTTGTGCCATATTTTCTCCACTTGATGATGACGGTCTTCACTGTGTTCCATGGTATATCTAATGCTTTGGAAATTATTTTATACCCTTCTCCTGACTGATATCTTTCAACAATGAGATCCCTCTGATGTTTTGGAAGCTCTCTGCGGACCATATCGTTTGCTCTGAGATGCAACTAAGAAAATGTCAGGAAAATCCTACTAGAACAGCTGAACTTTATTTGTGATTATTCAGAGTCACTTTAAATGATGGCAGGTGTGTAATGACTTCTATTTAACATGAGTGTTCTGAACACAGCCACATTCCCAGTTATAAGTACACTAATGCAGCCAGGTTATTGTAAGGTTTTTATCTTTTGTTTGTTTTTCAATTGAATTGTTCACATTATAGGTCACATAAAAAGTGGAAAAGGTTCTGACAAGTTTGCATTCCTACAATGGAGTTTGGAGAAAGTCTTTTTTGGTAAAATCTAGTAGTCAGGAACACTTCCGTGACTAGCAAGAGCTTTTTCAAGTCACTCCTCTGCAGATCAGAGGTGAAAATAAAAGTTTTATATGTGGCTGCACGAACTTCCGTGCATATTTTATGTGCCTTATTAGCTAATGATAGGCATATTTGATGTGTTGATTCTTCATAATAACTTTATAATTAATTATAACAGCTCCCGGTTATGTTGTGTGCCTCATGTATTGTGCAGATCATGTAGATAGTCAGTTATTTGGGCCTGCAAAAATGATATTCTAATTGTCTTCTCCTGTCACTTTCAGTAGGAAAGCGTTAACAATTAGCCTGGATTATAAACAAAATTATAATTGGAAAATCGAAAGAGATGTGTATAATGTATAGTCTATTTATATTTTGTACAATTTGCAGTTCTTAAGGTTTTTCTGCATGCATCATAGCTGCATGTCTTCTAGGATATCATTGGTTTGTTTGAGCTCAACATTGTTTCAGCTGCTTATTTTCCGTGGTAATGGAATGGACAGTGTGATGGCAATTCCATCGATCGACACTCTTAAAGGTGTAAGAACAGAGACAAAATTCTCTTGGCACAATTTAACCATTTATTAATTATTTGCAAATAAGAGAGACGCGTCAAACGCTTACAAACATAATCGTCCGAGGAGTCTCTCTTATTTCAGAATCCTGCTTGGTTCGAGTCTTTTTCCAAACAGGTTAACGGCTAGAGAGAGGTCTCTGGAACTCAAGCCTCCCCCGAAAGAGGGCTATCCTTTGAGGGGTTGAGAAGGAGTGCCTGACTGGAGCCGTTTTTTAATTTTTTTATTTATCCTTTATTTTACCAGGGGATGTCCCATTGAGATAGTCAAATCTCTTTTACAAGGGAGCCCTGGGGCAACAATTACACAAATTACACAGAATCACAGAAACAGTCACAACAACAAAATTGATTTACAAAACATGTGAAATTATAAAAAATAACATAAAGGGGTTATTTAAAACATGCGCATTGTTCAGATTTGGATTGCTTAAGTAATTGTTTAAAATGTTCAAGTGGGATAAAAACAGAAAGCTTCAAAACTTTTTGGAGCAAATTCCAACACCAAGGAGCAACATAACTAAAAGCAGTCTTACCAAATTCAGTTGTTACACGTGGGATATTTAGAGTCAGAATGTTATTAGAGCGGAGATTCTAAATGGAATGTTTCCTGGTTAACAAACTAATAAGATAGCTGGGTAAAATACCATTGATAGCTTTATAAATAAAAATGTGCCAATGGAACCATCTACGCAGACCTAAAGAGCTAAAACCAGTCACCTCATAAAGATGACAATGATGAGTGCGTCTTGGCATTAGTAATAAACCGTAATGCACCATGGTAGAGGCAGCATGCATATAAATAACATCCCCATAGTCCAAGTCTGGTAAGAAAGTGGCACTGATCAATTTCTTCCTAGCTTGAAGAGTAAAACTGGATTTATTTCCAAAAATAAAAGCCAAGCTTTACTCTCAGCTTTCTCACTAATTTATCAATATGAACTTTGAAGGTTAGCTTTTCATCAATCCACAGACCAAGATATTTATAAGATGAAACATTTTCAACACACTTGCCATCCAGTGTGGAAATGGCTAAGGTGGTTGATACGGGTACCATGCGAGACTTTGTGAACTGCATCACCTTTGTTTTAAGAGCATTTAATACCAGTCTAAGTTCAATGAAGGCGGCCTGTAATAAATTAAAAGACTGCTGCAGTGATTGATAAGCTGGAGCTAGGGGGGGTGCAGAACAATATAGTACTGTGTCGTCTGCATAGAGGTGTATTTTGCCATTATCTGCTACAGAGGCGATAGTGTTTATGTAAATAGTAAACAGGACCAGACCAAGAATAGACCCTTGAGGGACACCTTGCTGGACCCCCAGTGGGGCAGAACTATGCCCATCGACAACTACAGTTTGTGTTCTGTTGGCGAGATAGTTTCTGAACCAATCAACTGCCTTAGTCCCCAAGCCAATGTCCCGGAGCCTCTTGAGCAGGATACAGTGATCAACTGTGTCAAAGGCTTTTGACAAGTCAATGAACAGGGCAGCAAAGCTCATCTTATGATCCAGGTCACAGATGATGTCATCAAGCACCTTAGTAGCAGCTGTAATGGTACTATGCTTAGCCCTAAAGCCTGACTGTTCTGGGCAAAGTATGTTATGATTTTGTAGGAAGCCTTAAGTTGGGTATTTACTTAAGACTCTAGGACCTTTGCAAGTACAGACAATTTAGAGATTGGGCGGTAATTATCGAGAATGGAGGGGTCCCCCCCCTTTCAGCAGGGGCAGCACATGGGCTGATTTCCAAACATCTGGTAAGTCATTTGAAGACAGGGACAAGTTAAAAATGTATGTAATAGGTTCCACTATGATATGTGCAGATAGTTTCAATAAAGCAGGATCTAGGCCATAAGGGCCAGCTGATTTCCTAGTGTCAATTTCCTTAAGAGCCTTAAGCACTGCAGACGAGGGAATGGATTCAAAATCAAAACCTTCACTGACCAGAGAAGCAGGTGAATTGTGTTGGAGGGGTGAGGAGACATAGCGGTGTAAGACCTCTTCAGGATATGATTGTTCAAATATATCCCCTGCCTTAATAAAATGAGCATTGAAAGCATTAACAATATCATTCTTGTTAGAGATCTGTTGGGTATCTTTAACTATATGCTTGGGGAGAGCCGAGTCACTGGGAGGTAGTTCAAGGGATTTTATCCCAGTAAACCATTGAACGTCCCTCGTAGTTACGTTGGGCCAGCAGAGATAATGAAAGATAAGTATGATATTTGGACATGTGAACCATTGTATTTCTGGGAGTTTTTGGGTTTTCCAAAGAATGGCAGCTTTAGCCAAAGACTGTTGCATGGGTGAAAGAGAAGTTGGAGGAATACGAGAAGGGGAAAATTAAGAAAATACAGAAGGAGAGACGGAAAGTCGATTGGAAAGCTTATGGTATGTGTAAAGGACGCAAGGGAAGATGGACAAAGTAATAGAGACAATTTTAATTCCAGGGGATTTACAGTGAACAACCCAAGAACATGTAGGACTGAAAACTACCAAGGGGAGGGGTATTGACGGTGGCAGGACAGGACACATCTACCAGTGAGATCAATCCTTTACATGACCCCGCACATATTGATGTTATGCAGACACTTAATGTACAAGCATTTAGAGAAAACGTAGAGTACCATGTTAAGCCCACAATGTTTCTTAGAATTAATGGTAAACCATTTTTAAGAATTTTTGGTTGATTCTGGAGCAGGATATTCTGTCCTTAGAGCCCAGGAATGGGACCCGCTCCCAAAATTGAGTGGTAGAACTATAATTACAGTAGGGGCTAGTGGAGGACAGACCACTGAGCAATTTACTACCCCTCTGTCAGTTGTAGACGACGAAGGCCAGCGTTACCCAAAACATTCATTTTTGTTTTCCAATTGTTGTCCAGTTAATTTGTTAGCTAGGGACTTGATGACACAGTTAGGGATCACACTAGAATGTTCAGACAAAGGCATGCGAATTAAACGTACTGTTTTGCAAGCAGTTCAAAATGGTGTGCAGCCTGTTGATTATTGTTATTCATGGGATTTAGAAAGAACAGGGCTAAGAGCTGTTTCACATGAGTTGGTAAATAAGGCGATGAATAGAGTAGAGACGGTTTGGCTTTGTTTATGGATATAAGCGACTTGCATTGCTCGGCGAAGGTTTCAGAAAGTCAGGATGTTGGTTTTGAGAAAGTGTGGTTTGGAAAAGTGAATTTTTTACGGGTTAATCTGTATACTGGTCTTCGGAAGGTTTTTGTGCATGGTCTGTGCGAAATGTGAGAGAGGTGTCTCACTTTTTCGATGTGGAGGGGTCGGACCCTCATGTCCCCCTCGCTAAACCTGTGTTTGGCACGTGGGCAAGCTTGGGTCCTTGGGTGAGGGGGTGCAATGACGTAGTAGACTTGGTCCCTTGTCACATAGTGGGAGTGGAATTTTCCACAGCAGCCCAAGCTTACAGAGAAAGGTTTGGGTAAACGGGAAGTACATCTTGTGCCGCATGACGACTGGGTCCGTCAGGTCTGTGCAGTCCAGATGGCTGCTACAGATCCTAGGTTAGCAGAAGTTCCACCCTTCTTGTGGCCACAGCATACATATGATGTTGGGTTAATTAACAATGCACAGCCTCTTGTAGTTACACCTAGAGGACCCCATAGACCATGCCAGGCGATTTGTACAAGATCTTAAAAAAGTTAATGAAGCAGTATATGCACCGATTGTATCCTATCCATATATAATTATGACCCAAGTCCCGGGCAACAGTAAAAAAAAAATCTGTGGTATTCTTTGCTAACGCTTTTTTTTAGCATTCCTGTGCACAAGGATTCGCAATTTTGGTTTGCATTTGAATTCCCCGGCCAATTGTACACGTGGATGAGATTGCCTCAAGGTTATTGTGAATCTCCTGCCGTGTTTGCGTCCACGCTAAAATATAACTTGGAAGGGTTCCAATTTAAACATGGCAGCACCCTTATCCAATATGTTGTTGATCTTTTTGTCTGTTCCCCAGATAAAGATACGTGTGAAAATAATCTCTAAAGCATTGGGGAGTACATTCAATACTTCTAGAGAAATGGGTGGGGGCAGGAATCTGCATGGTTGTGCCATAAAACAACATGTTACTTATACATCCTACCCTCTGTTGTGTATCTTCCTCTATCCAGTACTAAAACCCATTGATCTGCATCTACCCCCGTCCTGCTGAAGATTTACATTTACTTCGTTACCTCATACTTCCGTTCCCACAGCACAACCAACATTCCTTTCCTCATCTAAACATGGGAACTCAGTCCTTTAATCAGTAGGAATACATCAATTCAAGAAATGGCCCTGACAACAGGTATTTGCATATAACGGGAAGTGGAGACACGATCAGAAGCTTTTTTTGTAGACTGGTAAGTGTAGTGGTTAGACTAGTACTGTTTTAAAGGAATTGGAAAACTAGTTTATTCTTTTATATCATACAATCCCAGCTCATAACAACATTTAAGAATTTAATAAAATGTTTAATTGTAATTGACAATATTCTTCTATTCAAGCTAGCAGAGCCATTCGGCTTCATTGACCATACATTGCAGAGGATGTTTAGTGGCGTACGTGAGATGAGATGTGCACTCCACTTGTAAAATAAAACAAGCAGTCAGGGAAACTTCAGCGAGATCACGCATGAGGATTATCCCAATTTAGTTTATCCCGATTATGGAATTTCCATTGCTATTAGTAATAAAATCGTCTATGGTCTCATCCCTAACTAGTGGTACAGCAGACCTGCCAACCCTATCCAGTGTACCAGATGCGTGCTGCAAATTTGGGTTCAGAACTGCCATTTGCACTTGGCTTTGCCTTCATTGCACATGTATACATCCCACTTGTACATACATTTTCTGTCCTCCTCTATTTGCACTTCTGGTTAGATCCTAACTGCATTTCGTTGAAGTGTACTTGTACTGTTCAATGACAATAAAGTTGAATCTAATCTAAAGTTTTTCTTAGGATATGCCCCCAAGTTTAGTCTCTACTGTAGAGGAACACTTGTGAACTCTCAAACAGGACCAATCACAGGTATTGGTGTGATGGTCCCAAACAGACGGGACTGTTCCGCTCCGTGTTTTCTGTGTGTCCTTGGTTTGTCATGTCCTTGTTTGGTCTTTCCTGTTCTCGTTTCAGTTAATCAGTTTACTCCTTTCACATCTGTTTAGCCCCCACCTGTTTCTGTTCTCTTTGTTAGCCTGTGTATTTAGTTCAGCCATTTTCCCCCGTCCTTGTCGGTCATTGCTGTAGTGTCGTTTCATATACCTGTGGCCAGTACATGTTTGTATTCTGTAGCACACAGCGCTCGGTTTTGTTTTCCCCTTTGTTGGATTATAATCACCTTATGTCAACCCTGCGCTTGCCTGCGTCCCTCCATGAGAAATCGTGACAGAATTACCGACCCAATACGATGGATGTAGCAGAGGTGGATGGTTGGGGAACTCCTCGGATGGACCGATTCCGACGAGGACCCCTAAAGTCACCCCTGGACTACTGGCCACCCTTGTGGACACCCCAGTGTCCTGCTCAACAAAAGCTGCGGTGTCGGCTTCGTAATGAGTGGGCTGCCCGAGCCCAGGTGTACTGGACAGGCAGTGGTCTGGCCATCTGGCGCACCCCACTCCCTGCTCCGCGGCCTTATTAAAATAATTTTCCTTCAACCCTGCGCTTGCCTCCGTCCCTCCATGAGAAATTGTGACAATTGTCTATTTAGACTTGGTACCTAATCAACACTAAAAGCTAAATCATTTTGAAAACATAAAAACAAATGATCGCAAGGACACAGAATGCAAACTAGCTACACACATTATTCTAGGCTACCGCAAAAGGAATCTGAATGCAGTTCGCTAGAAGAG
This sequence comes from Esox lucius, assembly GCF_011004845.1. Taxonomy (NCBI): domain Eukaryota; kingdom Metazoa; phylum Chordata; class Actinopteri; order Esociformes; family Esocidae; genus Esox; species Esox lucius. Next base: position 29,791,121 of record NC_047578.1, read on the forward strand.
ACCGGTGTTTCAGCCTATGTAAAGGTGCCTATTGTATTTCTTGGCAGCGCATACGTGATGAGATTTTTTAAAAACTGATTCAATCTCAAATCTAGTGCAAAGGCCTTTTAGAAGCATTGCCTCTATAGCTAATATCGGAAACTCCTTAATTCTTTATCACGCGCTCTTCTGACTCCATTTAATGCCAAGATCTTTATAATTATTTGAGTTTATACATTTGCTTTTTGTGACGTGGATAAAAAATTACAGTTACAGTCTATCACGTAACTTTTCGGCCACTAACATCTCCTCTTCCATCTCCGTTGTTTCATTCAGGGGTGAAAATCAAGTTTGGAGGGGACAAATACATAACATTTTCTCATGAGCAATTTTTAAAGGGGACACCAAAAGTAGTGCTGTAATACCGTTTCAGTTTGCACCATCGGTTTGATTGCTAATAGCTCTGCAAATTCTGCTATTGTGTGTGAACCCTACCAACACAAAACAAATTTACTGGATTAGCCTCACCTTAGCTACGTTTTGAGTGCCTTTCAGATGGTAAACACGAACACTGTCACTTTGCTAGGTAAGGAACACTACATACACTGCATTGCAAGCTTCTCTCATTGACTAGAATTCCAACAGCCGCAAAAGCTGGTTGATGTTACTGTAGCTTGCTAGCAAACAATAACTAACCGCTAGCTAACATAACGAGTGACCTGTAATTCAATGCAGAGAAAATTAAGGCCGGTGACGGTTAGACATTTTTTTTATTGTATTGAGTGGTAGAAGTAAAGAAATGTCTAACATATTCTTTGTTTGAACTACTTTACTGAAAGTCCACCAACAACCACAGACTGTCAGATTCCCACACATGCCCCGTACCTGCACAATGTGCCACGGAGGTTGATTAAACCACTGTGAGGCAAAGGGAACGGATGTCGCAATTTATTGAGATTTAAACCCGCTATTAAGTGTCTATATTCAGCACAAGTGTTTTCATTGCGTCTTATTACCATTATTGAAATTACATAATTATGCTTACATTTATATATATTGGGGGGACAAATCATAGTTTTCCCCAGGATTTGGGGGTCATATCCCCCCTGTCCTCCCCAGGATTTCTGCCTATGGTTTCGTTGTATCCCTGAGCCACACTCATCTTCTAACTTTTCTGTCCTTTCTTTTCTTTCGCTCCTCTGGCTCGTTTCGCTGTCTCTATCTTTCTCTTCACTCACACGCTGTCAAAATATGCACACACGTCACGTGGTATGCTCCATAGGGTATGTTCGTTTATTGGACCCATTGCTCTGACAGCTGCATGTGACAGGCCAACTGGCCAATGAAACATGATCATTCTATAGCGGTTTCAAGTGGCCTCTAAATCAAACACATCTAAGATACACAGCAAATGGACGCAACTCTCCACAAAATAAACGTAATATTGCATACTTTCTGCTACATTTTCAATTTTGATATCGCACAACGTGATATTGCAATAACGGTATTGAGTCAATATATCGTGCACCCCTACTGCATATACAGTGCTAAAAAAATGAAGGGAACACATAATGATCACATTATAACACAAAGTCAATTAAACTTCAGGAATATAAATATGTCCAGTTAGGAAGCATAAGTGATTGTGAATCAATATCACCTGTATTGGTGCAAATGAAAGTGACAACAATTGGTTTCCTTTCTTACTGATTCTTCTCTAGTTGTGTGTTTGTCACTACTGGTAGCATGAGGCAGTACCTGCAGCCCATTCAGGTTACACAGGCAGTCCAGCTCCTCCAGGATTGCACATCTATACAGTATGTGTCATCGCAAGGTTTGCTGTGACTCCCAGTACAGTCTCAAGAGCATAGGGGAGATACCAGGAGATGGGCTGTTACAAGAGGAGAGCTGGAAAGGGCCGTATAAGGGCACCAAACCAGCAGCAGGACCGCTATCTGCTCCTTTGTGCGAGGAGGAACAGGAGGAGCACTGCCAGAGCCCTACAAAATGAACTCCAGCAGGCTACTGGTGTGCATGTTTCTGACCAAACTGTCAGAAACAGACTCCATGAGGGTGGCATGAGGGTCCGACATACTCTAGTGGAACCTGTGCTAATATCCCAGCATCATGCAGCTCCAGAACACCAGAATTGTCATGTCCGCCATTGGCGAACTGTTCTCTTCACAGATGAGAGAAGGTTAACACTAAGCACGTGACAGACGTGAAGGAGCCTGGAGATGCTGTGGTGAACGTTATGCTGCCTGCAATATCATCCAGCATGACCGGTTTGGCAGTGGGTCAGTGATGGTCTGGGGAGGCACATCCTTGAAGGGTCGCACAGACCTCCACGTGCTAGCCAACAGTACTCTGACTGCTGTTAGGTACAACAATAGGTCTGAAATCCTCAGACACATTGTCAGACCTTATGCTGGTGCTATGGGCCCTGTGTTCCTCCTGGTGCAGGACAATGCCCAGCCTCATGTGGCCAGAGTATGTAGGCACTTCCTGGATGACGAAGACATTGATGCCATTACCTGGCCTTCACACTCCCAAGACTTCAATTGAGAACCTGTGATGTGAATTCATTGTTGCCTGATTCTTTTTTGAGCAGTGTATTTGTCCTGCTCAATACACATGCACTCGCATGTGCACACACACACACAGAAACAGGTAGTACAAGTATGTTGGTGTAAAAACAGAAATTAAATTTCCAAACTTCCCGAGACACTTTTGGAAACCAGGTAGTGTTAATCATATAAACAAGTGTAAAACGTACATTACTAATGATTCCGAAAGTAAAGAAAATACCTTTTTTGAAACGTACTGAAAAAAACACGTATGTACCTTAGTACATTGGTTTGGGGGAGTGTTTGTAGCCTGAAGACAGGGTCAGTGTGTAACATGTAATATTTTAGGGTTGTTTTCCTTGTTGAAAACCTGGTAGTACAGTAACATGCCACTTGATCAGAAATTAATTAATACTTTCTCCTCTGCATGTTTTCTACTTTTTTATCAGCATTTTGACTACTGCTGAAACTACAGGTGCTGGTCATATAATTAGAATATCATCAAAAAGTTGATTTATTTCAGTAATTCCATTCAAAAAGTGAAACCTTTATAATGTATACATTCATTCCACACAGACTGATATATTTCGAGTGTTTATTTCTTTTAATTTTGATTATTATAACTGAAAACTAATGAAAACCCCAAATTCAGTATCTCAGAAAATTTGAATATTGTTAATAGGTTCAATATTGAAGACACCTGGTGCCACACTCTAATCAGCTAATTAACTCAAAACACCTGCAAAGGCCTTTAAATGGTGTCTCAGTCTAGTTCTGTAGGCGACACAATCATGGGGAAGACTGCTGACTTGACAGCTGTCCAAAAGACGACCATTGACACCTTGCACAAGGAGGGCAAGACACAAAAGGTCATAGCTAAAGAGGCTGGCTGTTCACAGAGCTGTGTCCAAGCACATTAATAGAGAGGTGAAGAGAAGGAAAAGATGTAGTAGAAAAAAGTATACAAGCTATAGGGATAACCACACCCAGGAGAGGATTGTGAAACAAAACCCATTAAAAAATGTGGGGGAGATTCACAAAGAGTGGACCGCAGCTGGAGTCAGTGCTTCAAGAACCACCACGCACAGACGTATGCAAGACTTGGGTTTCAGCTGTCGCATTCCTTGTGTCAAGCCACTCTTGAACAAGACACAGCGTCAGAAGCGTCTCGCCTGGGCTAATGACAAAAAGGACTGGACTGTTGCTGAGTTATGTTCTCTGATGAAAGTAAATTTAGCATTTCCTTTGGAAATCAAGGTCTCAGAGACTGGAGGAAGAGAGGAGAGGCACAGAATCCACATTGCTTGAAGTCCAGTGTAAAGTTTCCACAGTCAGTGATGGTTTGGGGTGCCATGTCATCTGCTGGTGTTGGTCCACTGTGTTTTCTGAGGTCCAAGGTCAACGCAGCTGTCTACCAGGAAGTCTTAGAGCATTTCATGCTTCCTGCTGCTTACCAACTTTATGGAGGTGCAGATTTCATTTTCCAACAGGACTTGGCACCTGCACACAGTGCCAAAGCTACCAGTACCTGGTTTAAGGACCATGGTATCCCTGTTCTTAATTGGCCAGCAAACTCACCTGACCGTAACCCTATAGAAAATCTATGGGGTATTGTGAAGAGGAAGATGCGATACGCCAGACCCAACTATGCAGAAGAGCTGAAGGCCACTATCATAGCAACCTGGGCTCTCATAACACTTGAGCAGTGCCACAGACTGATCGACTCCATGCCACGCCACATTGCTGCAGTAATTCAGGCAAAAGGAGCCCCAACTAAGTATTGAGTGCTGTACATGCTCATACTTTTCATGTTCATACTTTTCAGTTGGCCAACATTTCTAAAAATCATTTTTTTGTATTGGTCTTAAGAAATATTCTAATTTTCAGAGATACTGAATGAGGGATTTTCATTAGTTGTCAGTTATAATCATCACAATTAAATGAAATAAACATTTGAAATATATCAGTCTGTGTGTAATGAATGAATATAATATACAAGTTTCACTTTTTGAATGGAATTACTGAAATAAATCAACTTTTTGATGATATTCTAATTACATGACCAGCACCTGTATGTCCAAGGTCAACATTTAGTTGAGGAGGCCTGAGGCATGTTATTTGACAGTAATGTAAGACTGTGGAAAAAACTAGCTGTTTCCAAGGCAACAGGCCAAAACACACAGAAGCTGGGAGTCCATCAACTAGTATTTATAGATATGTGGTTTTGGCAAGAATCATTTGAAGTTCCAGAGAACCAAATTCTCTCAGTGTGTGAAGGGGGCCGACAAAACACATTTCTGGATGGCCCGGTATTCCCAAAACACCCACTCTACATCCATCAGGCTTCAATTACAGTAGGCTACTGTAATGCATTGGTCTAGTAGCAAGAAAATATTCACACTAACAAAAATCATAATAGATCATATTTTTTACACAATAAAATTGATAAAGTAATAATCAATTATCACAATTAACATTATACATAATGTCCTTCTGAGTAATGTCAGCCCATGGGCAATAATCTGGGGATAAGTTTACCATGAAACCACAATATTAACACAGAGATTTAAGTCAATAGTTAAAAGTACACAGCCTTCATAAAACAAACTTTGAATTCCATGAAAAAAATAAAACATTGTGAAAAACATTATTCTAGGATGTTGCATCAGAGTTATGCCAACCTAACCTTACTAAAGTTATGTTTACACTAAGGATATTATTTACATAGTCCTGTAGTGCAATATGCTAATGTTTTGCGTAACTCTACTACCGCTCCTCCTCCACTTCCAAAAGGTTTCTATAGGCTATGGAGTGTTTGGACAGTGCTTACCTGCGCAACACATTCTGCTGTACAAATGCGACCCAACTTCGCCACAGCTCATTTCATTGATGAAAATGGCGCGTCCATAAATTATTTCCTCTTGCAAAACGCCATAAGGAGAAAACACAACAGATGCGGGAGGAGTAACATCCGCCATACTGACACGCGGTCACTAGTGCACAAATTGTGACGTGAGCGAACTTTTCTTTGTCGAGAGAGACTATTTGTTTCTTTTCTATCTCTGGAGCATACGATAGAAAACAATGTGTTGTGGTGTCAACTCGCAAGGAATCAAACATTCACCTTCTCAAGCCCAGCCCACATTGTTACGAAAATATTTAATGAGCCAGTCTCTCGTAGCTCCAGTCTACACGCGCCCACAACGGCGGTGCATCATAGCCTTCCATAGGTGGCTTTTAAATGCTATTCTTCTCAAGTTAATCCCCCAATATAAATCTGTCTGTGCTGCTCGGGGACTGTTTCAGCACGACACGCGATATCTCTTTTTTTTAAAGGGTGTGGTATGTGTTGCTTTCCAAGTGATTACATAATGCTCCTTACATGAATGGTTTCAATTGCGCTTAATATCACTTGCACATTTAGGTGTTACAGGTGTGAACTGCATTTAATTTATTAAACTGCATTTTGTAAGTAATTTCATTATATCATTATTATTTATGTATTATTATGATTATTAATTATTATTATATGTAGTGTTAGACACTATAAGCTGAGGTAGTCTTTCGACTTACTGTTCATACTGTTGTTTGAATTTGAATGTATCCTATTTCTGAGAAGTTGTTGGGAGTTCTGGAATATAGGCTATAACATCTGTTAGTCATAAATAATTTGAAGACAACCAGCTGGTTTTAATTGCCATGCTTCCAACTCCAACACAAGAAGTAAAATACAGGCTGGTTATATTCCATTTGTTCCACAGACACATGCTACATAAGTCTGTTGGTGTGGAACAGAAATGTGTTAATAGCATATCCAAACCATTATTGATGGCTAGGCTACCTGATGGCTTATTGATGGCTTTACCCCACCCTGGGTCAATACATGTTAATAGCTTTGGTAGCTGATATTCTTCTTTGTTAAGCGTTTTAAGAGCTTCTGCATTATTCGCCCATATATTTATTTAGAGTCTGTCAAGTTGCATGATTACCTTAGTGACACACTGAAAAGCATTTTTTTTTTCTGAAAATGTTTTAATATTTTCATTCAGTTATTTAGTTAATTATAGTGGTCATGTTGATCCATCTTATTTTTTTCCTATCCTATCTCCTTCTACTGCAGAAGGACATGCATCTTAGATGTATTTAGGTGGTTAAACACAGTCCATTATCTACAACATAGTTGATCATAATTTAATATAAACTATGTCAACTAACCTGATCATAATTTATGAGAGTCATTTTTGGGTTTTTTAACAATCTAGCAATCCTTATGCATAAGACTTCAAAAATAAATCTTTATTTTGTATTTGTAGAACAACCCTTAAATACACAATTCATCACAAGCAAAATCACAATTTATCATCAAATTCAATCCCACTTTGTAAAGAAACTAAATGAGAATAATTATTATACCCAATGTATTCTATAACATGTAGGTTCCACTGTATACTGTAAATATATGTAGGTTCCACAGGGGTGTCTTTCATGTGCAGTTTCTCTCCCCACCGGTCTTTCATCTCATGTTGAAAACATGAGATTTTGACAGTAAGAATGAGCGTTGATTTCCTCATTGCTTTATTGTATTTTCTAAGGAAAATGTGTGTCATTTATTCTCCCAAGTGTCTTTTAATGTTGTTAAAAATAAGACAAAGGGGTGCATTTCGAGTGATAAGAAGCCATTCCCAAACATCAGTTTTTCATTAAAAACATTTAAATGGATAAGGATTAAATGTAGGATTTGGCAAATTTCCAATGCATGTAAAATTCCCTCAAGCATACAGTGTCCTTCAGTAATATAGGCACCCTTGGTAAATATATGCAAAACCTGCTGGGAGAAAATATCATTTTTGTTTATCCTCTTGATCTGTCATTCAAAATATTAACAAAAATCTAACCTTTAATTAATGTAAAACAATAAAAAAATATATTATAAAACAAATATTCTTCTCCAATATATAGTGGATATAAAAAGTCTACACAACCCTGTTAAAATGCTAGGTTCTTGTGATGTAAAAGAATGAGACAAAGATAAATCATGTCAGAACTTTTTTCCACCTTTAATGTGACCTATTGAAAAACAAACTGAATAAGTGTGCACACCCTTAAACTTTAAGTTTTGAATGCCAAAATTGCCTGGTATTTGGAACTGTTCATAATTCCCTCCACAATGACTAAGGCCCTGGTTCCAGCTGAAGAAAAACAGCCTCAAAGCATGATGCTGCCACCACCATGCTTCACTGTGGGTATGGTGTTCTTTGGGTGATGTGCAGTGTTGTATTACGCCAAACATACCTTTTGATATTATGGCAAAAAGGTTGAACCTTGGTTTCATGAGACCATAAAACATTTTCCCACATGCTTTTGGGGGACTTGATGTTTGTTTTAGCAAACTTCAGCCAGGCTTGGATGTTTCTCTTTGTAAGAAAAGGCTTCCATCTTGCCACCATACCCCATTCATAGGAAGAATATGGGAGATTGTTGTCACATGTAGCACACAGCCAGTACTTGCCAGAAATTCCTGTAGTTCCTTTAATCTTGCTGTAGGCCTCTTGGAAGCATCCCTAACCCGTTTTCTTCTTGTCTTTTCATCAATTTTGGAGGGATGTCCAGTTGTTGGTAATGTCTCTGTTGTGCCATATTTTCTCCACTTGATGATGACTGTCTTCACTGTGTTCCGTGGTATATCTAATGCTCTGGAAAGTCTTTTGTACCCTTCTCCTGACTGATATCTTTCAACAATGCGATCCCTCTGATGCTTTGGAAGCTCTCTGCGGACCATGGCTTTTGCTCTGAGATGCAACTAAGAAAATGTCAGGAAAATCCTACTAGGACAGCTGAACTTCATTTGTGATTAATCAGAGTCACTTTAAATGATGTGTAATGGTGTGTAATGACTTCTATTTAATGACTTCTATTAAACATGAGTTTGAATGTGATTGGTTAATTCTGAACACAGCCACAGACCCTGATATAAGAGGGTGTGCACACTTATGCAACCAGGTTTTTATGTTTCATTTTCCCCCCTCAAAGATTTCAGTTTGTTTTTCAATTGAATTGTTCACACTATAGGTCACATCTTCTATAATGCATAATGTGGTTGGAGAACAAACTGCAAGGGATCAGAGACTATTCTTCCATACCGAATCTCTCCAAGGTCCACACTTGTGGACTCTCCTCTTCAGCTCCTGCGTCATGTTTTCTATGATGTGTAAGTCAGGGGACTGGGAAGGCCATGGCAAAAAGTGTGATTCTGTGGTCAGTGAAAAAATTTTGTGTTGATTTGGAGATATGCTTTGGATCATTGTTCTGCAGGAAGATCCAAGGTTAAGCCACCTGACAGAGGTAGTCAGGTTTTAATTAAATATTTACTGGTATTTGATCTGGTCCATGATAGCATGTATCCTAACAGGTTTCCAGGTCCTTTGGAAGAAAAATAACCCCACAACATCAAAGATCCACCACCATATTTCACAGTGGGATGTGGTACTTTTCTACAAGGCTATCTTTCAGTCTATACCAAATGCACCTTTTCGTTTTTGTTTCCAAAAAACTATTTTGGTCTCATCTTACCCGGTCCCACTGAAAGTTCCAGTAAACTGTGTGCGCTTGAGTTTGTAGTTTGATGACAGCAAAGGCTTTTTACGACAGTCTTCCAAAACAACGTGTGGTAATGTAGGCGGTGACTGATCATAGATCATAGAGACTTTCTGAGCCCAAGACCCAATGTGTCTGCAATTCTCCAGCTGTGATATTTTTGGCCGCTAAAACCAGTGAAAAAGGAAGTCATAGCTTTACCACAAGTTTCTAGGGGTGCCCATAATTTTGGAACACATGTTTTGGAGAAAAATATGTATTTAATATTTTGTATTTTTTTCACAGCCCCTTTTGTTCATATCTACCAAAGGTGCCAATATTAGTAGAGGGCACTGTACAATCTGCTGCATTGTGAGTTTGTGGTACTCTATTGATTATTTTGAAGAATTCTCCTTGTTTTTGTCACATGTATCATTTCTACATTTTGTTAAATAAAAAATCTAATGTAACGATAACACTTGTGGTGTTCCTTTTCTCACCAGGGAATGAGGCAGTTTTGCAACCAAATGTGATTGCTTATTGTGATCCAGAGTGGTGATTATCAAAACATGAGTGGGGCATTATTGAGCCATCAGCACCCTCTGATCAAAACATCTTCCTGCAGCTATGTAAGCAAATAGATGTGCTTCATTTAATAGACATGATATGATATGGAGAAACAAAAAAAGGAACCAGGCAAGCCAAGTTCAGCCAGCCCACGATTAGAGGGATGAATGTTGCCTTCATAGGATTCAAACCTGATTCTCCCATGTGAGAAACTGCATCTTTAACCACTATGCCAAGAAGCTAGACATAAGCTGAGTAATAGCGTCTCGTCTTTAGATCATTTTGTTACACATTAACATCATGCCAATATTTTGCTAGACACCATTAAACATTGTGTTAAACTTTTCATTCATCTTCTTCCGCCTCAACCGGGGCCAGGTCGCGGGGGCGGCAGTCTAAGCAGAGATGCCCAGACTTCTTTCTCCCCAGACACTTCCTCAAGCTCTTCCAGGGGGACACCGAGGCGTTCCCAGGCCAGCCGGGAGTCATAGTCCCTCCAGCGTGTCCTAGGTCTTCCCCGGGGTCTCCTCCCGGTGGGACGGGACCGGAAACACCTTCCCAGGAAGGCGTTCCGGAGGCATCCGAAACAGGTGCCCAAGCCACCTCAGCTGACCCCTCTCGATGTGGAGGAGCAGGAGTGCCCAAGCCACCTCAGCAGCCACCTTGCGGAGAAAGCTAATTTCGGCCGCCTGTATCCGGGATCTTGTCCTTTCGGTCATAACCCAAAGCTCATGACCATAGGTGAGAGTAGGAACGTAGATTGACCGGTAAATCGAGAGCTTCGCCTTGCGGCTCAGCTCTTTCTTCACCACGACAGGCCGATACATCGACCGCATTACTGCAGAAGCTGCACCGATCCGTCTGTCAATCTCCCGTTCCATCCTTCCCTCACTCGTGAACAAGACCCCTAGATACTTAAACTCCTCCACTTGAGGCAGGCACTCTCCACCAACCTGAAGTGGGCAAGCCACCCTTTTCCGACTGAGGACCATGGCCTCGGATTTGGAGGTACTGATTCTCATCCCCACCGCTTCACACTCGGCTGCAAACCGTCCCAGCGCATGCTGAAGGTCCTGGTTTGAAGGGGCCAACACGACAACATCATCCGCAAAGAGCAAAGACGAAATCGTGTGGTCCCCAAACCTGACACCCTCCGGCTCCTGGCTGCGCCTAGAAATTCTGTCCATAAAAATTATGAACAGGACCGGCGACAAAGGGCAGCCCTGCCGGAGTCCAACATGCACTGGGAACAAGTCTGACTTACTGCCGGCAATGCGGACCAAGCTCCTGCTTCGGTCGTATAGAGACCTGACAGCCCTTAGCAAAGGACCCAGGACCCCATATTCCCGAAGCACCCTCCACAGGACGCTGCGAGGGACACAGTCGAATGCCTTCTCCAAATCCACAAAACACATGTGGACTGGTTGGGCAAACTCCCATGAACCCTCCAACACCCCGTAGAAGGTATAGAGCTGGTCCAGTGTTCCATGGCCCGGACGAAAACCACACTGTTCCTCCTGAATCCGAGGTTCTACTATCGGCCGTATTCTCCTCTCCAGAACCCTGACATAGACTTTCCCGGGTAGGCTGAGAAGTGTGATCCCCCTATAGTTGGAACACACCCTCCGGTCCCCCTTCTTAAAAAGAGGGACCACCACCCCGGTCTGCAATCGCAAAGGCACTGTCCCCGACCGCCACGCGATGTTGCACAGGCGTGTCAACCAAGACAGCCCCACAACATCCAGAGACTTCAGGTACTCAGGGCGGATCTCATCCAGCCCCGGTGCCTTGCCACCGAGGAGTTTCTTGACCACCTCGGTGACTTCAGCCCGGGTGATGGACGAGTCCACCTCTAAGCCCTCATCCTCTGCTTCCTCAATGGAAGACGTGACGGCGGGATTGAGGAGATCCTCGAAGTACTCCTTCCACCGCCCGACGACATCCCCAGTTGAGGTCAACAGCTGCCCACCTCTACTGTAAACAGCGTTGGTAGGGCACTGTTTCCCTCTCCTGAGGCGCCGGACGGTTTGCCAAAATCTCTTCGAGGCCAGCCGATAGTCCTTCTCCATGGCCTCACCGAACTTCTCCCAGGCCCGAGTTTTTGCCTCCACAACCACCCGGGCTGCAGTCCGCTTGGCCTGTCGGTACCCGTCAGCCGCCTCAGGAGTCCCACAAGCCAACCAGGCTTGATAAGACTCCTTCTTCAGCTTGACGCCATCCCTTACTTCCGGTGTCCACCACCGGGTTCGGGGATTGCCGCCTCGACAGGCACCGGAGACCTTACGGCCACAGCTCCGAGTGGCCGCATCGACAATGGCGGTGGAGAACATGGTCCACTCGGACTCAATATCTCCAGCCTCCCTCGGGATCCAGTGGAAGCTCTGCCGGAGGTGGGAGTTAAAGATCTCTCTGACAGGAGACTCGGCCAGACGTTCCCAGCAGACCCTTACAGTACGCTTGGGCCTGCCGAGTCTGTCCAGCTTCCTCCCCTGCCATCGGATCGAACTCACCACCAGGTGGTGATCAGTTGACAGCTCCGCCCCTCTCTTCACCCGAGTGTCCAAGACATACGGCCGCAGGTCAGATGAGACGACAACAAAGTCGATCATCGACCTGCGGCCTAGGGTGTCTTGGTGCCACGTGCACTGATGGACACCCTTATGCTTGAACATGGTGTTCGTTATGGACAAACTGTGACTAGCACAGAAGTCCAATAACTGAACACCACTTGGGTTCAGATCAGGGGGGCTGTTCCTCCCAATCACGCCCCTCCAGGTGTCACTGTCGTTGCCCACGTGGGCGTTGAAGTCCCCCAGTAGAACGATAGAGTCCCTAGTCGGAGCACTTTCCAGCACCCCTCCCAGAGACTCCAAGGTCGGGTACTCTGCACTGCCGTTCGGCCCGTAGGCACAAACAACAGTGAGAGACCTACCCCTGACCCGTAGGCGCAGGGAAACGACCCTCTCGTTCACCGGGGTAAACTCCAACACATGGCGGCAGAGCTGGGGAGCTATAAGCAAACCCACACCAGCCCACCGCCTCTCACCATGGGCAACTCCAGAGTGGTGAAGAGTCCATCCTCTCTCAAGGAGTGTGGTTCCAGAGCCCAAGCCGTGCGTAGAGGTGATCCTGACTACCTCTAGTCGGAACCTCTCAACCTCACGCACGATCTCAGGCTCCTTCCCCGCCAGGGAGGTGACGTTCCACGTCCCAAGAGCTATTTTCCATGTCCAGGGATCGGGTTGTCTAGGCCCCCGCCTTCGACTGTCACCCGATCCTCTCTGCACCGACCCCTTATGGTCCCTCCTGTGGGTGGTGAGCCCACGGGAAGGCAGCCCCACGTCGCTCGTTCGGGTGAGCCCGGCCGGGCCCCATGGGGAAAGGCCCGGCCACCAGGCGCTCGCGTACGAGTCCCAACCCCGGGCCTGACTCCAGGATCGGGCCCCGGCTGCGCCATACCGGGCGACGTCACAGAACTCAAGAAAATGTTCATCATTAAGGGGTGTTTTGAACCGCTCTTAGTCTGACCCGTCGCCTAGGACCTGTTTGCCTTGGGAGACCCTACCAGGGGCATATAGCCCCAGACAACATAGCTCCTAGGGTCACTCGGGTACTCAAACTGTGTTAAACTGACTCATTTTTTTTAAACTAAGTTTACTTCTACCACAAATAGTATCGATGAACTGTATAGCTTTTGCCACAAGCTGTTTCAACAGCTTATTAGACAGTAATAGTATCCACTAACTACTTGGAATAGTCATAAGAATTGAGCAGTTTCTAGCGAGACTGAAGATGAACTTTACACTTCCAAAGCTATATAATTTCATGGCACAACAACCCTAGTTTGTTTTTGTAGATTGTTGACGTGCTGTACACTGCCTGCTGTTACCAACCTGGCTACCTGCCAAACTGTTTTAAAATTAACTCTATATAAACTAATTGGTGAAATTCTACTTCAAGAATTTTACCAATGCAATATTAATTTAACAGCTCCAGCAGTCGGGCAAGAACTTTCTCTTGGTCACTGGGAAGAAATGCCGTTGACCAGTTAAACCTGAGTCGTTGCTAGAGCCAACTGAGATTTTCAACAGGTTTTCCCCACTGGAGTCAGAGTCAAGGCCCGAGCCATCTTCGGAGGGGAATGATCAACTGGCCTTGAAAAACTGAAAACTTTAGTCATCTGCGATTTCATTACCCGCAGTATTAGACTAGAATCGGCCAGCAATGGTACACCGTTTACCGGGGAGCAAAGCCACCGATGTAGCTGCAAGTCTGGGGTTGGTGCTAGCGAAGTCCAAAACTGGCAAGTATAGAGAGTACAGAGATATTGTTATTCACGTTAGCACCAACAACGTTAGGATGAAACAGTCAGAGGTTACAAATCAGAACATAGCATCAGCCTGTAAACTAGCTAGAAAGATGTGTCGGCATCGAGTCATTGTCTCTGGCCCCCTCCCAGCTAGGGGTAGTGATGAGGTCTACAGCAGACTTGCGCAACTCAATCACTGGCTGAAAACTGAGTTCTGCCCGTCGCAGGAGGTGGAGTTTGTAGGTAACTGGTTCATATTTTGGGCCTCTCCCAGAAATAGGGCCAGGTCGGATCTGCTGAGGAGCGACGGACTCCATCCTAGCTGGAGGGGTGCTTTTCTTTTATCTAGGAACGTTGACAGGAGTCTCACTCCTATAGCCTCACCATGAGATAGGGTATACACTTACCTAAAGGATTATTAGGAACACCATACTAATACTGTATTTGACCCCCTTTCGCCTTCAGAACTGCCTTAATTCTACATGGCATTGATTCAACAAGGTGCTGAAAGCATTCTTTAGAAATGTTGGCCCATATTGATCTTGCAGTTGATGGAGATTTGTGGGATGCACATCCAGGGCACGAAGCTCCCGTTCCACCACATCCCAAAGATGCTCTATTGGGTTGAGATCTGGTGACTGTGAGGCACTTTTACAAAGAATTAAACACTTTTACAAAGCTCGAGACAAAATTACATTTTGGGAGAAAAAAATACCTACCATAAAACACAAATGCATGGGCTAAACACTTTTACCAAGGACAAAACAAATTAACATTTTGGAAAACAAATTAACAAGACGCAAAACACTTTTACCAGTCCCGAAACAAATTTACAAATGATGATTCTACACGGAAATGTTTTTCCCGTTTTGTGGCAAACACATGAACAGCTTAACGTGGTTCTGCTTTGTGTGTGGTCGGTGTTTGGAGTTTTTAAAGGACGCGGACCAGACTGAAACACCAAATATACTGCATCATGACATTCAATAATTTAACGAGGGCCACTCGTACGCTGTAATCGTGGACATGATGTCAAGTCTACACGGTGTAAACATTAGCTTGAGGACTCTTAAAAGTAAACTGAACGAAGCCGTGTGGTAACGCAGAAAGGATTATACCTCTCCAAAGGCCGTGCGTAATGCCATCAGATCTGAACTTCGTGGACCTGAACAACTGTTTGGCTACCGCTCGATGTGGCTGGTACTTAAACAAAAGAACAATCTTCGAGTGAAGCTCTCCTCTGGGAGCTTTATCCTCGAGGGTGTGAGAGCAGAGCATGCTGAAGGTTTATAGGAAGAACTTTAAAGTATATACTTGAAAGTATAACTAAACATTTTATCCATTTCAATAGGTCTCAGTTCTGGATGGAGTTATTTGCAGACCTTAGAGATGCTGGATACTCCAACGGGAGCCATGAGCATCAGTGCCTATTTTTGCTTTGGTGAAATTCTTCAGAAGGACCTGGATGAGTGTGTGAAACTGTGGAACAGTAACAGGATTCGCCCTTCCAGAACAGCAGCATGTCCAGGAGGAGTGCCCCATGAACCAATACTTACCACACAGGTGACACATTGGTGATAAACTGATCAAAGTATTAATATAACATTTTAACTTAAATGAGAAAATAAATGTAATTATGTATTCTATTTAACATAGGTTTGGCTTCAGAGACTGCAGATTTCAAATTGAACAGGCTGAACTGGATGCCCTTCCTGAGGCTAGCCTGTCAATGACTCCTTGTGGGGACCCAAACATGAAGGAGTACCTGGACTCTGCCATGGAACACAATCAGTTACAGAAGCCTGAGAACTGGGAGTCTGCATCAGAACTGTACATGAAACTAAAAGAAATGGCTCGTCTATGAAATTATCAAAAAGGGAGTTTTTTTCTTTAGTGGTGAAACACTTCTGCCTGTCTGAACACTATTCAGTGTATAAGTGTATTACATTTTATATAAATATTAAATTGTTTTTAAGTGTGAAGTAAATGAATCAAATAGTAACAAGTATTTATTACACTTTGTAGTATAGAAAACAAAAGTTCTTGTTTCTTTATCTAAAACAACGACTCACAAAGTGAACATGAACACTATATTCATAATATAGAACATTATATATAATATACTGAACATATATATAAAACACTAAATATATAGTGTTTTATATATATATATATATATATATATATATATATATATATATATATATATATATATATATATATATATATATATATATATATATATATATATATATATACACTCACCTAAAGGATTATTAGGAACACCTGTTCAATTTCTCATTAATGCAATTATCTAATCAACCAATCACATGGCAGTTGCTTCAATGCATTTAGGGGTGTGGTCCTGGTCAAGACAATCTCCTGAACTCCAAACTGAATGTCAGAATGGGAAAGAAAGGTGATTTAAGCAATTTTGAGCGTGGCATGGTTGTTGGTGCCAGACGGGCCGGTCTGAGTATTTCACAATCTGCTCAGTTACTGGGATTTTCATGCACAACCATTTCTAGGGTTTACAAAGAATGGTGTGAAAAGGGAAAAACATCCAGTATGCGGCAGTCCTGTGGGCGAAATTTTTTTCGCCTCGTAACTTCCGGTACATTCCATTTCCGTCATCATTTGTAAATTTGTTTCGGGACTGGTAAAAGTGTTTTGCGTCTTGTTAATTTGTTTTCTAAAATGTAAATTTGTTTTGTCCTTGGTAAAAGTGTTTAGCCCATGTATTTGTGTTTTATGGTAGGTAAAAATGTTTTACAAAATATAATTTTCTCTCGAGCTTTGTAAAAGTGTTTCATTCTTTGTAATGTTGCTTTGCACTTCTCGGCCACCATAATAGCCAGGAGTAGTTGGTACAGTTTTACCTATTGCCACTTTGACTCGTTCCAGGCTGAGAAAAGTTAAACAAGGAAGTGCTAACAATAGCAACCTTATTAAGATAGAGCCTTCCTCCACCTCGGTCACAAATAAAAATTACTGTATCACCTCGCATCTCAAAATGGGACTCCTAAATGTTGGATCCATTGCTCCAAAGGCAGTTGCATTGAATAAATTAATCTCTGATCATAAACTAGATGTTATTGGCTTGTGTGAAACGTGGATAAAGCCTTCTTAATTCACTGCCCTAAATGAGGCCTCTCCTCCTGGCTATACTAGTGATCATATCCCCCGTGCATCCCGAAAAGGAGGGGTACTCTCAAACATATCACTGATTTTCATTCTTTTGAAGTATTACTTGTGAACGTTAACCAGGCTGAAATTATTTTATACACAATGTTCCTCAATAAGTTTCCAGAATTCTTGTCTAACCTTGTAGTCATGGCAGATAGCATTCTAATTGTTGGTGATGTCAATATTCATATGGAAAAGTCCAATGATCCTCTTCAAAAAGCCTTTGAAGCCAAAATTGACTCAATGGGTTTTATCCAACATGTCTCAAGTCCAACACACTGCCACAATCACACCTTAGATTTAGTCCTGAGGAGAAGTTAACTTCCAGTCTGTTATGGTAGACTCCAGGATACACACGCCATGCCACATGCACGTCTGCACTGAGTAAACCACAGTGCCTGAACCTCTTCAATGTGTGAGGCAGTCAGTTCTTTATTTAAGCTACTTTGGACTGCGAGGGGGCACTTGCCCTCAGTACTCTCAGTCCCTAGCACTTGCACTCAGCACTCTCACTTTCTCTACAACTGAACTGTAAAATAAACTCTTGTCAACCAAATTAATGGCTTGTTCAATGGAATGCCTTCATTCAACATGTGACCCAAACAGATGTTTCCTTGAATGTATTATATGTTCATTTAACACAAAAGTAACCCAATGAACTGTGACAACAGTGAAAAAGTGCACCTAAATATCACTGCCCATGAAAGCAGGACTTACTCCTATATGCCCTTCCTTATAAAGTCGTGCAAGTTTACATACCCTGGCAGAAATTGAAAAATGTTGGCATTGATTTTGAAAATATGACTGATAATGCAAAAAAAGTGTATTTTGCTCTTTTTAGGATAGTGATCATATGAAGCCATTTATTATCACATAATTGTTTGGCTCCTTTCTAAATCAAAAGGATAACAGAAATCACCCAAATGGCCCTGATCAAAAGTTTACATACCCTTGAATGTTTGGCCTTGTTACAGACACACAAGGTGACACACACAAGTGAAAATTAATATTAAAGGATTTCCCCACCCCTGTGGCTTTTGAAATTGCAATTAATGTCTGTATATAAATAGTCAATGAGTTTGTTAGCTCTCACATGGATGCACTGAGCAGGCTAGATACTGAGCCATGGGGAGCAGAAAAAAACTGTCAAAAGGCCTGCATAACAAGTTAATGGAGCTTTATAAAGATGGAAAAGGATATAAAAATATTTCCAAAGCCTTGCAAATGCCAGTCAGTACTGTTCAATCACTTATTAAGAAGTAGAAAATTCTGGGATTTCTTGATCCCAAGCCAAGGTCAGGTAGACCAAGAAAGAGTTCAGCAAAAACCTCCAGATGGATTGTTCGGGATATAAAGAAAAACCCACAGGTAACTTCAGGAGAAATACAGGCTGCTCTGGAAAAAGGTGTCGTTGTTTGAAGGAGCACAATACGATTATACATTAACAAAAATGAGCTGCTTTGTCGAGTTGCCAGGAAGAAACCTTAACTGTGCCAATGCCACAAAAAAGCCTGGTTACAATATGCCAGACAACACCTTGACACGTCTCACAGCTTCTGGCACTGTAATTTGACCAAAATAGAGCTTTATGGTCACAACCATAAGCGCTATGTTTGGAGAGGGGTCAACAAGGCCTATAGTACACAGAATACCACCCCCACTGTGAAGCATAGTGGTGGCTCACTGATGTTTTGGGGGTGTGTGAGCTCTAAAGGCATAGGAATCATGTGAAAATATATGGCAAGATGAATGCAGCATGTTACACAGTATTGAGCAATAAGGGTATGCAGACTTTTGAACAGGGGTCAGTTCATTTATTCTTTGTTGCCATGTTTTGTTTTATGATTGTGCCATTCTGTTATGACCCACAGTTGACATAAGAAGACATAACACATTTTGCCTGCTCACTTTTTTTTACAGATGGTACATATATTACCAATTCTCCAAGGGTATGCAAACTTTTGAGCACAACTGTACATTGTCTGAGCAACAGGTGCAGTCCTGGAAGTTGTCCAGTTCAAATGCAAAGCAGCAGAAAATGAACATACATAGTTGATAACCCATAGCCAAGTTTTCCAAAGTAATGGTTGCCTGCCACTTCATAGTCAAACCATCAAATTACACTATCAGATATTATATTACTATCTAGTCTTTATTTGTTTGGTTTATACGGTATGGATAATGTTATGTCAATGTGACTTCCATGTTTTTGCCAGACCGCGTAAGCGGTGCCAGTCTAGAAGAGCGAATGTCTCTTAATGACCGACTGACGTCATTGGTGCAGTTGTTGATGTATTCCAGAACGGAGGAAGCAGAATTCCATATGGGAGTCAAGTGTGGCTTGAGTGGCAAACAATCTCCAACCTGTGTTGAAACTGATGTTGTAGTAGGGAGTTGGCTCCCTCTGGCCTCACTTTGACTGACCTCACTGATGGTTTCACCTGTTTAATGAGGAGTAAATACTTGGGAAGTAGGAACAATGAGAGGAAGTCAGACTGACCCAGAATGGCTTTGTAGGCCTCTGGAATGTTTCTGTATACCTGGTCCAGTGTATTGTCTCCTCTGGTGGGGCAGAAGACATTTTGATGGCATTTGGGACAGTTTTCAGATATTAGTGATTGAAATCGCCTGGTACAATAAAGGTACCATCTTGCTGGGCAGTTTGCTACTTGCTAATAGCAGCCTGCAGCTTTTCATCGCTAATATAGCATTAGCATCTGGTGGTATGTAGATTGCAGTAACAATAGATGTAAACTCCCGAGGCAATTAAGGTACTCCAGATTGGTTGAGCAGTGACTCCTGGTTATGTTAGTGTCTGTACACCATGCTTTGTTTAAATAAATGTACAGGCCACTTCCTCTGATCTTACCGGAATCTTCCACTATTTGGTCAGTTCTAAAGAAGGCGTGTACTTCCAACTTGATTACGTTGTTGGGTATGTAGTTGTGTAGCCACGTTTCTGAGAAAATAATGATGCTGCAAACCATAATCCTTTTTTGTGAGACGATTCTTAGTTGTATTTCATCCATTTTGTTTGCCAGTGACCGTACCTTAGCGAAGAAAAGGCTTGATAGTGAAGGCCGTTGAGGGGTTAGCATTAGCCCTAGCCCGGAGGCCACCCCGCTTCCCTTATCTTTGTTTACAGTCTCAACGCCACCTACTTGCACTTCCTGTCTGTGATATAGTTGGCATCTCCCGGGACGTCTTCACAATCTCCGGTGGAAGTTGTCAAAACTCTATCTGTGCATTGTTCCAATATCCAGGAGTTCTTGGAAACTATAAAGTGGGACTCAAAAGTTTGCATACCCTTGGAGAATTGGTCATATATGTACCATTTGTAAAGAAAACATGTGAGCAGGCAAAACTTTATTTTCTTATGGGATTCACATTCAACTGTAGGTCATATCAGAATGGCACAATCATAAAATAAAACATGTCAACAAAGAAAAAAATTAACTGACCCCTGTTCAGAAGTCTGCATACCCTTAGTTCTTAATACTGTGTATTGCCCCCTTAAGCATTAATGACAGCGTGCAGTCTTTTGTCATAGTTGTCAATGTGGCCCTGAATACTTGCAGGTAGTATATCTGCCCATTTGTCTTAGCAAAATGCCTCCAAGTCATGCAAAGTTTTTGGTCGTTTTGCATGAACCGCATGTTTGATATCTCCCCAGGGTGGCTCGATGATATTAAGGTCAGGAGACTGATGGCCACTCCATAACCTTCATCTTTTACGGCTGTAACCACTGAAGGGTCACCTTGGCCTTGTGCTTAGGGTCACTGTCATGCTGGAAAGTGCAAGGGCGACCGAAGCACAGCTTTCATGCAGAAGAATGCAAATTGTCTGCCAATATTTTCTGATAACATACTGCATTCACCTTGGTATCAATTTTCACAAGATTCCCGGTGCTTTTAGAGCTCACACCCCCCCAAAACATCAGTGAGCCACCACCATGCTTCACAGTGGGGATGGTATTCTGTGTACTATAGGCCTTGTTGACCCTCTCCAAACATAGCGCTTATGGTTGTGACCATAAAGCTCTATTTTGGTCAAATTACAGTGTGCCAGAAGCTGTGAGACGTGTCAAGGTGTTGTCTGGCATATTGTAACCAGGCTTTTTGTGGCATTGGCACAGTAAAGTTTTCTTCCTGGCAACTCGACCATGCAGCTCATTTCTGTTCAAGTATAATCGTATTGTGCTCCTTCAAACAACAACACCGTCTTTTTCCAGAGCAGCCTATATTTCTCCTGAAGTTACCTGTGGGTTTTTCTTTATATCCCGAACAATTCTTCTGGTAGAGACACTAATTGTAATTTAAAAGCCACAGGTGTGGGAAATTCACCTTTAATTGCCATTTTCACCTGTATGTGTAACCTTGTGTGTCTGTAACATGGCCTAATATTCAAGGGTATGTAAACTTCTGATCAGGGCCATTTGGGTGATTTCTGTTATCATTATGATTTAAAAAGGAGCCAAACAACTTTGTGATAATAAATGGATTCATATTATCGCTATCCTAAAATTTCACAATTTCTGCCAGGGTATGCAAACTTTTGAGCACAACTGTACATACTGTATGCTAGGCTGTACCGAGTAAATTAACTAGAAACTATTAAGTAAATTATTGCTAATTTGCAAAGACTAGGTGGTAGGTAAACGCTGGGCCTCGTGGTGTACTCGCGCTGCCATCTTGGTTTATAAAAATAATTAAACTTTAGACTTAAAAAAATAGGAATGCACTAAAAGACGTCATCTTTTTATCACTAGGTGGGTGCTGCTCCACTTTACTGTTTTTTGATTTGTCATGCAGTCTCAATGATTCAGAGTTGTTTTCATATTACTAATGCAGACTAAATTCGAGTATCCCCTCTCTTCGCACCTGCAGCCTTTTACTTAGGTATCCTGCAATTTGCCTTGGGGAGGAGTTGTCCTACTGCCCTGCAGCAATGAACATGACAGGCACATTGTGACAAGCTGTGTCAATAATACAATATATTTGAAAGAGGTGCTACAGACATCTTCATGTCTATCTGAGCAGAATGTTGTGTAATCTTTCCAGGAAGAAACAACTGTAAACTGTAACTGTGAACATACCATATAAGAGAACTGTGAAAGGCTGTTGAACAGGCTTGTAAACAAAAGGCGAATCAGTCACAGTATGTTTAGAAGAAGAAAGTTGATAAAACTGTGAATGCAGATATTAGACAAAAAACATTATTTTGCCTTGTCCTTTTATACAAGTCTATATTACACAGGATAATTTAGATTTCCTATGTGATAATGTTGTTTTATTATCATAGATACAATTTATAATGATCTGCTATAAAGAATACTCAGAAAAGAAAGAACAAAGTATCTTTGTGTATAACATCTGTCAAGGTTATTCATTATTCCTTTCTGCATATAACTTCAAAGTAGTCATAAAAGACTGAAGCAGAAGTTGTAAGCCCAATTTTGAAGCGACGTCAGTTGACAATATCCTGCCACTCCTACGTCATCACATTACAGCCAGCATTTGAAGGGTTAACTTCAAAAGCTCTTCATGTCAGGAAATCAAGACGGAGAGGAAAAGAAAAAAAGGAGCCGTGTGCACCACAAAATAACAGACAGAAGAGAGGGAAGAGAGCGGAACATTAAAACAAATGGTGAAGGCTACAGAAACCAGATTAGAAGTTTGCCGTGTAAACCAATCTCTCGTCACGTAATCCAAGGATGAACAATAACAACACATTTTCCTGAAGAACAGTAAACCGTGCAACACGCTTGTTTTGCCAGCTGATCTTACCTTCTCTTAACTGCCTTCTTCGTTGCCTCCACTGCCAAACTGCGATCAAAGTGACTATATGTCCCACAACCACTAGGGTCGGGAATACGTTTCCAGGGGGCCCTGCCGGCATCAGGCCTGTGACTGAGTGGGGACTCACTGGCTCCAAAAACAGGTGGGAGTGTATGGGTGAAAGGTGAGAGGGACTGGAGGAAGGGGGGCCAGTCAGGGGAGTGGTGCCGCCGTCCCGGACTTTAAACCAAAGAGGCAGCCTAATTGCTGGCGAGAAACGAGAGACAACCTAAAAAAGCACCCCTCCCACTTTTTTTTTTACTCCATCTGACTCAAACTGCTGGCAGAAGTGGCTAAGATCCCTCCCTCACTGTTGCTCTTTGCCTCTCTCCGTTCCTTCTCATTCCTATCATAATCACTCTCTCTGCTTCTCATTCGTTCACTCAGACCTGCAGTATTCTCTGCTTACTGAACAATATACACTTCAGTCTATTTACTTTAACCTTCAGGTAACAAAGTCAAGACTCCTAAAATGCATAGAGTTATTTCCTTATCTTTTGTTTGTTGCTCCTATTCCAGCTGGTTTGCTTCTTACGGAAAGCTAGGTTCCCAGTCTCACTGGGTGGTCTTACTGACCGCAGTTAATCGGGCTGCAGTTAATAATATATAATACCTCTTTTAATAAATGATATCCCATAGGCCAGCCCTGATAAGAAACCCTTTATAGAACTACATGCATAATCATTCATTGTTGTTCACATGTTTTACTCATAAATATCTGTTCATTATTTTCCATCTGCCAATTGAGTCATAAGCCAAGTAATCAACGTTTCTTTCCAAATGTTTATGTTCCCACTTACCAAGCTTCCCATTTGGTTTCTAGAGGCTTGCTAGAAGCCATCCCCTCTCATTGTAATTTGACTGCATTTGTCTAAATGGTAATTGTTCCCTGATGCCTTTTTCTATAGGCTTTCCAGAAGCTGGTAGAGCTGGTTATTGCTTAACTACTGACTAATATAAACCCTTCAACCTCCAAATATCACCACTCCATTTTAGCATTTTGCCTATAGGAATGAATACAAACACTCACTACCCAATGTATCTCTAGACAGATCCTGTCATTAAAGAAACATCTTAAACATAAGCTCAGAAAGGAATTCTTACCTAAAACACTTCAATGGCTTCAATGGCTTACAAACAGCAATAATTATCACTGAGCAATCCTTGTGTGCACTAATTATTTCCCTGTCACAAAAACAATCACTCTCTCTTCTTTTCTAGGATTCAAATAATGTGACTGTGTAGTATTTGCAGAACAGTACAATGCTTCAGTCCCTGACATCCGAGAATAACCCACTTCCTCAAACAAACCATAACACGTCACCTTGCCAAAGCCAAACAACACAGATAATACCTACAAGTATACTAAACGTCCGATACAAGACATGCCCCAAAATGAGAGGTTAGTGCTTCCATCACTATCTGTAAGCGAACAGTTTAATGAACCTTAGATGGGGCAAAGAAAGTCTCGCAACTCAAATGGCACATGGTAACCCAACACCACGACAAGTCACTGCTCCCATAAGAAAAAGGGCAATGCTAAACACACCGTACCATTAGGTTTAAATCAAAATAGACACTCCAACTACAAGTTGTCCATTAGCTTATGGCACAGCCAATAACATGGTTATTATGGAATGATTGTTAGGAATAAAAGTTTTCCTCTTTCCTCTCTCTCTTACCTCAAACTGTCGTGATTACCAGCAAAAATAATGCTTAATTGAGTTGAAAAGACACAGACATGAGTAGATTTTTTTAATTAATTGAATCTGAAGTTATTCCAATAAGCAAACATTCAAACAATTGTATAGACACATGTGTAAAATGTGAAGTTTATATAAGCATATTAAATTTGTTCACAAATGAAAGCTAACAGTTTGTGTAGCGGCAGGAAGTAGGGGTACTGAGGGTGCAGCAACCCAGCTGGTTTGCTCCTTACGGAAAGCTAGGCTTCCAGTCAACGGCAGAAACCTAGCTTTCCGTAGGGTGCGTCAGCCCCCCCTACATCTCGTCAGGGGGGGCTGACACAGCCTCAGCCCCCAGTGACCAGATGTAGTCCATTTGTTTGTCAACGAAATGCATGTCATTTCACACTTGGAAAATGTTGGGAAACAAGAAACCAGGCAAGCCTAGTTCAACCAGCCCGCAATAAAATGTGTTAATCATGGCTGACCTCTCAAGAACCAAACCCAGGTCGTCCACGTGAAAGGCATTGTTAACCACTACGCCACCAAACTGCACACATGCTGGGTATTAGTATAGCCTCTTCGCATTATATTATTATCCCTCATTAACATCCCGCCAAGTTTGAATATTTTGTTAGAAACCATGAACTACCGTTTAACTAAGCAAAGTTTCTTATTAAGTTTACCCATGAACTGTATTACTTTTGCCACTGGCCGTTTTAAAAATGTCCCTAGACGCCATTATATTGTGTTAAACTGAGCAACGTTTATTATTAAGTTAACTCCACCACAAATAGCATCTATTAACTTTATGGCTTTTGCCCCTGGCCGTTTTAACAGCTTATTAGCCATTTGTGAATTACATTGATACAATAACTACTGTATCAATATAGGTGACGATAACAGACCTTTTGTCAAGTAAAAAGATGAGAGAATCGTTTAGCCAGTAAAATGTTTGTCTATCCTAAGCAAATCCTGAGACATAATTCGAAAATCCTCCAGAAATAGTCACAATACAGTAAACAGTTTCATTTTAGGCTTCCCATAATGTATCTACTCAGTGAGGTTTTTGTCAATCCTGAACAAATCCTCTTTGGCAACTGGCCATTTTAACAGCTAATTAGCCATTTGTGAATTAAATAGATAGAAAATCTATCAATATAGGTGACGACAACTAGTGATGGCCATTCGAGGCTTCATTAGCGTTATTTTAGCAGCAGGATATCATGCTGGCAGCACTCAGATTTTCTTTATAACAATAAAAGCCATAATTGAAATGAATAAGGATATATAGTTAACAATCTAGTCTGTGAAAAAGAACAGACAAGAATAACATTGGAACGGACATTAAAACATAAAATGTACAGACAATTGTTAACTGTATTAACTTATATAGTTCAATGATGTATTATTAAGTGTAGTGAATGTTACAATTATTTTGAAAAAGAAAATCTGAGTTAGCACTGCTAGCATAATATCCTGCTGCTAGAAGAATGGTAATGAAGCCTCAAATGGCCATCACTAACGATAACTGACTTTTTTGTCAAGTGAAAAGACGAGAGAATCATGAAGCTGGTGAAGTGTTTGTCTATCCTGAACACATCCTGATATCCATCAGAACCGTTTTATTTTAGGCTTCCTATTATGTAGCAACGTAAAGTTGTAGCCAGCAAAGTTTATTCTGTCCTGAAACGCAGGCATAATGCGAATGCGGGACCTGTTGTTCCGGAGGCAGCGTCTCTAACCACTACGATATTTAACAAGGGGTAGTCAGTCACTCAGTCAGTCAGTCATTCAGGGACGGACTCAGTAAGAGCCATTCATTCTTCTAGGCCGGCTCTGCTTACGCGGTCTGGCAATAAAGGCATGGATAAATATTTCCACCATTGTAATTTTATAGGCATAACAAAATTAGGCATTAGTAATGGCTTTGATTTCTGGTCAACCAGTTAATAAAGACGTCTTAGAAAACAAATGTGAGATTTAAAACGTACAGTGGGGTGAACAAGTATTTGATACACTGCCGATTTTGCAGGTTTTCCCACTTACAAAGCATGTAGAAGTCCGTAATTTTTATCATAGGTACTCTGAGTGGTGGAATCTAAAACAAAAATGCAGAAAATCACATTGTAAGATTTTTAAGTAATTAATTTGCATTTTATTGCATGACATATGTATTTGAAACATCAGAAAAGCAGAACTTAATATTCGGTAAATAAACCTTTGTTTGAAATTACAGAGATCATATGTTTCCTGCAGTTCTAAACCAGGTTTGCACACACTGTAGCAGGGATTTTGGCCCACTCCTCCATACAGACCTTCTCCAGATCCTCTCCAGATCCTTCAGGTTTCGAGGCTGTCGCTGGGTAATATGGACTATCAGCTCCCTCCAAAGATTTTCTATTTGGTTCAGGTCTGGAGACTGGCTAGGCCACTCCAGGACCTTGAGATGCTTCTTACGGAGCCACTCCTTAGTTGCCCTGGCTGTGTGTTTCGGGTTGTTGTCATGCTGGAAGTCCCAGCCACGACCCATCTTCAATGCTCTTACTGAGGGAAGGAGGATGTTGGCCAAGATCTCACAATACATGGCCACATCCATCCTCCCCTCAATACGGTGCAGTCATCCTGTCCCCTTTGCAGAAAAGCATCCCCAAAGAATGATGTTTCCACCTCCATTCCTCATGGTTGGGATGGTGTTCTTGGGGTTGTACTCATCCTTCTTCATCCTCCAAACACGGTGAGTGGAGTTGGTAGACAAAAGTTCTATTTTTGTCTCATCAGACCACATGACCATCTCTCATTCCTCCTCTGGATCATCCAGATGGTCATTGGCAAACTTCAGACAGGCCTGGACATGCGCTGGCTTGAGCAGGGGGACCTTGCGTGCGCTGAAGGATTTTAATCCATGACGGCGTAGTGTGTTACTAATGGTTTTCTTTGAGATGGTGGTCCCAGCTCTCTTCAGGTCATTGACCAAGTCCTGCCGTGTAGTTCTGGGGTGATCCCTCACCTTCCTCATGATCATTGATGCCCCACGAGGTGAGATCTTGCATGGAGTCCCAGACCGAAGGAGATTGACCGTCATCTTGAACTTCTTCCATTATCTAATAATTGCGCCAACAGTTGTGGCCTTCTCACCAAGCTGCTTGCCTATTGTCCTGTAGCCCATTCCAGCCTAGTGCAGGTCTACAATTTTATCGCGGATGTCCTTACACAGCTCTCTGGCCTTGGCCATTGTGGAGAGATGGGAGTGTTTGATTGAGTGTGTGGACAGGTGTCTTTTATAAAGGTAACAAGTTCAAACAGGTGCAGTTAATACAGGTAATGAGTGGAGAACAGGGGGGCTTCTTAAAGAAAAACTACCAGATCTGTGAGAGCTGGAATTCTTATTGGTTGGTAGGTGATCAAATATTTATGTCATGCAATAAAATGCAGATTAATTATTTAAAAATCATACAATGTGATTTTCTGGATTTTTGTATATCCATATCCATATATCCATTGTAGATTCCATCTCTCACAATTGAAGTGTACCTATGATAAAAATGATAGACCTCTACATGCTTTGTAAGTAGGAAAACCTGAAGTGTATCAAATACTTGTTCTCCCCACTGTAGTACGTAAAAAAAAAATTACTTTACAATATTTTCTAATGTTAGCCTTCATGAATAGGGCGATAATATTCCCATAAGGTAAAGGCCGACCGACCAATTGTATTTTTTTTCCATTGATATACATTTTCTTTATGATTCATTAAGTGAAAAGAACAGGTTATTCCATGACCAAATTGTAACTGTATTACAGACAACATGTAAAACCAAATGATTTGGTTTTACATGTTGAAGAGGTCAGACTTATTCCTTATTCGTCGCTGCTTTTCTGAGAGACGAACTGCATTGTGGGATTGTTGACGTTGCTGCCTGCTGTTACCTACCTGGCTACCTGCCAAACTTTTTCGAATTTACTCTATATAAACTAATTGGTCAAAATCTATTTTAATAGTTTTACCAATGCAATATTTTTTATCTGTTGGCTCTTTTTTGGACATAATTAACAGAACTACTCACCCCTGAACACCCAAGGCTAAGTATCATTAAAATGCCTTATCACTGTAATTGTTGTAGCAACAACACGGAGGAGAACTATCGTCTTCAGTTAAAGATAGCAGAGTTAGAGGCTCGGCTTCTGACGCAAATGTCAGGCAAGGATTATGTTAGTGTAGGAATAGAAAAAAACTGCATCAGTGCCACCAGGAAGAAACGATAGTCTTGTTAGCCCCCCGGCACAGCTCCTGCAGCCGAGCAAGAACTTTATCTTGGTCACTGGGAAGAAATGCCGTCGACCAGTTGAACCTGAATCATTGCTAAATCCAACTGAGATTTTCAACAGGTTTTCCCCACTGGAGTTGGAGTCAAGGCCCGAGCCATCTTCAGAGGGGAATGATCGGCAGGCATGTTCTACCGGTAGCCTTGAAAAACTAAAAACTTTTGTCATCGGCGATTCCATTACACGCTGTATTAGACTAAAGAATCAGCCAGCGATCGTACACTGTTTACCGGGGGGCAGAGCCACCGACATAGCCGCAAATATGGGTCTGGTGCTAGCGAAGTATAAAACTGGCAAGTATAGAGAGTACAGAGATATTGTTATTCACGTTGGCACAACGTCGTTAGGATGAAATAGTCAGAGGTTACGAAGCAGAACATAGCATCAGCGTGTAAACTAGCTAGAAAGATGTGTCGGCATCGAGTAATTGTCTCTGGCCCCCCCCAGCTAGGGGAAGTGACGAGATCTACAACAGACTTACGCAACTAGATCACTGGCTGAGTTCTGCCCGTCGCAGGAGGTGAGTTTATAGATAACTGGCTTTCTTTTTGGGACTCTCACAGAAATAGGGTCAGGCCTGATCTGCTGAGGAGCGATGTACTCCATTCTAGCTGGAGTGGTGCTCTTCTTTTATCTAGGAACATTGACAGGAGTCTCACTCTTATAGCCTCACCATGAGATGTTAGCCAGCCTGCTAGCATAGTGGAGTCTGTCGATAGCATAGCCAGAGTAGTTAGTACAGCTTTACCTATTGCCACAGTGACTCGTTCCAGGCTGAGAAAAGTTAAACAAGGTAGTGCTAACAAAAACAACATTATTAAGATAAAGCCTTCCTCCACCTCGGTCACAAATAAAAATGACTATCACCTCGCATCTCCAAATGGGACTCCAAAATGTTAGATCCCTTGCTCCAAAGGCAGTTGCAGTAAATGAATTAATCTCTGATCATAAACTAGTTTATGTGAAAAGTGTCTAAAGCCTCATTAATTAATTGCCTTAAATGAGGCCTCTCCTCCTGGTTATACTAGTGATCATATCCCTCGTTCAGCCCGAAAAGGAGGGGGTGTTGCTAATATTTATGACAGTAAGTAACGTTAACCAGGCTGATAAATTATTTTATACACAATGTTCCTCAATAAGTTTCCAGAATTCTTGTCTAACCTTGTAGTCTTGGGAGATAGAATTCTAATTTTTGGCGATTTCAATATTCATATGGAAAGGTCCAATGATCCTCTTCAAAAAGCCTTTGAAGCCATAATTGACTCAATGGGTTTTATCCAACATGTCTCAGGTCCAACACATTGCCGCAATCACACCTT
This sequence comes from Esox lucius, assembly GCF_011004845.1. Classification (NCBI taxonomy): domain Eukaryota; kingdom Metazoa; phylum Chordata; class Actinopteri; order Esociformes; family Esocidae; genus Esox; species Esox lucius. The sequence continues at coordinate 29,821,469 of NC_047578.1, forward strand.
AGATTTAGTCCTGTCACGCGAAAAAGTTTACGTTGTGATTTCGGATTACATCGCCCAGAGGGAGCATATATAGTGAGAACAATAATGGGCCCAGAACCGAGCCTTGAGGAACACCAAAGCATACCTTTGACTTGTCAGAGGATATGCCATCCACACTAACAAACTAAAATCTTTCAGATAAGATTTAAACAAGGCTAGAACATGTCCACATAGCCCAATATGGGTTTCCAGTCTCTCTAAGAGAAGGGAGTGATCAATAGTGTCAAAAGCAGCACTAAGGTCAAGAAGCAACAGGACGGATGCGGAACCTTTGTCTGAGGCCATTAGAAGGTCATTTGTTACCTTCACGAGTGCAGTCTCAGTACTATGATGGGATCTGAAACTGGACTGGAGTATTTCATAAATGTTATTTGACTTTAGGAAGGCATTCAGTTGTTGGGAAACAAATTTTTCTAAGATTTTTGAGAGGAACGGGAGGTTCGATATTGGCCTATAATTGTTTAATATGTCGGGATCCAGATTAGATTATTTTAGAAGAGGCTTAAATTTCCGCTATTTTAAGTGAGTTTGGTACACATCCGGAGGAAAGGGAGCAATTTATTATGTTCAGCATTGGCTGACCTAGCACAGGAAATAGCTCCTTAAGTAATTTTGTTGGAATTGGGTCTAGCTGAGGGTTTGTGGGTTTAGAACTCATTACAAATTTAGGATCATTGGACTTTTCCATATGAATATTAAAATCGCCAAAAATGTGAATACTATCTACCATGACTACAAGGTTAGACAAGAATTCTGGAAACTCATTGAGGAACATTGTGTATGGCCCGGGGGGCCTATGAATAGTAGCTATGTAAAACGATTTATCGGCCTGATTAACTTTCATGAGTAAACATAGAAATGTGGGTGAGTAAGTTTGAGTCACTAAATGAAGAGTTGGAAAGACTTGCGCAACAACGAGCAGAGCTGGTGAGTAAACACAAGTGGACAGAAATGAAAAAACTTCAACCCGAAGACCAGCTAATTCTTAAAACTTGGAATGCGCTTCCTGTGACATACCACACAATGTAACGTGTGAGTATTGCCATAATGAGCATGTTTGGCTCTACATATGCATGTGAGCAGTCTTTCTCACATCTGTATAACATAAAGACCAACCTACGATCACGTTTAGCGGACGGAAGCCTCAACGCTATGCATGAAGCTTAACCTCACCACGTACAGTATCTCACAGAAGTGAGTACACGCCTCACATTTTTGTAAATATTTGATTATATCTTTTCATGTGACAACACTAAAGAAATGACACTTTGAAACAATGTAAAGTAGTGAGTGTACAGCTTGTATAACAGTGTAAATTTGCTGTCCCCTCAAAATGACTCAACACACAGCCATTCATTTCAAAACCATTGGCAACAAATGTGAGTACACTCCTAAGTGAAAATGTCCAAATTGAGCCCAATTAGCCATTTTCCCTCGCCGGTGTCATGTGACTCGTTAGTGTTACAAGGTCTCAGGTGTGAATGGGGAGCATGTGTGTTAAATTTGGTGTTATTGCTCTCACACTCCCTCATACTGGTCACTAGAAGTTCAACATGGCACCTCACGGCGAAATAACTTTCTGAGGATCTGAAAAAAAGAATTGTTACTCTACATAAAGATGGCCTAGGCTATAAGAAGATTGCCAAGACCCTGAAACTGAGCTGCAGCATTGTGGCCAAGACCATACAGCGGTTTAACAGGACAGGTTCCACTCAGAACAGGCCTCGCCATGGTCAACCAAAGAAGTAGAGTGCACATGCTCAGCGTCATATCCAGAGGTTGTCTTTGGGAAATAGACGTATGAGTGCTGCCAGCATTGCTGCAGAGGTTGAAGGGGTGGGGGGTCAGCCTGTCAGTGCTCAGACCATACGCTGCATCAAATTGGTCTGCAGAAGGAAGCCACTTCTAAAGATGATGCACAAGTGTGTCTTGCCTACAGTCAAGCATGGTGGTGGGAGTGTCATGGTCTGGGGTTGCATGAGTGCTGCCGGCACTGGGGTGCTACTGTTCATTGAGGGAACCATGAATGCCAACATGTATTGTGGCAGACTGAAGCAGAGCATGATCCCCTCCCTTCGGAGACCGGGCTGCAGGGCAGTATTCCAACATGATAACGACCCCAAACACATCTCCAAGATGACCACAGCTTTGCTAAAGAAGCTGAGGGTAAAGGTGATGGACTGGCCAAGCATGTCTCCAGACCTAAACCCTATTGAGCATCTGTGGGGCATCCTCAAACGGAAGGTGGAGGAGCCAAAGGTCTCTAACATCCACCAGCTCAGTGATGTCGTCATGGAGGAGTGGAAGAGGACTCAGGTATTTGAAGCTGGATACACGCTCCACCTCAGTGCCATCGATGAGAACTGAGGCATGAATTAAGCATTTAGACTTCCTGTAATCCACAATGAGCACCTTGGCATTGAGGACCAGGTTGTTGGCATTGAGGACCAGGTTGTTGTCAGTGCACCTCCCTGTAGGCTGACTTGTCATTGTAACTGATCAGGCCAACAACCGTTGTGTTGTCTGCGAACTTGACAATGGTGTTGGAACTGTGTACAGGAAGTCGTGGGTGAAGAGCGAGTACAGGAGAGGGCTCAGCTCACAGTGTTGTGGAAACCAGTGTTTAAGTGAAGTTGTCAACCTGACAGATTGGGGTCTGTTGGTTAGGATGTCCAAAGATCAGTTGCAGAGAGAGGGGCTGATCCCCAGGTCATGCAGTTTGTTGACCAGCCTAGAATAGATGACCGTATTGAATGCTAAACTAAAGTCTATGAATAGCATTCTCACATAGAGTTGGTTTTGTCCAGGTGGGTCAGGGCAAAGTGTAAAGCTGTGGAGATGGCGTCCTCTGTAAATCTGTTTGACTGGTAGGCAAACTAGTTGGGATCCAGTGTTGGGGGGAGGCAGGATTTAAGGTGGGTGAATCTTTTGAAGCCCTTCATGATTGTGGAGTTTAGTGCGACAGGTTGGAAGTCATTCAGACTAGACATAGTCAACTGCTTCAGCACTGGCACAATGCTAGCAGTCTTGTAGCACGTTGGGACAACCACCTGGGCCAGTGCCATTCCATTCCAGTAAAGACCTCAGCCAGCTGCCCAGCACATGCTCTGAGCATCAGGACGACATCAGGACCAGCAGCCTTGCCTTTACATGCATTCACCCTGCTCAGTGCAGATGACAAATCTCTGTCGGATAGTCGGGGCGCGGGGGGGGATTCAATGCTGCCTCCGGGCACTACCAGTTGGTGTTGGGAATAGCATTTCCCAGGCCGTCTTTGTAATCTCCGGTGGAAGTTGTCAAAAACACTTCCTGTGCATTGTGTTCCAAAGTCCAGGAGTTCTGTATAGGCTGAACTGAGTGAATAATCGAAGAACTATTAAGTAAATTACTGCTAATTTGCTAAACTGGGTAGACACTGAGCCTTGTGATGTACATGCGCCGCCATCTTGGTCGCAATGCCAAGTGTCATCTGGAGTGGTGTAAAGCACGCTGCCACTGGACTCTGAAGTAGTGGAAACGTGTTCTCTGGAGTGGTGAATCACACTTAACTATCTTGCAGTCTGATGGATGAATCTGGGTGTGGCGGATGCCATGGGAACACCACCTACCGGAACACATAGTGCCTAAGTTTGGTGGAGGAGGGATAATGGTCTGGGGCCCTGTTTCAGGTTTCGGACTAGGCCCCTTAGTTCCAGTGAAAGGTCATCTTAATGCAACAGGACACAAAGACATTTTAGACAACTGGGTATTTCCAACATTGTGGCAAGAGTTTGGAGAAGGCCCTTTCCTGTTCCAGCATGAGTGTGCCCCAGTACACAAAACAGGGTCCACAAAGACATGGTTGTTGTGGAGAACCTTGAGTGGCCTGCACAGAATACTGACCTCAACCTCATTGAGCACCTTTGCGATGAATTGGAACGGGGATTGTGAGCCAGACCATCTGGTCCAAGATCAGTGCCTGACCTCACAAATGCTTTTTTGGGTATATGGGCACAAATTCCCACTGAGACACTCCAAAATCATGTGCAAAGCCTTCCCAGAAGAGTGGCAGCTGTTCTAGCTGCAAAGGGGGGGCCAACACCATATGAATGCCCATGGTTTTGAAATGGGATGTCCAACAAGCTCATATGGGTGCGATGGTCGGCTGTCCACATACTTTTGGCCATATAGAGTAAGTAGGGAAATAATGTGGTATATGCATAGTATATTATTCATAGATTTAATTCTTAACAGTTATTCATAGATTTAATTCTTAACAGTTACCAGACAGGTTTTCTGTGATATTACAACAACTAAGTTGATACTTAAGAGAGTACCATAATCTCACTCTGCAGCTTGCTTGAAATGTTGCTTTGGGGCTATCAAGTTGTTACCTTATATACCTCAAACAGTTATAAGTTGTAAAACAGAATGTTGTCAAGAAGGTTTGCCACGTTTGTTGCAAAGCAGAAGATAACTAGTTTGCGCTCAGTTGTGTGCAGGATTGGGTAGGTTAAATGTAATCCATTACAGTTACAAGTTACCTGTCCATATTTGTAAACTGTAACATAACTTTTTGATTACTCAAATCAGTAACGTAATTGGATTACTTTGAATTACTTTTAGATTACTTTCATATTAAGGCATTGGAAAACAAATAGGAATAGCCTATAACCAACTGAACACCTGCAGTATCAATCAATGTTAGAGAATACATAGCTGGCCAAAAACTGAATTCGCATTTGAATTTATGGGTTGTGTAGGCTACAGTGCCTTTGGAAATGGGTTTCCAAACCATTGCTTTTTACTTCAATATGATTGGGCTACATCTCTATGTTACATGCTAAAGGTCTGTCAGATATTCAGTCATTCCAATTAATTCAATAAATCGAATGATGCTTAAGCCTGTTCTGTAATTTGTGCTTTGTTTAGGTTTTAATTGCTTCAAAACATTGTCAATACCCTTTTCGAGTAATTGCCATTTATTTTTTAACATTGTTGTATATATGAATTAAGATATGCGTGCATTAACTAATCTGCAGTACTCTGATGATTTGCTCCACAACCAGCATTGTCAAAATGTTGCAAAAATCCCTGGCACGCAAAAGCACGTTTGCAATCGTGAACACCCGCATAGAAATATTTCTATGCGGACACCTGTGATTATTATGGCCACCAGTGATGGATTTTCAATACGCAAATGAAAGAAACTGTGATTATAAACCTGCACCCTTAGTTTAAAGTAAATGACGTCAGCAGCCAATGATATCCAATGAACCCAATTTTCAGAGATGCAACAAATAGATAGCAAACTGGATACATTTAAACTAGCGCTTCCTCTGTCACTAAACTGGTTATGTGCGTCCACTATTGTGCGCATGATAATCACACATAACCAGAGCTGGGTGAGAAACGGATTACAAAAAATATTGTAATCGGATTACAGATACTTTTGAAAAAAATTATGATTACTTTTGGTTTACTTCAATTGAAAAAGAATAGGTGCACAAAATAATTGACACTTTGCATGTTTCAGTTCATTATTTGAACCAAAATATGAATTGCGAGCCTCAGTTGTGTGCAGGGTTTGGTAGGTTACTTTTCAAGTGTAATCCATTACAGTTACAAGTTACCTGTCCACATTTTTTATCTGTAAGGTAACTTTTTGATTACTCAAACTCAGTAATCTGATTACTTTGAATTACTTTTAGAGCTGTGTTACCAGCAGAACGTAGATTTTTGCATGCACAATACATCTGTACCGTATGCATTAACATTGGTTTCTATTACATGGCTGGATGTCATTTCAAACCTTTACAAAAAACATTTTTCAACCTTTGTAGATCTCAGAAGTAATATTTACAACCACATAGTCAGCAGTCACATCCCAGCATATTTTGGCCAAGAGCTTACACAAATCAATGTTTCATCAATTTTTTTGGTAAAGATCCAGGTTAGTATCATGTATGCCCAGGGATGACCCATTCCTACCACTTTGACCTACTCAAAAGATCCAACGGTGCTTCACTACCAATCCGCGTCCATCACTCAATATACTCTGCAAAATAACTTCTCAACCTACCGTCAGATTGACCAACACATAAGCAGCAGCAGAGGTCCATCACCATTCACAGCGGACCGTCTTTAGACAACATACTGACTGATTCCTGCTGAAACATGGCACTTTATGACCCTGTGACATTGCATGTTGATTAAATCCAGAGGGAAAGCACAGTATTTGACAAAGGCCATCCTAAAAAAAGAAAAAGAATTGCAGGAAATAAGTAAGCCCCAGGTTTAATTTTGAGTGGCTTTCCACAGTGGAAAAATTCCTAATGTGGCCATCTGTCACGTGAACAACTGGACGACTTCCATGTGCTTCACTGTATCAACAACAGAGGACATTTATTTTCTCACAGGATGGGGAGACAAAGCATGGAAACTTACAGTTTGCCAGCCAACTGCCTCAATAAAGCACTCTTTTGAGAGGAAGTCACAAGCAGTGCTACATGTACCCATGTAGGAATAAAGTACAATCACTCGATCAAACAATCATCTCTAGTCAGAGAGTATTTCAATTAAAACTATGAACATTCTTCATGATAATGCAATTTTGTGATTCAAGAATACTGTTCATTACACAGTACACTGATCAGCCATAACATTATGACCACTGACAAGTGAAGTAAACAACACTGATAATCCCGTTATCATGGCATCTATCAGTAGGTGGGATATATGTTAGGCAGCAAGTGAACACTGTTCTCAAAGTTAATGTGTTACAAGCAGGAAAAATGGGCAAGCGTCAGGATCTGAGCAACTTTGACAAGGGCTAAATTGTGATGGCTAGACAGCTGGGTCAGAGCATCTCCAAAACTGCAGGCCTTGTGGGGTGTTCCTGGTTTGCAGTGGTCAGTGCCTATCAAAAGTGGTCCAAGGAAGGAAAAAAGGTGAACAGGCGACAGGGTCATGGGTTGCCAAGCCACACTGATGCATGTGGGGAGTGAAGGCTGGCCTGTGCGGTCCAATCCAACAGACAAGCTACTGTGGTTCATTTTGCTGAAAAAGTTAATGCTGGTACTGATAGGTGTCAGAACACACAGTGCATCGCAGTTTGTTGCGTATGGGGCTGCGTAGCCGCAGGCCAGTCATGGTGCCCATGCTGACCCCTGTCCACTGCCGAAAGCGCCTAGAACTGGACCACAGAGCAATGGAAGAAAGTGGCCTGGTCTGACGAATCATGTTTTCTTTTACATCACGTGGATGGCAGGGTGTGTGTGCGTCGCTTAACTGGAGAACACATGGCACCAAGATGCACTATGGGAAGAAGGTAAGCCAGCGCAGGCATTGTGATACTTTGGGCAATGTTCTGCTGGGAAACCTTAGGTCCTGCCATTCATGTGGATGTTACTTTTACCACCTACCTAAGCATTGTTGCAGACCATGTGCATCTGTTCATGGCAACAGTACTCCCCGGTGGCATTGGCCTCTTTCAGCAGGATAATGCACCCTGCCACAAAGCAAAAATGGTTCAGGAATAGGGGCCCCCAATGGGGGCCACACATTGCAACTTACCGTACTTAAACGGTCTGCTGCTAATGTTTTGGTGCCAGATACCACAGCACACCTTCAGAGTCTATGCCTCGACAGGTCAGGGCTGTTTTGGCAGCAAAAGGGGGACCTACACAATATTAGTATTATGTTATGGCTGATATGGTCTTTACTATTCTTTACGTAGTAAAGATGTAGCTCACTTGGTAACAGCTTGACACATCTACTGCTAGGGTTAAGAGTTTGATTCCCAAGGGAAAGAAACCATGCAACCAACACATCATATACATCCCGGGAGGAGGCTTTAGAGTGTCAACTTCGTGACGCTGACGTGAGAGGACGCTGGCGCTGCTTATTCGCTGCTTCTCTGTCTGCTACTCTATTGTGTTCCTGTTTGTTTGTGTTCGCTGTACCCCTACCTCTGGACAGCCTTTGTACCTCTGGACAGCCTCTCAGCTGGTTCCCGAAGCTGCCTGGGCTCCTTGACTGGACTGTCACTGCGTCGGTTAGCTGCTAGCTGGCTGCCCCCGTTCACCAAACGCGTGGCGGCTAATCCTAGCTGCTACAGTGGCTAACCCGATTGCTGACCTCCTTCTCACAAGCAACCTCCACCAGATGCAAGCCGTGACCGAGACTAGACTTTCCTCTCCTCCTGTCATGCCATGGATCATTCTGGCACTCACATCATTTATCCACCTATGTGCCCCTAGCCCACGGCTAACCGCAAATCTGCCTACCTTTCCACCATCCTCACCGACCCCTGCCAAAACCCCAGAACCCTCTTCTCCACAATTAACAACCTCATCAAGCCTTGGACCAACAGCCTACCGACCTCTACTCCGGATCTCTGCAACTCATTCCTCCACTTTTTCGCTGACAAAATCAACATCATCTACCAATCTCTATCCCCTATATCTCACCTCTCAGTATCTATTCCAGCACCCACCATGGACCCTCCTCTCCCCATCTCTCCTGACCTCTTGACCCCTCCGCCTCACTGCCTCCTCTCCCAGTTTGACCCGGTCACTCCTCCTGAAATCTCCAAACTCATCAGCTCTTCCAAACCCATTACCTGCTCCCTTGACTCCCTCCCTACTCCACTCCTGAAGTCCTGCCTCCCTTTCCTATGCCCCTACCTAACCTCTTCAACTCCTCAATGTCCCTTGGAACTGTTCCCTCTGCCTTCATCTCCTCCCGACTGGACTACTGCAACTCACTTCTCCTCGGCATCAGCTCTACCAACATCAACCGACTCCAATTGGTCCAAAACGCAGCAGCCTGACTCATCACCCGCCCCAAATCCTGGCACCACATCACTCCAGTCCTAAAACAACTCCACTGGCTTCCCATCTCCCACCGGATCACCTACAAAATCCTGGTCCTCACCTACAAAGCCCTCCACTATCTGGCCCCCTCATACATCACTGACCTCCTCTCCCCATACCAACCCTCACGGCCCCTCAGATCCACCTCAGATGGTCTCCTCTCCATCCAAAAATCCAACCTCCGCAGTTTTGGGGACCAAGCCTTCTCCAGGGCAGCTCCCAGGCTCTGGAACTCCCTCCCCCAAGAGATCCGCACCTCTGATTCCCTCACCATCTTCCAGTCCCACCTCAAGACCCTCCCTCATCTCTTCACCTCTGCCTATCTGTAGCCCCACACCCCCCTCCCTTCTCATCTGTGTCTGAATCTTGTTTGTTTTGTTTTTATAATCTACCTGCCCTGTAAAGTTACTTTGAGTCCAAGAAAAAAGCCTAATTAATACAATTTATTATTATTATGTAGGGTATTTCCTATTTTAATGCAATTAAAAGTAGAATAGTCAAGCCTTTGAGCCTTTCATTAGCATACGAATCGGCCCCATTAGCTTACACATTCTCCTCCGCAGCATCACCATCCAGCCACAGCAGTTCATCTACTGGGTCGTCAGCAAACACTGAACAGAATTATGAACGCAACACTTTTTTGTTTTTGCTCTCATTTATCATGAGCTGAACCCAAAGATCTAAGACTTTCTCTATGTACACAAAACGCCTATTTCTCTAAAATATCATTCACAAATCTGTCTAAATCTGTGTTAGTGAGCACTTCTCCTTTGCCGAGATAATCCATCCACCTCACAGGTGTGGCATATCAAGATGCTGATTAGACAGCATGATTATTGCACAAGTGTGCCTTAGGCTGGCCACAATAAAATGCCACTCTAAAATGTGCAGATTTCCAAGAATGATTTACAGTTACAATATAGAAAATTAATTTTACCAAACAGTGTATTGACCATAAGTCTTAACTTTCACAAAAGTGGATTGGAATGCAATTAAATGTGAACCATATTTGAAATGATATTTGGATTGAATGTCACTACTGTTGGGTTTTGATAAGTAAGCTCCCAAAAGTATCAGCAAAAACCTAATGTTGACACCTCTTGGCCATTTTAACTACAGTACTATACTGTACTGTAGTTAAAATGTCCTACCTTGGCCATTTAAATCAGACCTTCCATGAACGATCTACCATCATCAACCTCCATAGGTGCACATTGAAATACAAAAAGTCCCTATTGACAATAGCACATAAAAGAAAATAAATTCCACTGTCACATGCTGATAGAACCACTCATGTCTCCATTCACCAATCTCCATTGAATATCTTTAATATCTTTGAAAAAGGGACTAGAGGACAGATTTAAGGTGGCAACTGCCACGTGTTCTCATCTGGGCTCCATCAAGTAGGAGCCAAGGTTTTGCCCCCATTCCAAATGAAAGAGAGCAAGAAAAGCTGTGTGTTCACTACTTGGACTCATATTTCTTGCTGAGTCATTTATCTGCCTGCAGAGAATGTAAAGTTTACAGGCCATGTGGGTACAAGGCCTGTATGTGGTTTCACATGTTTAGATGGAGGATAAAATGATGATTTAGGTGTAAGAAGTTACTATGGTTGAAGAAACATACATTTAATGAATCAAAGACCAATTAACCTATAACTGTTTGCTGGCTTTTTTTTGCTTGCAGGGTTTTTCCTGGCTGAAAATTTGTCAAAAGTGGTACACCAACCCCCGCTACCCTGCGCTCCACCGGACACTCCTCTGTGATATAGTATACTTTAGGATGTAGGATTTTACACTAACTTACTTTTTTTGCTCTCCTCTTCCTGTCCAGGACTAGTAGACATTTTATTGGATTTAAGTGCATCCAGCCTATAGTTTCTGCTAGGCCATTTTCCTAAGACCCCAACCACATTGGCTCCACAATGCTTCTAGCATACAGAGCATATCATTCCCTCATCATTATGTCGGAGTCACCCGAAAACATTTTGCCATTGAGCATCAAAACTATGTTTATTAGAAGATCTAGGAATCATATAAAAATATGAAATCACTCAAGATTTTAAATTAAACACAGTCAATATTATTGTTGTCTATTTTTGATGTTATACTATGTTCTTGTTTATTTGACTTGCATTAAAAACGCATCAGAGCTGTAGACCTGTATATTACAGCCTTGTTGCGTTGTTCTTTCTTCCATATCTGCCTTGACCGTCCATCATTTACCTGCCTCTCTCGCCTTCCTTCTGCTGTAGGCTACTTGGCTATGTTGCTTGCGCTCATCCAGCGATTAAACGTTCATATATTTATATCGTTAGTGACATAAATATGTTGATTGTATATTTTTACATTCTATTGCATATAAGTAGTAAGTGTAGGGTATAATGTGTCAGAATGTTGATTTATGGAGGGCGGGACATCCAGTTTGTAGGGTGGGACTTCCGTTGTGACGTATGTTAGGGTATGACTTCCTGTATCACATGTGTACGGGTGGGACTTCAGTAGTGACGTATGCATATCTGGTGACTTTGTAATTTATGATTACATTGAAGTGTCCGTGTTTGATGTTTTACAATGCCTGATGAGCAAAACAGACTAGTGTTATAACAGGTGGGTTATGTTTGATGATTAACAAATGGGCCTTAGGGTTCCGGAATGTTGAATTCCCAGGCAATAAATAAGTGTTGTCTCAGCGGTAAGATGTTTGGTGTTCAACAAATGCTACAATGTACGTGTAACATGGTGTTTTTCCACAAGCATAGAGTTACACGTGGGAGACATGCTTTTTGCGTAAGATATAAAGAAGGGGTTAGGGACTTATGATTTGGATAGTTTCAGCCCAATTTTCATTTTAACAAGAGATGGGCCTTAAGATCAGATGTGCCCTGTAGTATCGGCCCCTTAATAACCACTATTACAAACTGTAGTAAATGCTGGCTGAAAATCATCCCATGTTTCACGGTTTGTAGTCCAACACAGCACTACAGTAAACAAACATCGCATGAGCAATGCTATTAATTTGAAAGGACAGCCAAGGGCCGGGCCAACTACACATTACGCATAGGTGGATTGTGTCGCGGTTTGGATTTTAAAATATTTTTAGAAATAAAAACATGGATTTTGGTACATGTGTATGTATGAGCAATGGTGAGCTTTGTAAAAAAAAATGGTTATTTTAAGTCAGCATTAACTTCAAAGTTGCATTATAGGGCCAAACGTTACAAAGTTACCCGCAAGGTAGCGTATAAATTTACATGAACAACGGCGAATCGTTGACAGGTAAGGATATGTTATTTCAGGTAATTAAAACATTCGTAAAGGCATCTTTTGAAATTGTACAACGGGGATCAACGCTAGATTGTTTTCCACACATTGGTAGAAATGTTAAATAATAGGCAACATCGGTTAAAAAAAAAGAATACTGTAGTATTTGCGATTAACTTCTGTGTTAGTATGGGCGTATGCTGTCACTTCTGGGTGAAGATGTGCTGCATTCTCGCAATGAAGAACTCATCAAATCTGATTTTTGATTGCTGTATTATGGTCTTGTGTTTGTTACATTTTGAACTGATTAATGGCGATATAGTGAAAAAAGCAAGCGTTTATATGTAAGCAGATGAGTTTATCGTATGTAAGCAGATTAATTATATGATGTGAAGTCACGACTGAGCCGCGAAAATGTACGAGAATGGCGTTTCTACCAGACAGGAAGTATCAATATGTTTGGTTGTCAAATGTCAACAATCAGAACTAAATAGTTACGTTTTATCCATAATTTCAATCATTGCAGCCTGTATAGTTCTAACAATTTTTATCTAACGTGAAGAACAATGACATGTAACCAATGACAAAGTTAAGAGGCGTGACTTGAACTGCCACCTTAACGTGGTGGAGGGGTTTGAGTACCCAAGTGACCCTAGGAGCTATGTTGTCTGGAGCTATATGCCCCTGGTAGGGTCTCCCAAGGCAAACAGGTCCTAGGCAACGGGTCAGACTAAGAGCGGTTCAAAACCCCCTTAATGACGCTTTCCCCATGGGGCCCGGCCGGGCTCAGCCCGAAGGAGCAACATGGGACCGCTTTCCCGTGGGCTCACCACCCACAGGAGGGACCATAAGGGGCCGGTGCGGAGAGGATCGGGCGGCAGTCTAAGGCGGGGGCCTAGACAACCCGATCCCTGGACACGGAAACTAGCTCTAGAGACGTGGAACGTCACCTCGCTAGCGGGGAAGGAGCCTGAGATTGTGCGTGAGTTTGAGAGGTTCCAACTAGAGGTAGTCAGGATCACCTCTACGCACATCTTGGGCTCTGGAACCACACTCCTTAAAAGAGAATGGACTCTTCACCACTCTGGAGTTGCCCATGGTGAGAGGCGGTGGGCTGGTGGGGGTTTGCTTATAGCTCCCCAGCTCTGCTGCCATGTGCTGGAGTTTACCCCGGTGAACGATAGGGTCGTTTCCCTGCGCCTACGGGTCGGGGATAGGTCTCTCACTGTTGTTTGTGCCTACGGGCCGAACGGCAGTGCAGAGTACCCAACCTTCTTGGAGTCTCTGGGAGGGGTGCTGGAAAGTGCTCCGACTGGGGACTCTATCGTTCTACTGGGGGACTTCAACGCCCACGTGGGCAACGACAGTGACACCTGGACGGCGTGATTGGGAGGAACGGCCCCCCTGATCTGAGTGGCACCATGTCGACTTTGTTGTCGTTTCATCTGACTTGCGGCCGTATGTCTTGGACACTCGGGTGAAGAGAGGGGCGGATCTGTCAACTGATCACCACCTGGTGGTGAGTTGGATCCGATGGCGGGGGAGGAAGCTGGACAGACTACTGTAAGTACGCTGTCACGTCTTCCATTGAGGAAGCAGAGGATGAGGGCTCAGAGGTGGACTCGTCCATCACCCGGGCTGAAGTCACAGAGGTAGTCAAGAAACTCCTCGGTGGCAAGGCACCGAGGGTGGATGAGATCCGCCCTGAGTACCTCAAGTCTTTGGATGTTGTGGGGCTGTCTTGGTTGACACGCCTGTGCAACATCGCATGGCGGTCGGGGACAGTGCCTCTGGGATGGCAGGCCATAGCCTCCGTTTCGGTGCGGGACAGTGGATACACGTGACCCTTTGGGAGTGCGGCTCCGTCAATGAGGTCTATCGCACAATCCCACGGCCGGTGTGGCGGCAACACAGTGGCCTTAGCCTTGGAAAAAACCGCAGCCAAGTCCCTGTATTCGGGGGGAATTGGCACGGCGGGAGCACTGTCTGGACTTTCCACCAAGGTCGAGCCAACGGAAACACCCAAACACCTACCTTGACACTTCCGCGACCACCCCGAAAGACTCTGACTAGACCAGGAGATGACGGGGTCATGTAGGGACAACCAAGGGAAACCCAAAACGACTGGGAACGTGGGTGAGTCGATGATATGGAATGAAAGGGTTTCACTGTGACGGTCGCCGGTAACCATAAGGAGGGGAACAGTGCATCTAGTGACCAAACCCGACCCTAGTGGCCGGCTGTCCAAAGCTCTCACGGGCAGGGGGATAGTGAGGACCTGAAGTGGTATGTGTGAACGCAGAGCAAAGGACCTATCCATGAAATTCCCAGCTGCGCCTGAGTCTACCAGTGCCTTACACTGGGAAACCAACGGAAAACCGGGGAACGTAACTGGGACAGTGCACATAGAAAGGGAAGAGGTAAGTGGTGAATGGGCATGTACTACCTGGGGTGACGCGGAAGTGCCATGCCTGTCGCCTCTCGACTCGGGGAGGGAGGTGCGGTGTGGTGTGGTTGTACGGCCTCGTTTCCTCTTGGAGGCACTCCGCACCTGTCCTCCCCGATGTCTGCCTGGCAGCGCAGCCGCCCCCAGTTCCATGGGGACGGCGGTGTCTGGTTGGCAGGGTGGAACGGGCAGGCCTCTTCCGGGACGTCCTCGGGCAGCCAGCAGGTTGTCGAGACGGATGGACATGTCTACCAGCTGGTCGAGGGAGAGGGACACGTCTCGACAAGCTAGTTCCCTCCGGACGTTCTCGCGAAGGCTACAGCGATAGTGGTCGATAAGAGCCCGCTCGTTCCACCCCGAGCCCGCTGCCAGGGTCCGGAACTCCAGTGCGAACTCCTGCGCCGATCTCGTCCCCTGCCGTTGGTGGAACAGCCGTTCACCCGCCTCTCTTCCTTCGTGTGGATGGTCAAACACGGCTCGGAAGCAGCGGGTGAAATCGGCGTAGCTGCCCTGGGTGGGCTGCCCGGTGTTCCAGACGGCGGTGGCCCACTCCAGGGCTTTTCCGGACAGGCAGGAGACGAGTGAGGTGATCTTCTGGGCCTCGGTCGGCGCAGGATGCATCGCCTGGAGCGCGATGTCCAGGAAACCCTGGCAGCGGTCCGCCGCCCCGTCGTAGTCCCTGGGTAGTGGAAGGTGCATCGGCCCCATGTTGGGCGGCGCAGCTTGGGGAGGCGGAGAGACGGCCGGTGCTGCGGGGTTCTGCTGGCTCAGCTCTAGGCGCTGTAACGCTTTTAAGACATTGTCCATAGCGGCGCCTAGGCTGGCCAGCATCGTAGAGTGTACTTTGACTGCCTCCGCAACACCGGCCTCACCTGTGGCTCCTTGTGGCTCCATTTCCTTAAAGTATTTTGGGTGTGTTATTCTGTCACGTCTTCGGGTTGCGGAATAAGGAGGAACAGGAGAACGGCGTGATGGGTAGTATCTTTTAATACTATTGCGTGGAAATAATATGTTGCTACGAAGCGTAACACAGCTCTTTTGAAAGGTACAGAGACAATAACACACAAAGACAGGGGGAGCAGAGGGAACATATATACTGGGGGGAATGATGATGATGATGATGAGAACCAGGTGCGCTAAACGAGACACAGGTGAAATGCATGATGAGATGGACGGTGGTGTCAGAAGGCCGGTGACGTCGAACGCTGGAGCCTGTCTGCTGCAGGGGGAGGTGAAGCAGCAGAGGGCGCCGTTGTCACACTAGCCGTGTTACACAGTCAGGTAATTTGTATTCATTATTTACGTGTCTAATTATTTGTTCAGGCAAGAAACAAATGTGGTTTAACCTGAAATTCTTTACAGTAAACGCAAGCTCTCAGGTAAAAATAATCTGTATTTACGAGCGAAGGGGGAAACCCATAATCTAGACTGTAGCTAGCTACACTAGAGGTACAGTACACTATTCGCAGTTAGCCAATTTTGGTATTTCATAGGATTTGAGTGCAAAGTATTTTAATTTTGAATGGCACGTTTTACCAGTTGACAGTTATGTGATAGAAGAATGTGATGGAATTATATTTTTCAGTGGTTTATGAATTTATTTTATTCAGGAGAATATTGAAGAAAATTGGAATGGAGGAGCGGTGGGCAGGCTACTCCTTGAAGGGCAGGATGTAGAATGCTGTCGCACGTAAGTAAATGCGCATATGTACAGATGTATAATTTAATAATTGAAATTATATTTTGTGGATAGTTTTTTGGGAATATCAACAACACACTGCCAAAGGTATAGAGGCGTTCCTAGAGGGAGGGAACCTCAACCTAGAGATGTGTAGCCTCAAAATAGTTGCCTAGTCTAGGGGTTTTCAACCTTTTCTTGTCCCGGGACCCCCACCCAAACTAAGATTCAATTCACTCCATATAACTTTCAAGGCAGTATAATCTTAATTTTTTTACTATTTAAAATGTTTGAGTAGTCTGCAAGCGTTGCTTTGCCACTGTTGTCTACATGTTAGAAGTGTTTCCACTTCTAACGTGTCATTCAGACCTAGATAAACCATAACCCACAAACCGCGATACACACCGAACCGTGGGCCCACTGTACCATTGCATCCATAATTTCCATATAACTATGTAACATTGAATGGAAGTTGGTCAATTCATGGCTTTTTAAATAAGAAAAATTGAAAAATATAGGTGCTGCCCTGAAAGCTTACCCAAAGCCCACCTACCTAGAGGTAGATGAAAAGATTGCAGAAACCCTCAAGCATGCACCTGCTCGGCTGAAGAGTAAGAGAAAGGTATGACTGAAAATTACAATAATTATTTTTTAATGGCTCACTGTGTGCTTGTACCAAAAGGTATTTTCTAAAGCAGTGGTCAGAAACCTATATTATTGTCTTTTTTAAGAATTGCATTTCTCATGCTTAAAAGTAGGTTGACACAAAAGCATGTGATTTACTTGCTGGAGGCTATCACCAAGACGCTAAATGAAGAAGTATTGTTGGGGAACAGGTCTTTCATACTAAGTACTGCAGTGTTTTTTCTGGTTTCCAGGAGCAGATGGAGCAAGATGTTGAGGAGGGCACAGATGAAGAACCAGCACCTGAATAAATAAGACTTCTTACCAACTTTAGTGTTGTTTAAATAAATTGCTCAAGCAGTACCAACAAGTTCAATGATTCAAGTCTTTATTCACTGAGGTCAGGGGAGGTTCCAACACATTGTATACCAAACCATACATGCAGAGTCCAAATCAGTAGCAATAGTTTAACATCCTTTCTCATACAATTTCATACAATTTGTTATAACATGATTAGTTAAAAATATTTTGTATACTCCGAAGATAAGGAATAGAATTTCCATCATCACAGTACTACCTTTTAGTATGTTAAGCATTTAGCATTTTTCTCTGCTTATTTCGAAGATTTGTTTTAGGTCTACAGTTTTGATTTGTTGTATATATATGTTGATATATCTTTTTGTATTAAAAATGTTTTTCAGTTTAATTGTCTTTCCATTGAGAGGATCACTTGTGTTGTTTTGCACCAGAAGTACCAGTTACTTTTCTAATCCTGAACAGGCTGTGACATTCTGTACCTTTGTAAAACCGTAAAGAAATGTTACAAATGTCTCAGTTATGTTTCTTGTACTTCATGAAAACGTTATTTTGGGTCATCCTCATAACGTTACTTACAGTACCAATTGGGGATGTAATAGTGTGTATGTTCAGGCAACTATTATAACCTTACTAAATAACGTCATTAGGCCTTTCAGAGGCCCCCACATTTCTGCGTCCTGAATAGACTTGGGACATAACTTTCGTCAACTGACACCACAGGTACATACCGACAACGTTTCACAAGTACGTGACCGCGACTTTGTGGAGACTACAAAACCGTTGAGGTCACGCCGAGGAACGTAATTGGCAACATCATTTTAAGTAATCCTAATAGCGTTACTTACAGTACCAATAGGGAACGTAATTATTTGCACGTTCAGGCAACTTTTATATCATCACTAAATAACGTCATTAGGCCTTTCAGAGGCCCCCACATTTCTACGTATTGAATAGACTTGGGAGGTAACTTTCGTCAGCTGATGTACCTGTGGTGTCAATGTCATCTCAGCCTGAGACAAGCTAAGCTGAATGAAAATGTATTATGTTTTCAAGGGCAAACTGAGAGGGGTTTTTGGAAAGTCAATATAGGCTACAAAAATGGCGCTCTCACAGGGGATAACGTGTTGATTTCAATGCCAGTGCATAGGTCCAAACACAGTGGAGTTTGGGGAAAATATGATCGTTCACGAGTCTGGTCGTCCTATGCACTGGCACTGAAATGGTTCATTTCAATGCAAGGACTCCTGGGACACACCCGTATAGACGTGCTGTTCTCGTAGCCTGTTCACTTCGTGAAAATGTTCCCGAAAACTCGTTTTTTGATGCCTTAATGTCAGCAATGCTCATTCCTTGTTTAAGCCTCTGCTTAAACAAGGATTAGTGATTGGCAACATGGGGACGCGCCATAATCCCTACATCCCGATTAAAAGGTAAAAATAATTGGATTATTAACTGCTGACTATAATACCACGCAGACTCAAGAGTAGCCTACTGTACAGCATTTACCCATAGTAGCGAGGAAGCCCACGTGAGCAGTAGCGAACTTTTGTCTTACAATACAGATCATTGCAGGGATCTGATGGGGACAACGTCTTGATTTCAACACCAGTGCATAGGTCCAAACCGAAAAGAGTTTGGTAGAATACAATTGCTTAAATTATGAGTCTGGTCCTATACACTGGCACTGAAATGAACCAATTTCAATGCAAGGACTCCTGGGACAGACCCGCAAAGATGCGGCGTTCTCATATTCACTTCGCGAAAATGATAGTGTTTTTCCGAAAACTCCTATTGGTTTTTCAATACCTTAATCATGTCACCTATGCTTAAACGATGCATGTGCGAGGAATAGTGATTGGCGACATGGGGATCCGCCAAGGATCTACTGTAAAATAGCACAGTCAGATTCTATCTGCTGTTCTGGGCTTGATTGCTACATCTGACTTAGTCCTATCCCCTCATTAACTTAAGGACAAGGAAATACAGAAATAAATACACGCAGAAATAAAATAACACAGAAATAAATAAATACAGAAATAAATATACACAGAAATATGTTTTTTTAATTCATTTCTAATTTTGGTAGGTTTGGTCTTCCATACAATAGTACTGCTAATTGCAGAGCTAAAAATATTTTGCAAGGGGAATGTTTAGTTCTTTTCTCAGAGTAAGATGGAAGAATTGTGGCTTCCTCTGCCTCCTAAATTGCTTATCCACTACTCTTCCACCAATCACGTCTATACAATGGAGTGAGCCAAACCATCAGTGTAGTGTGGCATACCCAACCAGTAGCATGTTGGACATGTTAACTCAAACTGCCCTCAGCAGCTCACTGGTGTGGCTAAGAACCATATCATGTGACAGAACACAACAAAACACCTAACCAGTAAAAAGTCCTTAGTGTTCAATTCCAAATGGCAGCCTATTGTTTAAATGTTGGGCAAATGTTGACCCTATGGAAAAGGTTAGTATTTAGGAGGCAACCTGAAAAAGTATGAGGGAAAAATAATTCACATTCCAAAAGCACAGGGGAAAACACCCTAACCCTGTTTACTCAATTACTCAAATTGAAATCATTTATACACTGAAGCCTTTTCAAAAAATGTCCTGTATATGAGACTTAGGCATTATAAACGTATAATGTTATGTGCAAGACAAACATTGTGCCTTCTCTAGCAGCTTTTAATGTATTTAGAATATTGAACCAAGGATACAAATGCATCTGACAGTAATCAAACAAATTTACAAAGCCACTTTACATACAGTTAAGTCCGGAAATATTTGGACACGGACACAATTTTGATAATATTGGCTCTGTACGCAACAACAATGGATTTGAAATTAAACAACAGAGATGAAATTGAAGTGCTGACTTTCAGATGCTTTTCCAGGACTGCAGCTGTCTTCAGTTGTTTGTTAGTGGGTCTTTCTGCCTTATGTTCTCTTCAGCAAGTGAAATGCATGCTCGATCAGGTTGTGTTCAGGTGATTGACTAAGCCATTGCAGAATATTCCACTTCTTTGCCTTAAAAAAACTCCTGGATTGCTTTCGCTGTATGCTTTTGCATTTTCCATCTATAAAGTAAAGCGCCATCCAATCAGCTTCCCTGAATTTGGCTGAATCTGAACAGACGATATATCCCTACACACTTCAGAATTAATCCGGCTGCTTCTGTCTTCTGTCATACCATCAATAAACATTAGTGACCCAGTGCCATTAGAAGCCATGCATGCGCATGCCATCACAATGCCTCCACCGTGTTTTACAGATGATGTGGTGTGATTCAGAATAATGAGCCGTTTCAAGCCTTCTCCATACTTTTTTCTTCCCATCATTCTGGTACACGTTGATCTTAGTTTAATCTGTCCAAAGAATGCGGTTCCAGAACTGGGTTGTTTTTTTTAGATGTTTTTGTCCAAGTCTAATCTGGCCTTTCTATTTTTGAGGCTTATGAATGGTTTGCACCTTGTGGTGAAACCTCTGTATTTGCTCTTGTGAAGTCTTCTCTATATGGTAGACTTGCATAATGATATGCCTATCTCCTGGAGAGTGTTCTTCATGTGGCTGGATGTTGTGAAGGGGTTTTTATTTACCAGGGAAAGGATCCTATGATCATCCACCACTTCATTGGACGTCCAGGCCTTTTTGTGTTGCAGAGCTCACCAGTGCATATTTTCTCAGAATATACCAAACTCTTGATTTGGCCACTCCTAATCTTCCTGCCATCTTTCTGATGGATTTATTTGTTTTGCAAACTAAGGATGGCCTGTTGCACTTGCATTGACAGCTCCTTTGACCGCACGTTATGGGTTTACAGCAACAGCTTTCAAATGCAAATGCCACACCTGCAATCAACTCTCAACTTTTACCTGCTTAGTTGATAAAGAAATAACTAAGGAATAGCCTGTCCGTGAAACAGCTTTTGAATGAATTGTCCAATTACTTTTGGTCCCTTGAAAAAGAGGGGGCTACATATTAAACAGCTGTAATTCCTAAACCCTTCCTCCAATTTGGATTTGAATGCCCTCAAATTAAAGCTGTGAAACTGCACTTTAAGCCGATATTCATTATTTAACTGTAACTTTAATATATTTAGGTTAACATCCAAAATAACAAACCGTGCGTCAGTGTCCAATTATTTCTGGGCCTAACTGTATATTTTGTAATATTTAAAGGGGCACTGAAAGTTTATAAAGTGTAAATGACACCTTTGTTGTTTTTTTATTCACAGATTATCCCTTTTGCATTTAAAATAAAATAATTAATGTGAGGTAGAATTTATAGGAACCACTGACATTGACTTAAATTGTCTTAACCGGATATTACTTTTCAGATAAATATTTATTTGAATATACAACAGATTTCAAGTATAATTTGAGACAAGCTGTTCATTTATAACTGAGGAGAAGCATGTTAACCCATCCAAAATTATAAACTTAACACTAATGCCATCTATAATACTGTAAACCAAGACAGAGTATCTGTTTCTATCTGCGAATCCAATTTAAAAGGGAATGGGGCAAGAAAGTGCCTCCTAGATGAAGCAAATGGAATTTTCTGTCTAGATGAATATCTAACAGGTTCATCTCAGCACTATGGCCCTCACACAAACACACAAACAGAGGAAAATGTACACTGACTATAATATAGTTGACTATAATATTGTATGTTCAATACTTTCAAAGTCTCTTAAATACTACTCAATTTAGGATTGGAAGTACTCAACAGGCTTGATATCAAACCCAACATCACTTGAGAAAAAAAAGGGATTGCCATGGAAAGGGTGACAGAGGCCTTGAGAATGTAGACCACACAAAGGTGTAGCCTCTGGCTCTCTCAAGTAGGCCACATACAACAGGCCTTCTGTTGGAAAATAAACAACTAGGCTGCTTAACTACTTCACCAGTCAATTCAAGCTTATTTGGGCATTCTAACACATTTACAGAGATTAATTTAAGGACACATGTCTTTATTCCAACTCATTACACCAAACATTTTGACATTTGGAGACTTACTGGGGAAAATTTCTCAGATAAATTATAAATGTAAATGTAAATTTGCTAGAAGCATAGTCAGAAATGGGCTGGTAGGTGGGCCATTTTGGAAAATAACTAAATGAAAATAAAAATACAATTCTGATCTGCATTCAATAGTATTGAATGTACAGGGGCATAATTGCAGACATCACAAAATGCCTCACTTCTGCAAGAAGCACAGAAAAAGCATCCTGTTGAGTTTAGCACCTCCTAACCATCTTAACCCATGCTAAACGACAAAGAAAACAGCAGGAGTGTGGTGGACAGATTGTTTGCCTACGAGGCAGATGCCCAAGAAAAACCAGCAGACACCCAAAAGCCTTTGGAATCAGTCTAAAATATTTTCCATTAAATGATGGAAATACATTGCTTTTAATGAAACCCCATTGATTTTAGTGATTTCAGAAGGCACCAAAAACCTAACCTATATAAAGAGTTTGTATGCAGCTTATTAACACTGAAAGTAGCCTGTGTTTAGTCAGTGGGCCTCTATGACTTAATGTGGTGAAAACAATAATTTAATGTGGTTAGATAGCATTTTGCTCTCTTCAGTCTCAAACACAGATAAGTTGCCTTTCACAAATTCCATGACATTCAAGATTGAGCCTGCCATGCACACCAGTAAATATATTAACCTTGTATGATATTAGTGGATTCACTATCATTCCTACTACAGATTTATGAGTTTGAAAGCTAATGATTTTGATACCAGTCAAAAGGTTGGAAACACCTCATTCAGGGGTATCATGTTTACAATTTTCCGTAATGTACACTGCTGTTCAAAAGTTTGAGGTCACTTAAAAAGAGACTGGTGTTTTGTGGGTACTATTAAATGAAGCTGCCACTAGAGGACCTATAGTTAGGTCTAGAAATAATTGGACACTGACACAAGTTTTGTTATTTTGGTTGTTTACCAAAAATATATTCAGGTTACAGTTAAAAAATTAATATTGGCTTAAAGTGCAGCCTCTCCACTTTACTTTAAGTGTATTCACATCCAAATTTAGGAATTACAACTCTCTTAATATGTAGCCCCCTCTTTTTCAAGGGACCAAAAGTAATTGGACAATTGACCCAAAAGCTGTTTCATGGAGAGGTGTGGGCTATTGCTTCATTATTTCTACACTAATTTTGCAAGAAAAAGGTCTTGAGTTGATTCCAGGTGTGGCATTCACATTTGGAAACTGTTGCTGTGAATACACATGCCGTCAGAGGAGCTCTCTATGCAAGTGCAAAAGGCCATCCTTAGACTGCAAAAACAAAACAATCCATCAGAAAGATAGCAGGAACATTAGGATTGGTCAAATCAACAGTTTGTTACATTCTGAGAAAAAAATGGTGAGCTCTGCAACAGCATTCTGAAACAGCATTCTTTGGACTGATGAAACTAAGATCAACATGTACCAGATTGATGGGAAGAAAAAAGTATGGAGAAGGCTTGGAACAGCTCATGATACGAAGCATACCACATCATCTGCAACACGGTGGAGGCAGTGAGGGCATTGGCATGCATGGCTTCCAATGGCACTGGGTCACTAGTGTTCATTAATGATGTGACAGTAGATAGAAGCAGTGGAATGAATTCTGAAGGGTATAGGGATATATTTTCTGCTCAGATTCAGCCAAATTCAGCAAAGATGATTGGATGACACTTCACTTTACTGATGGACAATGACACAAAACATACTGCAAAAATCAATCCATGAGATGGAATATTCTGCAATGGTCGAGTCAATCACCTGATCTTGACTCGATCGAGCATGGATTTCACTTGCTGAAGACAAAACTTAAGGCAGAAAGACCCATGAACAAACAACAACTGAAGAAAGCTGCAGTAAAGGCCTGGCAAAGCATCACAAAGGAGGAAAACCAGCGTTTGGTGATGCATTCCAGACTTCAATCAGTCATTGCCTGCAAAGGATTCTCAACAAAGTATTAAAAATAAACATTTTATCTATTGTGTTAATTTTTCCAATTACATTTGAGCTTCTGAAATAAGGGGACTGTGTATGAAAATGGTTGCAATTCCTAAAGGTTTAATACTATATTTTTGTTCAATCCATTGAATTAAAGCTGGAATTCTGCACATCTCGGTTGTTCCATTTCAAATACATTGTGGCAGCATACAGAGCCAAAATTATGAAAATTGTGTCAGTATCCAAATATTTACTGATCTAACTGTATGCGGTACCTGTTTCTGAAACTAGACAATAATGTATTTCTCGTCTTGCACAGCTGTGCACCGGGGCCTCCCACACCTCATTCTATTCTGGATAGACCCAGTTTGCGCAGTTTTGTGAAGGGAGTAGTTCACAATGCCATACAAGACCTTCAGTTTCTTGGGAATTTCTCACATGGAATTGCCTTAATTTCTTCATCTCCCTTCATATGGTGCACCTGACCCAGTGGAAGGGAGAGCTGACACCACAGATATTAGGTAAACTTTTTGCATCTAGGGCTTATTTACATTAGGAAAGAGACTTATCTTGGTATGCACAATAATTTCCACAATGTTTGAATTTACACTGGCATGTTCAAGATGGACCACGCAGGATTGTGTCCACTAATCATAGGAAAACAGAGCATTATCTTGGGGCTCTAGCTATCAATATCTGCAAGTTTACACAACTAAATAATCTACCGCCTCAAGTTCTTTGATTTGTCTCAGAAAATGTAGCATGATGTAAACAATCTCCATGTTCACTCTGTTGTTAGGACACGTAAAGGGAGCATGCCTTGTGTTAAACTGAGTAAGCAATTCCTTTGATTAAAGGAATTGGTGTGGCCCAGCGGTCGGGTGCTCTGGTACACATGCAGCCGACAAATCCGGCTAACTGCTCTTCCTCCCCAAAAACTTGCTAGTCACTTTTTCATCACTTTTATAATGTGTAACTATCTACATAACGTTCAGTTTAAATCATTTATATTTTAGGCATTCAGCAAAAAACTATCAAAATTACAAAGCAATGCACCAGACCATCAAATCAAAAAAGGTGCTGTACTGACTGGCAAGTTTCATTACCTTGTTGCTGAGGTCTTTTGACAGTTCTTTTCTGCTCCCCATGGCTCAATATCTAGCTTGCTTAGTGCATCCACATGAGAGCTAACAAACTCATTGACTATTTATACACAGGTGGTAATTGCAATTTAAAAAGCCACAGGTGTGGGAAATTCACATTTAATTGCCATTTTCACCTGTGTGTGTCACCTTGTGTGTCTATAACAAGGCCAAACATTCAAAGGTATGTAAACTTTTGCTCAGGGCCATTTGGGTGCTTTCTGATTTCTCATTATGATTTTAAAAGGAGCCAAACAACTATGTGATAATAAATGGCTTCATATGATCACTATCCTTAAATAAAAGACAGATTCTTTGGATGACCAGTCATATTTTCAAAATCAATGCCAAAATTTCACAATTTCTGCCAGGGTATGCAAACTTATGAGCACAACTGTATGTATGACTGAACTGTATGTAATAGCACTTTTTTATTTTAAGATTTAAAGGGGAACTTACACCATTTTAACCTTACACAGTCGACATCCGCGGATCCGCGGACAGTGCTCATTTGCATAAATATTTATAAAAATAGAATCGCCATAATCGTCCGATTTCAATGGCATATTATTTGAAGCCACTTTCGTGAAGCGTTTCGTGTATAATTTGGGTTGTCCGTGTATAATTTGGGTTGTCTGTGTATTGTTTGGGTTGCTATGGGAACTTTTCACCAGGCAACGACATTGACCATGCATCTTAGAAAGGCTCATTTGTACACTACTATGAATATTACAAGTGTGTACATCACTATATATGATGTTTTGAACCATAATACATCGTATGTATTATAAATATGATATAAAAATAAATATTTAGTCAACATAGTATGGGGGTGTTCTTGAGTTTTTGGGAATAATTTTTCTGAGTTTATAAATTATATAAGTCAAAATGTAACTAGCGATCTAGTGCTGCCATCTGGTTACATGCAAAAGAAGTGATATAAGATAATTATCTTTCATTTTATTGTGTTTTATTTCTAGGTAAAAGAACCAAATTTTTTGGGGGTGCCTATATTTTTTACCTTCTATTATTTCATTATTTTCAATCCAATACAGTGTAATTTGATAGTAAAGGCATGAAAGTATGAGGAAATACCATTGACACAATTCTTTATAATGCTTTCAAAAAAAAATATTTTTGCTGAATGGCAGAAATGTTTTCCGAAAAATATTATTTTTGCCTTTCCAATAGATGAGTTTTTAAAATGGTGACCCAAAAGTCTGTTTTTATGTGTTTTTATTGAAGCCAAGGGGGTTGTGATTACCAGGATACATCATAATAGGTTGTATCTGTTACAGAAATGAATCTAGGACCCAAAATGTCCAAGTAGTGAAATCCGGCCAAAATCCCCACCGACTACTTAGGTTAACAACATCAAAACGTATTGAAATACAGCTCCGGAAAAAATTAAGAGACCACTGCACCATTTTCTTTCCTTTCCAAAAAGGTTGAAAAGGAAAGTTTTGAGTGAGGAACAGAAGCGTTCAATTTGCAGTGGGCCCTTCTGTTCCTCACTCAAAACCTTCCTTTCCGGAATTTTTTTCTGGAGCTGTATGTTCAAATACACTACATGGACACTACAAAGTAGAGAAAGGCATTTGTAGAATGGGAAAGTGGATATACAGTAGATATTTGTAATAAGCCTGACCAATGGATCCACATTGTTAAACATCAAAGCAATCATAAATTACAAACCACACACCCCCATAACCATATTTCTTCCCACGGACAGGCATACGTTATACCAAATGTTACAACCCCTAACATAGGTCACACAGGAGGTACCACCCTGAGCATATGTCACACCGGAAGTCCCACCCCCCATGAATTAAAGGGAGAACATGAACATTCACAAAGTTTACATTCTTAGGGTAAAATATTAATAGCCACTTTCATAGGAAGGCTTGGCTGCGTACAAAAACAAATTGCAAAAATATTTTTATATTTCTTTTAGAGAGGAAAATGAACTGTTACTGATGTGACATTCTCCATTATGGATGCGACTTGTGCAAAAGTTTGTTCAATTGGTTGTATTGTTTTTTCATGCTAAGGTTAATATTACCTTTAAAGGAGAAGATTAAAACTTTCATACAACCCATTGTCTTTCATACACTTCAGTTGGTTGGGATTATTACAGTTCCAACATCTATTATAAATGATCGTTTTATTGTAAAATGGGATTGATATTCTAAATATGTGTGTTGGTGTATTTTCTGTGTTTTTATGGATGTAACACAGGGTCCAACAAAAAAACTGAGAGAACCTTGTCTCAGTTTGATTCTTTCTATTAAAATAAAATAAGGTAGGAAATTTAACATGCAAGATTTAAAACCCTTGGATGTCATAGAGTTAGAAAAAGATTAAACAAGCCTAGTCAGAAAAAAGATCATGTCTATCAACATTCATAGCACTGCTGAAAGTCAGTTGAAAGCAGCCTTGTTAAATTTTTGCCAAAATGGCTGACCAGGCAGCCAGAAGATGGCGGCTTGCTGCCAGACCTGCAGCCACATTCATATTTGAGACAGCTCCCACATGCAACAGTAGTATGTGATACTGCAAAGTGACACATAATAGTATTCTAACATAATGAAAACAAACAGGAAGCTCCCATAGCAAAAAGAAAAGGAGATGGAAATGAGTGTGAGACAGGGAAATATTGTATAATTAGAAACTGACTGCTCATTGAATACATCAGAAGTGAGTCAGCATCAAACCCACAGCAGGGTGTGGTTGGTCAAGATTCCCTTGCTGTTGCTTAGGCAACATGACTCATCATCATAACTATCTAAAACATGAGTAAAATGGGTGGTTGTTATTGGCCAGCTAAAAAAGAAACTGGACAAAAACTTTTCCTGGAAGTGATGAGATCCTCTCTGTACTTTTATTCATATAAATCATGTCATAAAGCTCTAAGGACTGGTAGATTATCAGTGCCGACAGTGTCAAACACATGCCATCTTTCATGACGTTTATGAAAAGAACAAATTCTTCACACTGAGCTGTGGTCAGGAACATCTTGCTAAATGCTTTTGCATGTTGCTACCAGATTACTGAACATGGCATGACATTAGCTTTGCAAGATTGCAGCAATTGTACCAATTACACCATCATGAAGTGCCCCTTCCCACTATAAGCAGGGCATACTAACAAGGCTGCAATGTAATGAATAATGTACAATGTAATGTAATGACTGTTAAGATCTCAGCCCTGGTGGTCCATTAATTTATAGTCAGCTAAATATCACCACTGACTGGTAACTGAGTCTTATAATTCTATGTACAGTAAGTATTGCTCTACTCTACAACCCTAAAGTGTCTGACACCTGTATGAACATAAATTGCTTTGGATAAGAATCTGCTAAATAATTTATATGTAAATCTAAACAAGGCTAAACAAAAAAACCTAAAGAGATCCTCTGGCCTATGTGGCTTCGAGGTAAATCCACCCTTTCCCAGGGACACGAGCAGCGTTAGTCCATGAAAACTGTACTATATACAGTACAGCTAAGGAGATAATAAGCTTGTTCCAGTCTACAACAGTCCTTTCATGAGACTGAACAATCTCTTTGCAGAAACAACAAAGAGACTCCAATAGTTTTCATGTTTTGCAGGCTTCGTCAAGCTGGGACAGTCTGTTCACCCAGTTCAACTCTGGATTCCTTTTCTCCATGGTTGCTGCAAATTCTCCCACACCCACATTGCCCCTATGTTTTCACTGATGGGAATGTAGGGCCTGGTCACAGCCTATTAAAAAAGAGGGATATCTTTGCCCTTTGGGGAGGGACGGATCCCATCATTATTCAAGAACACCATCTCACACAAAGCCAGAGAAAGGACCTACGTTCACCAACAGGGGCTGCTCCACTCCCAGTCCCAAATGGGACACTCTTCCTTATATACTCTAGTCCACTAATTTTGAACAAGACCCTACTGAAGGTAATGCATCACACAGTTGAAATAGGGTGCTATGTGGAAAGGAACTGAATGTTTTAGAGCTGCCACTGCCTAATCTTGGAGACAATCTTGGTGGTGCCTGATACTGTTGAATATGCAAAAGAAACTGAGACAGTGTTACTGTCCCAGGACAACAGTCCTCAACTTACATACAACCTCACCATAGCGATGAATATTTGATTTGTGGTCTTTTTCTTGGTGCTTCTCTTAGATACAGGGCCATTAGCAGGGTAATATGTTACAAAATGTTGGTTAGTTGCAATGATCTTTTTACTAGAAATTATCTGAAAGTTCTGGGAAGCGCCTCACTCTACTGATGTAGAGTGCCATTTTTTTTATGTAGAGTACTCTTTTTTTAGTGAGGTAACTCCTGGTAAAGGCATCTGATTTAGTAAAGGCCAGAATAAAAAATTGTCTCTCAGGGATAATGCCAACTGCTTTAAATAAATATTGACAAACAAGGAAATATGAAACAAATGTGAGTTACTGCAAATAATTAGAAAATAAGCAGAAATAGGCAGCCTTCAAAATAACCATAATACGCTTAAATATGCAGTAGAGGTTTTCAAATTATCAGTTCACAGAATGAGTTCAGTCTCAGAGTGTGCCACTGTAAGATCAGCAAGTAACTCCTAAAGTAGTATGAAACCGTATACCAGCAGTAGGAATCCTTATAACAGTCAAAAGCAAAGACTGATTAGCTGCAGTAAGACCGGACACCAAACGACTGGATTTTGGCCCACTCGTCCATACAGACCTTCTCCAGATCCATCAGGTTTTGGGGCTGTCGCTGGGCAATACAGACTTTCAGCTCCCTCCAAAGATTTTCTATTGGGTTCAGGTCTGGAGACTGGCTAGGCCACTCCAGGACCTTGAGATGCTTCTTACGGAGCCAGTTGCCCTGGCTGTGTGTTTCGGGTCGTTGTCATGCTGGAAGACCCAGCCACGACCCATCTTCAATGCTCTTACTGAGGGAAGGAGGTTGTTGGCCAAGATCCCGCGATACATGGCCCCATCTATCCTCCCCTCAATATGGCGCAGTCATCCTGTCCCCTTTGCAGAAAAGCATCCCCAAATAATGATGTTTCCACCACCATGCTTCACGGTTGGAATGGTGTTCTTGGGGTTGTACTCATCCTTCTTCTTCCTTCAAACAAGGCGAGTGGAGTTTAGACCAAAAAGCTCTATTTTTGTCTCATCAGACCACATGACCTTCTCCCATTCCTCCTCTAGATCATCCAGATGGTCATTGGCAAACTTCAGACGGGCCTGGACATGAGCTGGCTTGAGCAGGGGGACCTTGTGTGTGCTGCAGTATTTTAATCCATGATGGCGTAGTGTGTTACTAATGGTTTTCTTTGAGACTGTGGTCCCAGTTCTCTTCAGGTCATTTACCAGGTCCTGCCATGTAGTTCTGGGCTGATCCCTCACCTTCCTCATGATCACTGATGCCCCACGAGGTGAGATCTTGCATGGAGCCCCAGGCCGAGAGAGATTGACCGTCATCTTGAACTTGAGTTAATTATTTAAAAATCATACAATGTGATTTTCTGTATTTTGGCAGTGTATCAAATACTTGTTCTCCCCACTGTATACCAAAATCGCACTCTTCATTACCCGGCTCCAGGATGACCCTGGTAAACCCACAGCCATACAACAGTACTGGATCAGCAACTTACCTGCAAAAGACAAGAAACATGAATACACATTAGTATGCACACAGCAGTATACAAATAAAATACCACATGCACGTTTGCAACTCCAGGCAAGGGTTAAATATCTGCCTCTCCCTTTAATCAGATAGTACCTTATTTGACTGTTCCGCTTCTGATGTAATCTCTCAATAAAATCATTTAAAACCAACAAAATTAGTGATCTTCCCCATTACTTGAATGAATGAATAATGAATGAATAAAATTAAAATTGAGTTGTGTCTTAATGACCACACACTAAAGGAAGAGAAAAAAAGCCACCTACAAAACAACCTTTTAAATGTTAATTGGTATTGTGTAATACATTAAATTCTACAATTGCCATTCTGATGAAAAACATAGTCAATTAACGAACAATCATAACTGACAATGTTTTAGAAACGCAACCAAAGTGTACTAAAATATAGAATCAAATGCAAAAGGTCTTCTAAACGGTAACTTTAGTTACAGTGCCACCTATTGGGTGGTTTAAGGTAATGTTTTCTGAAAGATATGGTAATCTAATACCTACCATCTGACAGAACATTTCTCCTCCCCACAAAATAGCCATTAGTATGAAAATGCAAAACTGAGTCAATGGTTTTAATTCCCCTTATATCTTCTCCTACAAAAACCCAGATTGTATCACTACTTAATGACAACATACAACATAAGAAATGTGATTTTATTCTGTTGGGTTAAGGATTAGAGGAAGGAGAGGATTTTTCCAGAGAATGTGTTGGATTATGGATGCAATTTCCCCTGAAATACAGCAGATTTAGGAATAATTTTTATACACATCTTCTAAAACGGGACAGAGCACAGACAAACCATTTAAATTGTGTGATTTAAGGGAATCCTCAATCCAGTATTCAAACCCTCACTGGTCTTTTGACCAAAGAAAATCTGTAGATTCTCAAACCATTTGATACTACCAATTTGATACTACCTGCTAGAACAGTTTACCCTGCCAATAGGTTGCTGTCCCTTCACATAGTAATCTACGAAAATAGATTCAAATTCAAACCCATTAAAATAATTATTCAGCAGCTGAAATTTACTCTGTATAACACAAAAACAGCAGTCAATCCTGTTTTAAATATTGCATGAGTTCCTGAAATGGCTCCCACCACATCCCTATTTCACAACACACTGCCACCTGCCCAAGACCCATGATCCAGCTGGGCAATTTCCACCATGCCGCTGTCATGCGAGATGCAAGTTCATCAGTGTGGAAATAGATCAATGTCACTCAGGCCGCATTCTGAAATTCCAAGGAGATGAGGAGAGAGATAATTTATACAGAGCAAGGATTCTACTCTCTGGTTTATTTTAAACAAGACATAGAAAGTCTATGAGTGTGTGTTACGAAAACTAGCATACAACATGACAAGTCCATATGCTCCCTTTAAGTCGATCACTTTGGTAAGACAAATTATTGGGTGTGTCGTGATTTTGTAACCTGGAAGATGCATTGCAGTCCAGCACAAGTCTGTGGGGTTAGAAAGTGACAAGGAATCAGCAGTAGTTTTGATAGGGGATCATATCTGGAATGACTAGGGCTGGATTTATCAAGTGTTTCCAAGTAGGAATGATGATTTAGAGTCAGTAAATTATTTCCACAAAACATATTTAAGCTGCTGAACACCAACATAACAGTCTTTTTCGGTTTTCACACGCTGGATAGCTGAGTTACCAGAACACAAAGGACGAATGCTAAAAACTTGGAGCACAATAGGATTCCAAAAAAATAAATAATATTTTTTGTTTAATTCAATTATAAATATGTAATGAATGTCACTAGCATTCCACTGATTGAAATTACAATTAAAAGACTGGTAAAACAGGATCTCATGACACAACAGGTACTGTGAAGAGTTAACACAAAATACAGTCTAACAAAAAAAATTTTTATTAAAAAACAAAAAGCATTGCTTTCTTATTGTACTGTTCTACATGAAATTTGGGAGAAGTCAAGAGATAAAAAAAATATGCTAATCCATTGTCCCTGAATCCTAATCATGGAATGTTCCCTACAATGTACTGTTGAAGAGCCCCCACAAGCCCTGGTCAAAAATAGGGTCTGGGAATAGTAAACCATTTTATATGCAGTCTATACTGCACTTTACTGTAACTGCTGGTTAACACAGAACATGACCATGACCAATTTTCACTTTACATGTTTAAGTTTCCATGGCCCTTTTCACATGGCACTTGCACATAGCAAGAGACGAAACAATCCTAGGGGCACCCGCCTCAAAAGAAACGGCTGCTCTGTCATATTGTGTCAAATACAATTCAATAGCGTAGTTATACCAATAACATAGCTATATTTTTTAATGTAAGACTCCCTTTGTTATTTCAAACAAAACATATGTATTATAATTAAAAGCATGGATGAAATACTCTTATGGGATAATAATAAAATAATATTATTTAAATAAAGTATAATAATAATTAAGCAGTAAGCTCTGGGCAAAAGACTGTGTGCCAAACAGGTAATTGATAAAACACAGGTAATCTGACTGTTTGAAACATTCAAAAAAGTGTAATAATCATCACAATGCTACATAGAACCAACAATTAATTTGCCAACACTTTTTAATTATATCAAGTATCAATACTCCCACCATTTTTATTAGCTGTTTCTCTCCGCTGAAAACTTGAGACAGAAAGATAGAAACAAAAAAACAATAAAAATCAATTTGAGAGTATTTTGTTTAATGTTTACTCAACCTGCTCTTTATTATTAAGGTAAACATTTTGTATATAGCTCAGCAGCATGTTTCCACTAACAAAATAGGTGCATAAAGTCACTATAGAATGACCCCACTATGCTCATGATTTTCACAGTTTAAGTGAACAGTGATTCTATTTTGTTCGGCTCTTTAGCCTAGACAAATAAAAGATACAAGCCAATCCTCTTTGTTGCTCGCGGATGGACGTCGCTTAAGGCCGGGGAGTACATGGACTCCTAAGATCCCTGTAAAAACAAAATATCTTCAAAACAGTTTATAATTGACCTTATTCACCGCGCCTCCATCTTGAAATCCAAAACGAGGCTAGGGGGTACACTCTAAACCGGAAGTTAATTGACGGAGCGCAGCAGCGGGCGTCTGTCATCATGGCGATACCTGTGTGGACATCAAATCTTTCATGTCTTCCCGAAATAACAGTGGACTATGTCGAAAAATGGGCCAATAAGGACTGCATGATTCCCCGGGCTGTTTTGCTGAAAGAATACATGCAACTGGATCTAGGGATATGTGCACGACTTGGAAGCTTTTTTTCTGAAATCAACATTAGTTAACGTTACTTTTAAAGTTTGCTTGTTAGCTAGATAAAACAACAGGACGTGACAACATTACAAGCTGATGCTAAGCATTGTTAAGATATATTACCCACACCAAACTGACTTATTTTGAGTGTTAACAATAAATTATTTTACCGACAGTCAAGAGGAGCGAGACAGTCAGTGTGAGAGCTCAATGCGAAAAAACGAGGCACCTTACAACATTCAGGTATCATGACTGTGGGTAAACTGCTCAGTTTGCGGAGTGGTGCCACTGCTAGAACAAATACGCTTGCTAAACGTTCAAATGTTCATCTTGATCATTCATATCAACAGTTCATCTTGATCGTTCATATCAACAGTTCATCTTTCCCTGCTAGACTAAACATAACATGTTATGTGCAGTTTATGTGATCTTTAGCTAAAAGTGTATTGGAACCATCAGTCAAAATAGCTTGTTTCCAATGTGTCACTACAAAGCAAGGCAGGGTGCTACTGTTGGTCATTAAAATTAATAAATATTAAGTATAAGTTAATTTGTTTACAGGCATGGGTTGCTCATTTCACATAGCGATGTTACGTAGGGTTGGGGAAGGTACTATTCAGGTCTCACAGGTAACACAGATGCTAAAAACGAATCAGTAATGTCGTCTACTGAGATGCACAAACCCAGTAAAATGGATGTTACTGTTTATACGTAGTTGTGCGCTTAACATGGTCTAGATTAGCAATAGTTATTATCATAAACAGGCACAGATCACGTCTTGTTTATATTTTGCTGTAAGACACGGCTACCCATGGCAGGACGTTAGCTGACCAGGCTAGTAAAAAGAGCAACAACTTGCTTAACGTTACCCCCGAATCAGCCCTTCGCTTGTTATAACTTAAAAAGGATCAAGTCATGTCTATTTAGCCAGAAGGTTTAGCTAGCTATCTATATGACAGTTAAAGTAAATATGGCTAACGTTAGCATCGTAAACTAATTTTAATATCTTACCTTGAAATGGCGACCGGGTTCTCTTCTTATTTTATGAATCCATTCACAGCAAAGTACAGGATCTTTGGGGAAACGATGGAAGGTTTGACCTGTATAGGATTTATTTCTCTTTGAAGACGTACATTTGGGAACACAACAATGCGGCGGCATTGTAGGTAACGTTATGACAGAAGTCTACAGATGGGTGGTCCAACGTTACTTCCGTACCCCACAGCCTCGTTTTGGTTTAAAGGAAGTGCCGTAGGTGAATAAGGCGAATAGCGAGAATCCGTTTTCTTTGCTGTTTTCCTGAGAAACGTATTGTTTACATGGGGCATTTCCTGGTTGTCGTCATCTAGTCAAAATGCAACCTAGTGCACCTGACCAATGGATGGGCTGTTGCTTGACAGCATTCACTGCACAATCAACCAACGGAAGGCTGTTGCTTTGCAGAATTTTTTTTTTACCCAATCGGGGAAGGTATCTGTTATGTATTCGAGCAAATCAAAAGGTTGCGGTGTGGGACATAATACGTTTCGTTTTCTGCAATGTTGCCAACTTAGCGACTTTGTCGCTAGATTTAGCGACTTTTCCGAACCCCTTAGCAACTTTTTTTTTAAAAAGCGACTAGCGACAAATCTAGCGACTTTTTGTGGTGTTATTGGAGACTTGTTCTTACTCTTCTCAACGAGCAGCGGGTGTGCCGTGGGCACCTCCCCCATCTGAAAGCATTCAAGTCTACGCACAGCAGTTCCTCCGAGCTGCAGTCAGAGCTGGAGATGTTAATTCCTCCGCACCCAGACTGAAAATGAATCACGCATTCGCTCTGCCAGAGTGTCTCTTTTGGGTAACTTTTGCCGGTCCCAAGCCCGGATAAAGGAGGAGGGTTGGTTTAAAAAAAAAATAAAGAATCGACAGAAGAAAGTTAATTTGTAGTTCTAAACATATTTAGGGTGTTTTTACTCACTTTTTGTCTCTCCTACGACATTATTCCTCTCCTACAGGCAGCGTCCATCACGTGCAGTTGGTGCAGTTCTCTTAATCCATGACCATGATGAATCCATGACCCTTGTGTGTAGCTCTAAATGTAAAAAAAAATTCTAGCCTTTCGATTTTGACTAAATAGCGCCCCCTTTTTTGATTTGTTCTTAGTTTTTTTGCTCAGGTGATTATTTCTTGTACATGGACCACATTTGTAAATACGCATGTATATTCTTTTCCCCAATGAGAGTTTTGCATGTTAAAAAAGAAAAAAAATACATTCATGATGCTGATGGGAAATTATGCAAATTAGGCGATGACATTGTTTAGCGACTTCTAGAGACTTTTGGGACAGCCAATAGCGACTTTCCTTACTGAGGAGTTGGCAACACTGGTTTTCTGTATGTGCTCACTGACTAGATAGAGCTCAGAGGTGGGGGCAGTAAGTTAGTTTAGCAGGCTGACTTAGCATGCTAACGAATCGCGCACTAAGGCATCACACAGACAAAGAAAGGATATGTTTTTTCAACAGTTTTATTATTTGTATAAAACGGCAAAACGTAAAAACACTTTTACTCAATGTAGCCACAGTCTTTTTCGGTTTTCACACGCTGGATAGCTGAGTTACCAGAACACAAAGGACGAATGCTAACAACTTGGAGCACAATAGGATTCCAAATATAGCTAGTAAGTTACATCAAATAACCTATTTATCATGAAATACTGTAATACAAATGTCATAATCATATTGTCTGCTTTGCGTATTTGGAATGGGAGAACTGTTCCAGTTGTTTGTGGTTTGATGTCAATGATAAATAGAAAAATAATAATGGGTGTTATAAACATTGGACTGCATACACATAAGGTGAATTATTTCATTGTTCACATTTATTGTGATACAAGTCATATTTGTGTAAGAAAAGGGGTTTGAAATTTATATTTGGAATGGGAGAACTGTTCCACATGGTTTTGTGGTCTGAATTCAATGATGAATAGAAGAATGGGTGTCAAAAACTTATTCGACTGCTTGCACAAAAGGTGAATTATTCCATCATTCTGTTCACATTTATTGTGAAGCAATGCATATTTGTGTAAGAAAAGCGTTTGCAGAAAACATGTGTTGGAAAAACTGGTTGTGTTCAGAATTCAATGACATAGAAAAAATCAGATTTTTTAAAATGAAATTATTTACTTTATTGTGCATTTTCACTCAAATACTGCCTTATAAGTACATTTAGGTTAGCTGAGGTTCTTTAGGATCATTTGATGCCAAATACATGATGATCCATAAACATGACATTGTTTATAAGCCCAAATGTAAGAGTAGTGAAAAACGGTCCAGATCTCAAAAGGAGATGGTAATTACCCACCAACTCTAAATTCTAACTAAGGATAATGACAATTCCTTCTATTTTTTGACAGTTATTAAAAATGTTCATTTATTTTGGGGGATGGGATCTTTTCGTTTCTGTGAAAGGCTCGATGACAACTCTGTGTGGCTCAAAGCAAAACCTAATTTACATTTACAGCAAATGTTTCTTTGAGTTCCAGTAAAAGCCAGACTGTTATATGCATGATGTAACAAACATCCCTTATCAAAAAATTGACGTAATCCTTCATATAAAAATTTACAAGCCCTTCCTTCTGTACTCTTTGCCCCAAATTATAAGTTATATACAGTATATCATCAAAATGATCTTGGTTTAAATGAGAATTGAGCTTATACATTTTTCACAAGAAATTCACAGTGACTTATTTTACCCAGCTGAAAGTAAAAGATTGTAAACCCTATATTCCCCTTAGAGCGGGATATCGCATCGTTAGATAGCAAATTACATAATTAGTTAGCTATCTCCATATTGAGTGTAATGTGAGAATTGCAGCATTATATGTGCGGATGAATAACATTTTTGTATTAACATAATTTCTGTGGTGTACTGTCTGATTCACTACAGCTAAGTGCAGTAACCAGAAACTCTGCAATACATATTGCTTAAGAAGATCATATACCACATACACTCTTGCCTTGCTTAAATATATTATATTACTCTAACACATTTCAATGATGACCCCACCCAATGTCACGGTGTGGGTGTAGTGGAGTGCGTAAAAAAAAGGCGAGCCAAATGCAGGGAGGCGATGAACATTTCTTGTATTGAACACAGTGAAATGTCACGCAAAACAAAAGCGCACAAGCGCAAAACAAGCGTACATCCGTATACTCCAGTACAGTAAAAGGACATAGAACAATA
Source organism: Esox lucius (assembly GCF_011004845.1). Classification (NCBI taxonomy): domain Eukaryota; kingdom Metazoa; phylum Chordata; class Actinopteri; order Esociformes; family Esocidae; genus Esox; species Esox lucius. The sequence goes on from NC_047578.1 coordinate 29,859,931, forward strand.
CCACACAAAGACACCCAGAAACACAGGAACTTATATATGCGATCTAATGAGGAAATGGACACCAGGTGCGTGCAATAACAAAACATGACAGTGCCATGGGAGGAGGAGCGGCGTGGCTAGAAGGCCGGCGATGACATGCGCCGAACACCACATCGGGAGGGGTGGCGCGCGTCCTCGTTACAGTACCCCCCCTTCCGACCCGGAGGACGCCGCGCAGGACGATCAGGGCGCCGACGATGGAAGTCGGCGAGGAGCTCCGGATCAAGAACATCCACCGCCGGCACCCATCAACGCTCCTCCGGGCCGTACCCCTCCCACTCCACCAGGTACTGCAGGCCCCCCCGCGGTGCCTCGAGTCGAGGATGGAACGGGCCGAGTATGCCGGGCCCCCCTCGATGTCCAGAGGGGGCGGAGGGACCTCCCAGACCTCACATCGCTGGAGGGGACCCGGCCTGAGGAGAGACACATGGAACGAGGCATTAATCCTGTAATCAGGGGGAAGTTGTAACTTATATGTTACCTCGTTCACTCTCCTCAGGACTTTGAACGACCCCACAAACCGGAGCGGAGAGGGAGGTTCCGGGTCGAGAGCCAGACCCGGTCGTCCACCGTGTAGACCGGGGCGTCGCTACGCCGGTGGTCGGCAGCGGACTTCTGGCGAGCCCCGGCGCCGGATGTGCCAATGAACTACGGACCAGGTGTCCTCGGCGTGCCGGAACCAGTAGTCCACCGCCGGAGCCCCGGTCTCGGGCTGGCTCTGCCAGGGTGCCAAGACCAGCTGGTACCCTAGGACACACTGGAAGGGGGTCAAGGAAGTGGAGGAGTGGTGGAGCGAATTCTGGGCATACTCTGCCCAGGGCAGGAATTCCGACCACTTCCCCGGCCAGTCCTGGCAATAGGACCGCAGGAACCTCCCCAGGTCTTGGTTCACACGCTCCACCTGCCCATTAGCTTCGGGGTGGAACCCGGAGGTGAGGCTGACCGAGGCCCCCAATCGGCACATAAAGGCCTTCCAGACCCGAGACGTGAACTGGGGCCCCCAATCAGAAACAATGTCCTCCTGCACCCCGTAGTGCCGGAAGACATGGGTGAATAGAGCCTCCGCGGTCTGCAGAGCCGTCGGGAGACCGGGGAGGGGAAGGAACCGGCAGGCCTTTGAAAACAGGTCCACAACAACCAGGATCGTGGTGTTGCCTAGTAAGGGGGGTAGATCGGTTAAAAAATCAGGTGAGACCGTGGTCGTTGTGGAGCGGGCAAAGAATGTAACTTACCCGCCAGAAGGTGTCTAGGTGCCTTACACTGGGCGCATACCGAACAGGAGGACATGTACACTCTCACATCCTTGGCCAGGCCAGGCCACCAGTACTTGTCGGTAAGGCAGCGCACAGTACGGTCTATGCCCAGATGACCCGTGGAAGGGGACATGTGGGCCCAGTAAATGAGACGTTCACGAACATCCAGCAGGACGTACTGACGATCCGCAGGACACCCAGGAGGCCCAGGATCGCCGCGCAACGCCCGCTGAATTTCCGTGTCCACGTCCCACAGAACCAGCGCCACAATGCACGAGGCGGGCAGAATCGGTGTCTCATCTACCCGCCTCACACCCACGTCGCACAACCGAGACAGTGCGTCTGCCTTGGCGTTTTTCGTACCCGGCACGTATGACAGCGTGAAATCAAACTGGGCAAAAAACAACGCCCACCTGGCCTGACGAGGGTTCCGTCTCCTCGCCGCCCGGATATACTGCAGGTTTCGGTGGTCGGTCCAGACTACAAACGGGTGTCTCGCTCCTTCGAGCCAATGTCTCCCAACAGTTAAGGCGCTAAACACAGCCAACAGCTCCCTATCACCGACGCCATAGTTGCGCTCTGCCTCACTGAGCTTCCGCGAGTAAAAAGCCCAGGGGCGACGCTTAGGAGTGTTACCTGATAGTTGGGATAACACAGCACCTATCCCTACCTCTGAGGCATCCACCTCCACTATGAACGGCAGTGACGGGTCGGGGTGAGCCAAAACCAGGGCAGAGGTGAACATTCTCTTAAGGGTGCGAAATGCCTCGTCTGCCTCGGCCGTCCACGTGATCTGGCACGGCCCACCCTTCAATAAGGAAGTGATAGGAGCTGCTACCTTGCCGAAGCCCCGTATAAATGTACGGTAGAAATTGGCAAACCCAATAAACCGCTGTACTGCCTTAACCGTGGTAGGAACGGGCTAATCACGCACGGCTGATACACGATCAACCTCCATTTCCACCCCATCGGCGGAAATACGAAACCAGAGGAAGGAGACGGGTCGCTGGAAGAACGTGCACTTCTCTGCTTTAGCGTACAGGCCATGCTCCAACAGCCGCTAGAGCACCCTGCGAATGAGAGACACATGCTCAGCACGCGTAGCGGAATACACAAGGATGTCGTCGATGTAAACCACAACTCCGCGCCCCAGCATGTCCCTAAACACATCGTTCACAAAGGACTGAAACACTGCCGGGGCATTCATCAACCCATACGGCATCACCAGGTATTCGTAGTGCCCTGTGGTGACGTCAGGCTGTAAGTGGCACCGGAAATGATCAATAAGTGCCCTCTCGTTCCAGCCCGACCCCGCTGCCAGGGTCCTGAACTCCAGGGTGAAGGCCTGCACGCTCCTCGTCCCCTGCCTGAGGTGCTCGAGACGCTCGCCGACCTCCCTGCCGTCGGGCAGATGATTGAACACGGGCCGGAAGAGGCCGACGAACGCCCCGTAATGGGCCAACTCCGGCCCGTTAGTGGACCAAATGGAGTTGGCCCAGTCCAACGCCTTGCTCCTCAGGCAGGAGACAAGGGCCGAGACCCTCTCCCTATCCCCCGGGTGAGGGCTGATGGAGGCGACGTAGAGCTCCAACTGGAGCAAAAACCCAGAGCCCTGGGCAGCGTCCCCGCCGAATCCCTGGGGAAGGCTCAATTGTATGGTCCTCCTCGGCGACGGTGGAGACGATTGCAGGGGCACTCCAGCCGGGTTGTGTGTCGGGGGTTGCTGCTCAGATGGCAGCCTCGCCGCATAGCTTGGACCATCTCTGTCACTGCCTCCCCCAGGGACGCGATCATGTTCCCATGCTGGTGAAGTAGGTCGCTACCCGCTGACTCCATTCGGTTGGGTGTGGTCTTCTGTCACGGTGTGGGTGTAGTGGAATGCGTCGAAAAAAGGCGAGCCAAATGCAGGGAGGCGATGAACGTTTCTTGTATTGAACACAGTGAAATGACATGCAAAACAAAAGCGCACAAGCGCAAAACAAGCGTGCATTCGTATACTCCAGTACAGTCAAAGGACATAGAACAATACCACACAAAGACACCCAGAAACACAGGAACTTATATATGCGATCTAATGAGGGAATGGACACCAGGTGCGTGCAATAACAAAACATGACAGTGCCGTGGGAGGAGGAGTGGCGTGGCTAGAAGGCCGGCGATGACGTGCGCCGAACACCATGTTGGGAGGGGTGGCGCGCATCCTCCACGGGCATCCTCGTTACACCCAAATAGCTTTTGTATAATTTCAAAGAAATCATTCCAATGTCCGACAGATCATTTGCATATTTTTTTTTTATAGATTTATTTTTAAATACATTTGCAAACAATTCTAAAAACCTATTTTTCCTTGGTCATAATGCGGTATTGTGTGTAGACTGATGAGGAAAAAACTCAATGTAATTCATTTTAGAATAAGACCGTAACATAAAAATGTATGGAAAAGTGAACGAGTCTGAATACTTTCTGAACAGTCCTACACTGTACAGTCCTTTCTTGTCTCAATCAAGTGCATGAGTCAATTGTCAGAAAGAGACAGCACAAACATGGCCTACATGAAAGGTCAAGAAGGAAGAAGCCTCTTCTCGCAGGAAGTTGGAAGCCTCTGGAACAATTTGCTCTGGACAGATGAGTCAAAGTTGGAGTAGTGTGGCCGCTGTGCTTTATGCCATGTTCACCAAAAACGAAAAACTACCTTTGAACAAAATAATCTAATACCATCCATAATGTCATGGCAGTGGTGGAATTATGGTTTGGGGCTGCTATGCTGCCCCAGGGCCTGGCAAACTAACGATTATTAAGTCAACCATGAATTCCATATGAATTCCAGAGAATAAGGACAGTGTGAGGCCATCTATCAAATTGGAGGATTAAGGAACGGCCGAGTAAAACACAGTTCTCAATCTTTTCCAAAACCAAGTGGGCCGCACATGCATGAAAGCTCAAACATGACACAACTGAAGAAGTACTGCAAAGAAGAGTGGGCAAAAATCCATTTTTGTATTATGATTAAGATTGAATTTGCATTACATATGTATGTTCTAGATTATACCGCAACTGCACTGCCTATATGATGACCTACCAAACAGGCATGAGATTCTGATGATCTAAAAACAAATAGGTATCAACCCTAAAGAAATCCACATTGATCATTCTCAAGCTATACATTTGATATAAAAAGAAACGACTCAAAGTGTCTATTATTCTGCTGATGATGTTTCATTTCAAAAATCTAACTGTAAAGTTTTCAAGTTATATGGACGGATTGACCAGCATGCAAAGAGTGTGTGTATGTGCATTAGAGCCGTAGCCAATAGATAATAAAAAAATTCTGTTACCATGCTGAAGACCAGAGAAAAGCAAGAAAATAACAATTCAAAGCTACACCTCTGACAATGAATGACCAGTCCACACAAAACGTTATATGCCAAGGCTAATACCTGAAACTAAATCAATAAACGTTTACAAGAGCATTGTCTCGCAGAGAACCACTCGAAGTGTCTAACAAACAACAACTAGCCAACTCAGGTGGATGCATAGGCTAAGTAGAGCCTGTTGTTTTTCCTCATGAGAAAATAATCTTGGAAGTAAGGTTTAAGTGGCTTGCAGTTGTTTTCTAAATAAAATAAACCAACTGTGTAGTACAACCATGTTTCCATAAAAAGATGTGACGCTTAGTAAAATAAGAAAAGCAGAATGCATTCATCCATCATCATCCATCATCTTCCGCTTATCCGGGGCCGGGTCGCGGGGGCAGCAGTCTAAGCAGGGATGCCCAGACTTCCCTCTCCCCAGACACTTCCTCCAGCTCTTCTGGGGGGACACCGAGGCGTTCCCAGGCCAGCCGGGAGACATAGTCCCTCCAGCGTGTCCTAGGTCTTCCCCAGGAAGGCGTTCCGGAGGCATCCGAAACAAATGCCCAAGCCACCTCAGCTGACCCCTCTCGATGTGGAGGAGCAGCGGCTCTACTCTGAGCTCCTCCCAGGTGACCGAGCCTCTCACCCTATCTCTAAGGGATCGCCCTGCCACCCTGCGGAGAAAGCTCATTTCGGCCGCCTGTATCCAGGATCTTGTCCTTTCGGTCATGACCCAAAGCTCATGACCATAGGTGAGAGTAGGAACGTAGATTGACCGCTAAATCGAGAGCTTCGCCTTGCGGCTCAGCTCTTTCTTCACCACGACAGACCGATACATCAACCGCATTACTGCAGAAGCTGCACCGATCCGTCTGTCAATCTCCCATTTCATTCTTCCCTCACTCGTGAACAAGACCCCTAGATACTTAAACTCCTCCAATTGATGCAGGGACTCTCCACCAACCTGAAGTGGGCAAGGCACCCTTTTCCGACTGAGGACCATGGCCTCGAATTTGGAGGTACTGATTATCATCCCCACCGCTTCACACCCCGCGTCAAACTGTCCCAGTGCATGCTGAAGGTCCTGGTTTGAAGGGGCCAACACGACAACATCATCCGCAAAGAGCAGAGACTAAATCGTGTGGTCCCCAAACCTGACACCCTCCGGCTCCTGGCTGAAACCTAGAAATTCTGTCCATAAAAATTATGAACAGAACCGGCAACAAAGGGCAGCCCTGCCGGAGTCCAACATGCACTGGGAACAAGTCTGACTTACTGCCGGCAATGCGAACCAAGCTCCTGCTTCGGTCGTACAGGGACCTGACAGCCCTTAGCAAAGAACCCAGGACCCCATATTCCCGAAGCACCCTCCACAGGATGCTGCGAGGGACACAGTCGAATGCCTTCTCCAAATCCACAAAACACATGTGGATTGGTTGGGCAAACTCCCATGAACCCTCCATCACCCTGTAGAGGGTATAGAGCTGGTCCAGTGTTCCACAGCCCGGACGAAAACCACACTGTTCCTCCTGAATCCGAGGTTCTACTATCGGCCGTATTCTCCTCCCCAGAACCCTGGCATAGACTTTCCCGGGGAGGCTGAGAAGTGTGATCCCCCTATAGTTGGAACACACCCTCCGGTCCCCCTTCTTAAAAAGAGGGACCACCACCCCGGTCTGCAATTCCAGAGGCACTGTCCCCGACCACCACGCAATGTTTCACAGGCGTGTCAACCAAGACAGCCCCACAACATCCAGAGACTTGAGGTACTCAGGGCGGATCTCATCCACCCCCGGTGCCTTGCCACTGAGGAGTTTCTTGACCACCTCTGTGACTTCAGCCCGGGTGATGGACGAGTCCACCTCTGAGCCCTCATCCTCTGTTTCCTCAATGGAAAACGTGACGGCGGGATTGAGGAGATCCTCGAAGTACTCCTTCCACCGCCCGACGACATCCCCAGTTGAGGTCAACAGCTGCCCACCTCTACTGTAAACAGCATTGGTAGGGCACTGTTTCCCTCTCCTGAGGCGCCGGATGGTTTGCCAGAATCTCTTCGAGGCCAGCCGATAGTCCTTCTCCATGGCCTCACCGAACTCCTCCCAGGCCCGAGTTTTTGCCTCCACAACCACACGGGCTGCAGTCCGCTTGGCCTGTCGGTACCCGTCAGCTGCCTCAGGAGTCCCACAAGCCAACCAGGCCTGATAGGACTCCTTCTTCAGCTTGACGCCATCCCTTACTTCCGGTGTCCACCACCGGGTTCGGGGATTGCCGCCTCGACAGGCACCGGAGACCTTACGGCCACAGCTCCGAGTGGCCGCATCGACAATGGCGGTGGAGAACATGGTCCACTCGGACTCAATATCTCCAGCCTCCCTCGGGATCCAGTGGAAGCTCTGCCGGAGGTGGGAGTTAAAGATCTCTCTGACAGGAGACTCGGCCAGACGTTCCCAGCAGACCCTTACAGTACGCTTGGGCCTGCCGAGTCTGTCCAGCTTCCTCCCACGCCATCGGATCCAACTCACCACCAGGTGGTGATCAGTTGACATCGCTCCTTCGGGCTGAGCCCGTCCGGGCCCCATGGGGAAAAGCCCTGGCTCCAGGGTGGGGCCCCGGCTGCGCCATACCGGGCGACGTCACGGAACTCAAAATTATACTCATCAATGATATGTAAATCATGTAAAAAAAACAGTATCAAGACAACATTGAAACGTTGAAACTAAGAAATTGCATGCTCACTTAGAATTTTATGCAAGCAACACCTTTTAAAAACTGTCGCCGCTGGGACAAAGGCACCCATAGACTCGAAACGTTGTGTAATGCTAAAAAACAAAACCAGGTGGAATATAACACAACTAATTAGGTCAACTGGTAACAGGTCAGTAACATGATTGGGTATTAAAGACGTAATTCCAGAGAGGATGGACCTGTAAGAAGTGAGGATGGGGAGTTCACCATTCTGTGAAGGACAGATTCAGAGAATCTGGAGTAATCTCTGCATGCAAGGGACAAGGGTGAAAACCAATATTGGATGTCTGTGATTTTTGGACCTTCAGGCGGCAATGCGTTAAAAACAGGCACGATTCTGTAGTGGACATCACTGCATGGGCTCAGGAACACTCCTGAAAATCACTGACTGTGAACACAGTACATCACAGCATGTAGAAATATTAAACTCTACCATGCTTAGAAGAAACCATACATAAACAACATCCAGAAACACCACCGCCTTCTCTGGGCCCAAGCTCATTTTAGATGGACTGAGGCGAAGTGGAAAACTGTTTTAGAATCTTACGTGATGGTATGGGGGTGCATTAGAACACATGTCATGGGTGACTTGCACTTCTGTGAAGGCACCATAAATGCTAAACAATATAAAGGTTTAGCATTTATGGCCTTGCTTATTTCAGCAGGACAATGCCAAACCACATTATGCACGTATCACAAAAGCTTAGCTTTTTAGTAAAAGAGTTTGGGTGTTAAACTGGCCTACCTGCAGTCCAGACCATCCCCTATTGAAAATATTTGGTGCATTATGAAATGACAAAGTGAAGGAGAGCCCGAACAGTTGAGCAGCTGCAATCCTATATTAAGCAAGAATGGGACAATATTCCACATTCAAAGTAACAATAATTGGTCTCCTCCGTTCCCAAATGCTTACGAAGTGTTGTTTAAAAAGGAGCTGATTCAACACAGTGCACAGTTGCCCCTGTCCCAAAAATCTGTGAAACAACCCATTTGTCAACCGAGGAAAAACGAACGTCACCCTGAATTTCTTCGGCACCTCCCCCACAGCGAAGAAAGGCCTCCACACTCAAACAATGGCCTTAAAATACAAAATGTAATCCTATCCTAATTTAGTGAACTACGTTTGATGAGCAGCCATTTAGGAAAAACCTGGAGTTATTAGTGAGCAGCACTAAGATGAAAGAATGTAGGTCAAAACCCAGAGCTGATCAATAGAAGGGCAAAGCTGACAAATCGAAAACCATTCTAATTGGCACTGCATGCCAAATGTTTGTTAAATGTTTCCCAAAAGCCACCTGGACCCGCACATTTTTTGAGAAAGAAAGAGTGCGTGTGCAAAAATAAGTGCACTTCATGATGCATTGGTTCAATCAAGTAGGAAAGAAGAATCAGGTGCGTAAAAAGTTTAGTACCGATTGAACTAATCAAAGGAGGGATCTTTAGGAAAGAGTTTGGATGGGACTGATAAATAAAGACAAGAAACCTGGGGCCATATTCACAGAACATCTTAAGGCTAAAAGTGGATCCCCGTCAGGTCCTGGGGGCCACAATCAGGGCCTGACCACAAAGCATCTCTGTGCTCCATATTGCCTCTAAATGGGGACCCCATTTAAATTGCCCTTTTATACCTTAAGTTTGTGTGTAATTGTTTGTGCTATTTGTGTTGTGCCTCAGTTTGAGGTTTGCCTCTCCATTTGATGTTACAATTAAAAGGATGTTTCCCTGTACTCTGTGCCTCGTGTCCTGCCTTCCTTGAACCGTGACACTCCCAACAGGCTGATTCAGGAGAAACTCCTAAAAAATTCTTAGTCAAGCTGGATTTAGCTTTTTAGAGCTAAACCCAGCTCCTAAATCTGTGAAAAGTTAGGTGTAATCAAAAGGACTCCTAAGTCACTAAGATCAAATCACAAACAATCCAGCAGTCCGCCTCGTAATCAGGTCAACATCTTAGAAACAAGTAGAGCTAGTCATGAATGCAGTCACTTCAGCAACAAAATAAACAACCCAATAACATCGGATATTAAGGTTGTGACAACTCTACACTGCTTGGCCACAAGTAGACAAACTAGTAGTCATCTGTCAGTAGAATATTACATCAAACAATAAATGTTCTCTCCAGACTCCACAATTCATACGGTTTCCTCTTGATGTTCGCCAACTACAAAGAAACATAGCCATAGCTGGACCACCAGGTGTAGTTGCTGCAACACATGCGACACATTATTGCACAAATTATTGCAACTTCAAAACATGAACACACATTTGTTTATAAGCTCCCAGACATGTGAGAAGCTAACAATTAGCTGAACTTATACTTGACTAGTTAGTATATCTGTTTTGGTTTCATGTTTAATCAGGGACACTTACATCCTTCTACAGTATTGCTTTGATTAATTCCCTGACAGAGACCCCTCCACTATCAGCCAATCACTGTGGGTATAGTAAGTAAGCTTGTTCATTGAGCACGACATCATCCATAGCAACGGGGTCAAACATGCCAGTTATCTTAGCTTAAGAACAACGGGGTCAACCCCATTCCTTAGTAAAAGGTTTGTGAATAGGTTTTAAGAAAAAACTCTTAGCAATAATTTTTTACTGCTCTTTGGGAAGCCTTTTTGTGGTAAGATTAAATGTTTTTGTGAATATGGCCCCAGGTCTGTTTGGTGTTACCCATACATGTGAATTCAAAACACACCATTCTGAGAGGAAAGGAGATCTCAGAGGACATCAGGAATAATAATAATAATACACTGGATTTCAAGCGCTTTTCAGAAAACCCAAGGACAACAACAAAAATGAAACACAAAACAAGAGGAGCCAGAAATTAAAGAAAGTAAATATAACAAAACTATGATGCATCACTGAAGCTATCTGAGGTTCAAGCTACACAGAGGGGAAAGTCAGCATGAACAAGTCAGTTTTAAGTCTGTTTTTAAAGGTGGTGATTTGAGTTGTGTGTGGCTGAAGGGAGAGAGTTCCAGAGTTTAGGGGCCGCCACAGTGAATGGCTGGTCCCCCATAGTACAAAGTCTAGTTTTTGGAATGGTGAGAGGTCCAGTGACAGAGAGGAGAAGGTTGTGTATGTGAAGAAGGTTGGACAGGTAAGAGGGGGTAAGTCCATGGACGGCCTTGTAGGTGAGGAGCAGGATCTTATAATTGGTGATGGGATAGTGAGAGCACAAAAGTCTGGGGAAGGCTATACAACAATCTTAAAAAAGATTTGAGCTCCATCAGTCAGCTGTTTATGTTTCCTCTAAAGAAAATGTATTTCTGTCTATACCAAACCCAGCTCTGGTAATCTGTTTTCAAAAAAAGCTTTTGGCCTCATCTGACCATACAACCCGATCCCATTGAAAGTTCCTGAAACATTTGGCAAACTGTATGTGCTTGAGTTTGTTGTTTGATGCGATGGCTTACCACTTACAGTGAGGGATTTTTTTTTTTGATCAACTGCTGATTTTGTACATTTGCTCACTGACAAATCAGTCTATAATTGTAATGGTAGGTTTATGTGAACAATGAGAGAGAGAATAACAAAACAATCCAGAAAAACGCATGTCAAAAATGTTATAAATTGATTTGCATTTTAATGAGTGAAACAAGTATTCAACCCCTCTGCAGAACATGAATTAGTACTTGGTGGCAAAACCTTTGATGGCAGGTCAGACGTTTCTTGTAGTTGGCCACCAGGTTTGCACACATCTCAGGAGGAATTTTGGCCCACTCCTTTTTGCAGATCTTCTCCATGCCATTAAGGTTTCGAGGCTGACGTGTAGCAAATCGAACCTTCAGCTCCCTCCACAGATTTTCTATTACTTGGCCACTCCAGGGCCTTAATGTGCTTCTTCTTGAGCCACTCCTTTGTTGCCTTGGCCATGTGTTTTGGGTCATTGTCCTGCTGGAATACTCATCCATGACCCAATTTCAATGCCTTGGCTGAGGGAAGGAGCTTCTCACCCAAGATTTGATGGTACATGCCCCTGTCCATCGTCCCTTTGATGCTGTGAAGTTGTCCTGTCCCCTTAGCAGAAAAACACCCCCAAAGCATAATGTTTCCACCTCCATGTTTGATGGTGGGGATGGTGTTCCTGGGGTAATAGGCAACATTCTTCCTCCTCCAAACACAGTGAGTTGATTTGATGCCATAAAGCTCAATTTTGGTCTCATCTGACCACAACACTTTCACCCAGTTCTTCTGTGAATCATTCAGATCTGCATTGGCAAACTTCAGACGGGCCTGTACATGTGCTTTCTTGAGCAGGGGGACCTTCCGGGTGCTGCAGGATTTCAGTCCTTCACGGCGTAGTGTGTTACCAATTGTTTTCTTGGTGACTATGGTCCCAGCTGCGTTGAGATAATTGACAAGACCCTCCTGTGTAGTTCTGGGCTGATTTCTCACCGTTCTCATGATCACTCCAGCTGCTTGGCTATGGTCTTGTAGCCCATTCCAGCCTTGTGTAGGTCTACAATCTTGTCCCTGACATCCTTGGACAGCTCTTTGGTCTTGGCCATGGTGGAGAGTTTGGAATCTGATTGATTGCTTCTGTGGACAGTTGTCTTTTACACAGGTAACAAACTGAAATTAGGAGCACTCCCTTTAAGAGTGTGCTCCTAATCTCAACTCGTTACCTGTATAAAAGACACCTGAGAGCCAGAAATCTTTCTGATTGAGAGGGGATCAAATACTTATTTCACTCATTAAAATGCAAATCAATTTATAACATTTTTGACATGCATTTTTCTGGATTTCTTTGTTGTTATTCTGTCTCTCACTGTTCAAATAAACATACCATTAAATTATAGACTGATAATTTCTTTGAGCAAACTTACAAAATCAACAGGAGATCAAAAATGTTTTCCTCAATGTTAAGTGTTCCTAATTATTCTGGTGATTACTTACAAATGTCAAATATGAAAGGGAATATACCTAATTTATATTTTTCTCCTAAAAAAAATCTCCTTAAATAATTTCAGCCTAAGGGGGCAACACCATCTATTTAATCTAGGAGTGTAATATCTAGGATCAAGCAACTCTAAAATTGCCTTTCTGTTTCAAAATAAAAATTGTTTAGTGTGATTTGTTGAATTTAGTTACTTTTATCAATTCATCTATTTTGTATTTAGCTTTAATTATCCGTGTACAAATAGTGCACCTACAAAAAAAACTTTCCAGGGGGTGTACTTACTTTTTCACATGACTGTACTTTGTAAAAAGTTCAAATAGAAAACTCCACATACAGTGGGGAGAAAAGTATTTGATACACTGCCGATTTTGCAGGTTTCCCCACTTACAAAGCACGTAGAAGTCTGTAATTTCTATCTTAGGTACTCTTCAACTGTGAGTGATGGAATCTAAAATCCAGAAAATCACATTGTATGATTTTTAAGTAATTAATTAGCATTTTATTTCATGACATAAGTATTTGATACATCAGAAAAGCAGAACTTAATATTTGGTAAAGAAACCTTTGTTTGCAATTACAGAGATTATACGTTTCCTGTAGTTCTTGACCAGGTTTGCACACACTGCAGCAGGGATTTTGGCCCACTCCTCCATACAGACCTTCTCCAGATCCTTCAGGTTTCGGGGCTGTCGCTGGGCAATACGGACTATCAGCTCCCTCCAAAGATTTTCAATTAGGTTCAGGTCTGGAGACTGGCTAGGCCACTCCAGGACCTTGAGATGCTTCTTACGGAGCCACTCCTTAGTTGCCCTGGCTGTGTGTTTTGGGTCGTTGTCATGCTGGAAGACCCAGCCACGACCCATTTTCAATGCTCTTACTGAGGGAAGATCTCGCGATACATGGCCCCATCCATCCTCCCCCCAATACGGTGCAGTCGTCCTGTCCCCTTTGCAGAAAAGCATCCCCAAAGAATGATGTTTCCACCTCCATGCTTCACGGTTGGAATGGTGTTCTTGGGGTTGTACTCCCCAAGAAGGTCCTGCCGTGTAGTTCTGGGCTGATCCCTCACCTTCCTCATGATCATTGATGCCCCACGAGGTGACATCTTGCATGGAGCCCCAGACCGAGGGAGAATGAGCGTCATCTTCAACTTCTTCCATTTTCTAATAATTGCGCCAACAGTTGTTGCTTTCTCACCAAGCTGCTTGCCTATTGTCCTGTAGCCCATCCCAGCCTTGTGCAGTTCTACAATTGTATCCCTGATGTCCTTACACAGCTCTCTGGTCTTGGCCATTGTGGAGAGGTGGGAGTCTGTTTCATTCAGTGTGTGGACAGTTGTCTTTTATACAGGTAACAAGTTCAAACAGGTGCAGTTAATTACAGGTGTAGTGGAGAACAGGAGGGCTTCTTAAAGAAAAACTAACAGGTCTGTGAGAGCCAGAATTCTTACTGGTTGGTAGTTGATCAAATACTTGTGTCATGCAATACAATGCAAATTCATTATTTAAAAATCATACAATGTGATTTTCTGGATTTTTGTTTTAGATTCCATCTCTCACAGTTGAAGTGTACCTATGATAAAACCTCTACATGCTTTGTAAGTAGGAAAACCTGCAAAATTGGCAATGTATCAAATACTTGTTCTCCCCACTGTAGTAGTTAAAAAATGTATTGCAGAACATTGCAATGCGATGCAATCTGTATTGGACAATTCTAGGCAAACATTTTAAAATCTGTATCGGGCAAGTGCTTTAAATTTGTCCGATTATTTCACACTGCTTTTATCTGTTCACTAGATTTATGTCCAAATCATTTATACATTTTCCATTCATTGTCAGACTTATTTTTGTCTATAGATATTAAAATACATAGATAAAATACTTTAGTATGACTGAATTTGTTTTTTGTTGAAATTAGAAGCATCATCAGAACAAAACATTTTTAAATGTACAGAAATCTCAAAACGTCAGTATTGACATTGGTCATGTGTCATATGAATATCGTCCATCAGTATCAGCCAAGAATATACTTATTGGTGCACCGTAGTTACAAACACTGTCAATACTTTACATATGCAAGACCTTTTAAATCAATCAAATGCTGGTGCTATAATTACGAAATCAGTTTATGGAGTGCCTTATTGCCATTATAAATAATATTCTATATTGCACACATACCTCAGGCATGGGAAATATTAAGTTGAATTTATTATTTGGTTAGCTGATTGATTAATACAGCGTGCCTCGAAATAGCACCCCGGTGCAGAACTCTCCAAGGTGATGATGCTTGCAAGTTAACCAACTGAGTAAGCACTGTTAAACATATTAAGTGGCTCAATTGGGTAACATTTAGTTGAGTGACCAAGCTTTTGTCATATGTTCTCTCTCTGAGTCCCAAATGGCACCTTACTTTCTTTGTATTGCATTTGACCAGAGCCTATTTGGCTGGGGAATAGGGTGATGTTTGGGACATATGCCAGGTCCAAATGCAGAGCACCCTCACTGATCACTTGGCAGAGACATTTAAGGGATTTTGACTCTGGAAAGTGAAAGGTATGACAAAACTATAGGCTAGTTTGCCTTACTCAGTTTCTTTACACTAAGCCTGTTTTCCAGTAGAAACTCTGTTCTCCCAGAGTAGCTTGGTTCTATCTACAGATTCTGTTTACATATTGCACACAGCATTTTTATTGAAACTTTAGCTTCAGCAGAGTGAATGCAAAACTAGATCTAAATTTGTGTAGCATAGGGACTTGCGTTCTGAACACATCTAATTAGTATTAGTATTACTGGAACTCCCACGCCATTTATGCTGAATTTTCAACATCTCATTGACTGCTCCTGCACTGCAAAGTCCATCGATTGCTGTTCTGGGATTGCAACAAAAGGTTATATCAGGGCTGCATTGATTCAAAACTAGAATAGTCCATAGAAACCCTATGAAAAGGCCCTGTGAAAAGGCTTTTTTAGATGAATAGATTAAACAAATATTTAAATGAGTGTTACCGCAGCATTACTCAGTCAATACTAATCGCAAAAATGCTAATTTCACAGAATAACAAATAGCTGGCATATCCTACACTCCTTTATCTAAAATGTCTTCTAACAACATTATTTATATACCAGATTGCAAGTAATTGATCATCATGACAGTGAGATAATCATGAATTAGCAGCCGGGTTGGAGCGGGATACAGTGGCTGACTCATCTAAGATGTAAACAAATGCAGCACGACGTCAACTGCTCCATAACATGTGCATGAATTCATAATGAACGGAGCTGATAAAGAGTATTCATGTTTCCCATTATTTAACCATTTAATGGTGTCCAAATAAAAAATTAATCACAGTAAGCAGGGATACCCCCCGTCAAATGTCAGGTTCATATCATTGCATTGCCGCGGCAATGCAGCAGCACTCTGCAGACCCGATGTAGCGCAGACTCAATTGTCGTACCGCATGCAGCAGCAGTAAGCTCACACTGCTTACCTCCCTGGTGAATTCACACCATCACAAATGTAAACACATATATTACATGTGGCAGGTAACGTGCAAGCTTAAACGATAACATCCTCAATACTGTCCCAAACCCTGAATTGTTTCAACAAAAAAGCTTCTCTTCCTATATTCCCTTAAAAGAGGCGAAAGGGGAACACAGAGACTGTGATAAATAATGTTTCCAGACAGCACAGATCCTTTGATCAAACTTTCTTCACTGAATCACACCATGTGGCTCTATGCAAGGGACTGTGTAGGAAGGAAGCAGTCCTGTCCTGAAAGCATGCTTGACAGAGGAAGACAGAGGGGAGAGTACCTTTCAGGGAGGTGATCTCATGCTGGATAGACCTTGCGGTGTCCATGCTCTCGTTCTCTCACTGCTCTTTCTGTCCAAGTCGATAGTGAACCTTTATGGCTGCCTGGAAGGCAGTCTGCTGGAAGAGGAGGGGTAATTCTCTCTGTAGTACCAGTCTCTGTCCGTCAGTCCCTGCAGTTGAGCTGCTGCAAGCTGGATGGGCTGCCTAGATGCTTTTAATTTTTCTTGCTATTGTTTGCTCTCAATTGCTCTCTCACAATCCCTGTCAGCATGGAAACTGAAAGGAAAAAAGTATCCATCCCTCTCTTTACCCCATCCCATCCCCTATGCTTTTCACAGGGTGAAGCCTTAGCCAATCACACATCAGCTCTCACATATCACTGATGTGCAAGTTGTTCTCAGTTACCCATTGCAGATCATTAAATGCCTGAGTGAAATAAATATACAAAGAAATATATATGTATATACACAACAAAAATAATAAATCAAGGGTCTGTCCAAAAACCTATAATGAAGGTCTGCAATGTTTGAAAGTTTTTTACAAATGAATTACATGGGAGTGTAGACTGCCTGTCCCACCATTTCCTTCAAATGGATCACACAATAAATTGATATCCTAATCTCATAGTAAAGTGTGTAGTCATTCAAAATGACAATATACTTAATGCCTGTGCTGCAAAAGGACTGGGAGCTAAGGCTTAGGGACAGTACTGTAGGATGATGTAGCACTTTTTAGTGGGTGTGGTAGTAATAACAGAGCCCGAATCAGAACAAAGCAAATGGTTCAGAACTGAGCAAATGGTCAATTGGTCAATAAAATATAAAGTACCACTTGAAACTGGGGACATATTTTGTGAAAGCCAATTTTTCAATACTCTGTTTAGAAATACATTAACATAGCTAAATGCAACAGCAAAAGTAGTTTCAGGTGACCATAATGATTATAAAGCTAGCCTAGAATATTCTCAGCGTATAAAAGCCAAGGTTGTTTTCTGCATCCTCTCCACTGACGATCTGGAACTGTCTGTTTTTAAAAGATGCCTCTGTTGTCAGCAAAACCAATAACGCTTATAAGGAAATTATCCAAATGTCACTGCTTTGTTTACCTATGGGTGTCAGGCAAATGTCAGGCTCATACTAACGCCTCAGATTCCGTCTCTACAGGTAATGCAGTAGCTGACATGACATGACTTACAATCAGAATAGCTCCATTGAACAGAAGCTGAAGCTAAAGCTTTGGGTTGGTCCTAATGACCTCCCAGTCCTTCCTCGCTCCTGTTAGCCCTACGTTGCTAAGTTGGCACATGGCCAAGACCATGTTTCCAAGGGTGGGGTTGTACACAACAGTGGTCTCTTTTTTTGCCAGACCGCGTAAGCGGAGCCGGCCAAGAAGAGCGAATGTCTCTTACTGAGTGAGTGAGTGAGTGACTGATTGCCCCTTGTTAAATGGCATAGTGGTTAGAGAAGCAGACTTGTGAACTATAGGTCCCGAGGTCGTATTTCCTTGCAGGCGAAGCGAAGTATGCGTTATGAATTATTCCGTATAGACGAAAACTTTGCTGGCTAAAGCTGTCAATATCTGCATTATAGTAAGCCTGAAATAAAACAGTTTACTGTTATATTGCAACTGTTTCTGGTGGATTTTCAAAGTACGCATCCGTGCATGCGTTTTAGGTCAGGACCAACACATTTGCTGGCTACAACATACAGTAGTTACGTTATAGTAAGCCTTTGCTGAAACTGTATACAGTTATATTGTAACTGTTTCTGGCATGCAAAAGTTCATCTTCATGCAACATTTTTATGATAATTCCTAGGAAGTTAGTAAAAACTAGTAAGCCTATTACTGGCTAATAAGCTGTTAAAACGGTCTGTGGCAAAAGCAATACAGTTCATAGATGCTAGGGTGGGGTAAACTTAATAAGAAACGTTAGTCAGTTCAACACAATCCTCAATGGAGTCTAATGACTGCTGAAACGTGTAATGCTGTGGCGTAGTGATTAAAGACAGTGCCTCTCTGGAAGACCTAAGTTTGAATTGATTCCATGATTCTCTCATCTTTTCACTTGATGAAAAAGTTAGTTATCGTCGCCTTTATTGATAGTTATTGTGTAAATGTCATTCACGAATGAAAGAAAAAAGTATGTTGTTTTGCCATGAAAGAATAAAATACGTTCTTATGCCATGTAATGAAATAGCTTTGGCAGACTCGCTAGCAATTGCTCAATTCTTATGACTATTCCAGTAAGTTAGTAGATAGCGGTAAAGCTTATTACTGGCTAATACGCTGTTAAAATGGCCAGTGGCAAATGAGGATTTGTTCAGGATAGACACAAGAGGCTATACTGACACCTAGCAAATGTACAGCTCTGTGGTGTAGTGGTTAACGACACAACCTTTTACCTGGGCGACCTGGGTTCAAAATCTCGAGAGGGCAGCACTTTCTATTGTGGGCCGGCTGAACTAGGCTTGCCTGGTTTCTTGTTTTCAGAGCTGTTTATATATATACATATTTTAAAAAAGGGTCAAATAGTAGTGGTTGTAATTTGTAATAGTATTTAATTGTTTTTATTTGTTTTAAGATAATGTTTATAATTGGCATATGTGTTTTTTAAATATCATTATATCTCTATCCAAATGGTGCAGATATCTAGATTTGGTTTTGATTAATTCCCTGACAGGCTTTTTTATTTTGAACATACCCTCTCATTTTAAATTGTCATTTATTAATTAGTTTGAAGTGTTACGTGTTTTAATTGTGAATCAGTATCTGCTTTATTTGACTACACCAAAAATACTTGCTTGGTAGGTTTAACTACTTTGTATCTATGTGGGTACAGACACTGTTTCAAATGACAGCCCTCTTTCCTTGTAACTACAGTGTAACTATGTGGGAACAGACACCGCTTCAAATTCAGACCTTGTTGTGGAAATTTCTCTAACCAATGTATTCTCACTGATTAAAGGACTGAGTACCCTTGTTCAAATTAGAAAAGGAATGTGGGGGGATCTGGTATTTGCCTAGGGGGCATCATTGACTGGTATCAGCAGATGAAATGGTTACTCTTTATCTGCGCATCTGTATAACTCATCGGGGCATCTATTGTCTGTCCAGATGCTGTAAGAGCTCTCTGGAGTTCAATAGGTTACCCATGTGGGGGAGGACAGCTTGCCCCTTGTGTGAAGACTAGGTAGTAACAGAACAAAGGGAATGTGTTTTATTGACATAGGACAGCTGGGCAGCATCTTACCACACCCCTTTTATCTGTAATAAATACGGACTGTTCATGTATCTACTTAAGAGACACCTCGGACGATTACGTTTGTAAGCGTTTGACGTGTCTCTCTTATTTGAAAATAATTAATAAAACTGTTAAATTGTGCCAAGAGAATTTTGTCTCTGTTCTTGCTCTTTTAAGAGTGTCGATCGATGGAATTGCCATCACACTTTGGGAGCTCTTCCTCGGTTACTTATCCTGGGGTCAAATCATGGCGGGTTATCCGTGCACGGCTGGTAACTGGGTCCCGGAGCCCAAATCCTCCCCCGCTCGTGGACTGTCTGCGAAAAGGGTGAGAGTCAGGGCGCCCAGCTTAAATGATTTTTGGGATTCCTCAGTACAGGTACCCGGGCTTAAATTTTGAACTCAGGCGGTAAGGGCATGATTCGCTTGAAAATCTGCAGTGTAAGGTTGGACAGAAAACTGTTAACAGTACGGTGGTTGGACCACTGTATAATACACCAGTGTAAGGAATACCTTGCTTATTAACGAATGCTAGGGCACGTTATTTGAGGTACCAATGGTTGCCCCATTTGGGTTCGCCCTGGATCCGGCGTTTTCGCCTCGCTTAGGTTTGATGGGTTGGTGCGTTGGTACATTTTTGACGGCCCCTCATATTTGCTGTGGACCGGCCAACATTGCTTAACTATGGTGTTTGGACATGTGAACAAATGTTTATTTGAGTGTTATTAGGTTTTCCGTTTATTGCCGTTTTCGTTCAGCAACGGATGCTTGGCCTGCCGGGCAGACGGATGAGCTAATGTATGGAAGTTGCAGAAGGCGTAATATGAGGTTGTTTGGAAGGCGTATGCTACGGTATGTAGAAAGTGGTGACTGATGGAAGCTTTGGGAAAGTTTGTGTTGGGTTTATTGATCTCTGTGTTGTAGTTCCACTTGCTCAGGTTAGATGGCTCGTCCCTCTGACCGCTCCCATCCTCCCGCGGTGTTCCGCCTGGCCGATCGCTGGGACTCCTTGGAGGTTTGTGTGGTCCCATCCCGCCCGGCGACACTGCATCGTTGGAGAACATTTCCCTACAATCGACGTAGCCAACCCTGCTGGAGGCCGAGATGGCCCCCGATTGGTTTCGCTCTACGGACCTTTTAGTTGTGACCGTGGTGGTGTTTGCTCCCCTTTGGAAGTGTTGAGGGAGTCTACGCGGGTCAAGCAAAGGTCCAAAAGGGGAGAATAGTACACACCAGGGGCCTCATGTATCAATCTTGCGTACGCACGAAAACACGGCGTACGCCAGCTTTCACGTTCACGGTCAGATGTACTAACAGTGAAATTAACGTAAGAATGTGCGTTCTTCCACATAAACTTCAGGCCTGGCGTACGTACATTTTTGTGATGTTTGTCCGTTGGCGACTCATAGAGGCAATACAGTGAAGTGGCGAACATTACACTACGAACTGTTCTATCGCACCTGTCAGATATTGCTTATAATTTGTAATTGATAAATTATTTGCCATATTATTGTCACACGAGTCTTATTAGAATATTCTATTAATTATGCAATTAAGTAAGGACATATATAAAGGATGTGAAAATTGATACAACCCGTCTAGCAATGGCAGCTTTGGCTTTATTAGAAGACATTTTCAATGGACAAATCCGGAGAGAACGAGTTTTTAGGGACCACAGTGATTTTCTGGCCCACGATGATGACTGGCTCATCAGCCGTTTCAGATTTCCAAGGGCTATACTCTTGGAGCTCTGTGCTGAGTTGGTTCCGAATTTGGAAAGAGAGACAGTGAGGAGCCATGCATTACCCGTTCCTTTACAGGTGCTTACTACACTTGGTTTCCTAGCAACCGGTTCTTTCCAAAGAGAACTGGCAGACCGCTCAGGAATAAGCCAGTCGTGTTTGAGCCGGGCAATGCCACCTGTATGGGACGGCATCATCTGCTTGTCTACCAGGTATATAACGTTCCCATACGATGCAGGTGACCAGCCAAACATCAAAGCGCAATTTGCAGCGATAGCCGGTTTTCCTAATGTAATCGGAGCGATCGACTGCACACATATTGCTATAAAGGCGCCATCTGAAGAAGAATTTGCACATGTGAATCGGAAACATTTCCATTCGATAAATGTGCAGATTATATGTGATGCAGAAATGTGCCTAACAAATATTGTGGCAAGGTGGCCTGGGTCAACCCATGATTCATATATCCTTACAAACAGCATGGTTGGGATGAGACTCCAAGCTGGCAGGGTGCGCGATGGGTGGCTACTTGGTAATGCAACGAATCAATGTTATGGACATATTTCTGAAAGTGTACTGTGCAGTTGCAACTAATCTTCTCAAGAAAAATTCACTGACAGGTACAGGACACTTGAAAGTGATTCAGCAATAGAGGACTGGTTGGAGCCCAGAGAGACTGAGTTTGGCTTAAAGGACAGTGAGGTGGTATGGCAGGTGAAAAGGGACTTTATTAAGCTATTGAAACGACCTAATGTGCATACCACCGCGTATGCGACCGTGTATACGTCTATACGCGTATGCGACCGTGTATACGTGTATACGTGTATGCACCCATGTATACGCGCTCCTATACCCGTATACACGACGCGTCAGTATACGCGCTCAGACGACTGCTTCAGTCGACTGACAAAAACGACTGAACGCACGTGTGTACGCGTGTAGATATTATCCTGTACAGTAGAGGGCGCAGAAACCCGGGGATCACTAGTCTGTACGAACAGGAAGTTGTTAAACACCTCCGACGAAGAGAGGCATAGGTTCGTTTTTCTACAGGTGAGTTACGGTAGTCATTCATCTAGCGAAAACCACCAGGCATATTGAGTTATGCAATATATTGCTTGGTTATGCAATATAACCACCAGGCATGTTGAGTTATGCAATATATGCAATATATTGCTTGGTTATGCAATATAGCTAGTTAGAGTGAGTTTTGTTGCCTCTGTTTGCTAGCGACATTGTAAATAATTGTTCACTCTCGAACATTTCATCAATGTGGCCGTAAACCATCGGCTATAGCCTGTACCTCCTTCCTTCCCAAACCGAAGTTCATGTCCATTGCTCAATCTATATAACCGCAACATCTTTTTTAGGCTACATTTTTAGTTGACCTTTTTTTTTTTATTGTCTCAGCTATGTCTATGCTGTTTTCTCTGTATGAGTTTTAACACAAGCGATACTGGGTGGCTAGTTAAAACCACAGACAACGAGTTGAAATCGCAAACATTAACATGTTTTTTATTAGTATATTTACGATTTTGCATCTCTCTTACAGGTTTCCCATGAAGAATCTATTTTATTTCACCCATGTCTGTAAACGGGACTTATTTCTCTTACATTTTTTTTTACAGAAAACTGACCGGCCTGCCTTGTAATTTGTAGCCTATATACTTTCTTTTTCAGTATTGTAGATATAATTTAAATGTACATTCTAAATATGGAAATAAATGCTTTAACGACTACTGCTTATTATTCAATAAATGTACTCTATACATATTTTAATATTTCAGTTTTGCCGTGTCTTCAGAATTTTCTTTTTTTTTAAAGAATATTTAAGATTACTTTATAGGTCAAATTCACTTAAAATAGTCTAAATAATTTGTGCTCCGTTTGTGCCGATAAAGGTTTGTTTTTGCGACTGCCTTTTTTTTACCGATAATGACAGAGCTATTGTGGAAAGTGAGTAAAGCAAGTGCGCTATCCAGTATAAATGTAGGTTATATACCAAAAACTGTTGCAGCACAAACAGAAGCAGCTGGGCAAAATGCTTCCATAACCAATTACACAATTACATGTCGACAAACATGGAGGAAAGAACAAGTTAACTCACTGACACTCATTTTCACTGACGAGTTTTTTTGAATCAGCAGTCTATTTTCTTGTTCAAAGATAAATAATGAGTGCATATTATGCATGTAATAATATATACCATACAGTAAGATTTTTTTTTTTTAAATAAGAGCTCCCTAAAGTCCAAGTTGACTCTCAAAAATATCTATCCTTTCTATGGAGCACCAGCGATCACACTGTTCACCGGTCCCAAAGCAGTCGTTTAATCTCTTGTTCGATGCTCGTTAATTGCAAACTATCTACCACTGGTTTTTCTTCTCACCTCTAAACATTTTGATATGTTTAGCTATGTAGAAAGTAACGTGGTCACAAACACACACATTCAAACACTCCAAACATGCAATACTGATAAGCTATGTACATTAAATAATCGTACTGCATGCACATGTGAGAAAACGATGAGTATGAGGAAACGATGAGCCCATCAATATTTGCAATGAATTTAAAGGCAATAGAAGTTATATTCGTTTCTCATTTTTATTTGAGAAAAAAAACAGATTCAAAGTATGGCAGCTGCACTACCTTGCCATACCCAATTGACGGATGTATTGTACATCAATATTAAAAGATCTGTCATAGGGGCTACCAAGATTAATTTGTGGAAGAATAAAATATGTTTTTGAAAACCCTGTAACCCCAATTGTATCATATTTGCTACATGAGTTTCTGAGACCTCTACGTACAAGCAATCATCTGTGAAAAGGTTCCCTGGTGGAAAGTGTTTCAAAAATGTAGGCTAAGTATTTACTGCTGTGATTGAAAATGCAAAATCTGTGTATAAGCCTCAGTTTATAAACGGCGGTATTTGTCCAATCTCAGTCCTACCATAAGAAACACACATATTACAAAATACATTTTAAAACATTCAATAATAAAATACAATTTTCTTTACAAATAGCGATCGATTGTATTCATTGAGCTAATTGGCTTGCCAGGTAATATTCATTATGTAAATAAATGCTTTAACGACTTCTGATTATTATTCAATAAATGTACTACATACATGTTCAAATATTTTACTTCTCTCTTGTCTTTTGAGTCTTTTCATGGAATCCCGAACATGTGCATTGCCGTTTTACATTGTGATTACACAGTACAGATCGGGAGTGTCATATTTCCCTAGAGAGTAGTACAAATAATTTTGTACTCTCTACATTTTTTTATTTTTTATTCTGACCATTTTCAGTTTCATTAAATCAATAACTTTATTTAAATACCAACAGTAGAATTCTATTCAGCTATGACCATGTAGTCTTACCAACACCCGCGTCAATCTAATTACTCATGATTAGGCGAAAAAAACATCATAAATATGCCATAGCGCAAACTTGGCAAGAAGCGCTAATAAATAAAATGCAAAGCATGTTGTTCGTGTAAAATCAGACATATAGCAAGTTGTAATTTTTTCATGGCCTGGCTAAAGAAATGTCATTTATTTATTGGGGATTGTGACTGGCTGTATTAAATAAGTCTCAAAATTGTGCTGATATAGGCCTACTGTCAAAATGAATCGCGGCTCCAGTCATCCTTCATGTCAGTATAGGTTTCTGGCCGAGCTATCTCAAATCGATTTAATAGATTAACAGTACATAGGATACTCTGTCAAACATTACTCAGAATTGCTTAGGTCTGGGTTTCAAAATCTAGCCTAACGTTGTGCTAGAATAATCACGGCTCCACAAATAGTAATTCCATAACCATTTGGTAACTATTAACACCCTCCCTATTCTTTCATTTTCCATTCAATTCTAACTGTTAAATATGCATTGACTCTGGTATGGTGAAAAAAAAGTTTTGAACAATAAACGAAATAAGAAATATATGCTGGCCTATATAACAAACGTTTAAAATATATTTCCTTCAAATAAAATTATGTTTTAGTTTAGCTTCTATCAAATATCCTGCTCGAACAAATTCAGCAACATATTTTACTGTCCGAATTTGTCTGAATAGAACGGGAAACTACTTTTAGCCATCAAGTGGCTATTTGATCTAGAGTTCTTGTAGCAAGCGAATCGCTGAGCGATTTTTGACAAGACATCAGGCATCACATGCATATATTTCTCTGCCCTTGTCAACACAGGGTTGTTCACTTGAAGTATATTAAAACAGAAAAAAACTGATTCGATTTCAATGATTTAAAACACAGATTTTCCTTAACTGTTGGCTACACTGAATAAAATACAGTATAAACACGCACTAAACTTGCAAAAAGCACCTTCCGGTATACGGATCAGCCTTCTTTAGAATAATAATCCACGAGAGACCAGCGCCCTCGCCAGGATTAGTGAATAAATACATACATGTATACACGTGCGTTCAGTCGTTTATGTCAGTCGACTGAAGCAGTCGTCTGAGCGCGTATACTGACGCTACGCGTATAGGTGACTGAACAGTGCGACTGTGTTGGACGACTGAACGTGTATACCACCGCGTATGCGACCGCGTATACGTCTATACGCGTATACAACCGTGTATACATGTATACGTCTATGTATACGTGTATGTAGTGTATACGCGTATGCATACGCGTATACATGTATACACGGTCGTATACGCGTATACACGTATACACGGTCGCATACGCGGTGGTACACACGTTCAGTCGTCCAACATAGTCGCACTGTTCAGTCACCTATACGCGTAGCGTCAGTATACGCGCTCAGACGACTGCCTCAGTCGACTGACATAAACGACTGAACGCACGTGTATACATGTATGTATTTATTTACTTATCCGGTAGAGAGCACTGGTCTTTCAAGAATCTTTTCGCATGAACAGGAAATACAAATAAGCATCTGACTGTCTGGGGTTCATTAGCACTAGATCCGTCAAATGCCTAAGCCAGGGGTGTCCAAACAGTTCCACGGAGGGCCGAGTGTCCGCTGGTTTTTGGTTTTTCCTATAAATTGGTTCCCAGTTCACCTAAACAACCAGGTGAGGGTAGAAACTTTAACCAATTAGTAACCTAACTATCTAGTACAAGGTGAGAGCGAAAACCAGCAGACACTCAGCACTCCTTGGAATTGTTTGGACACCCCTGGTTTAAGCCAATTCGCGTTTGAGTTTGTAATAAAAAAAAAACAATTTTGAAAGCTAAACCCTCCTCCTTCCATAACTTGTCATAAATATGTGTATATTAGGCTACATTCGTCCTTTGTCAGAATTCTAAATTAAAAAACTGAAAACTATTTAACCTGCTGTTTGTTGTTATCCTGTATTCATAATCAGCCAAAAGCACACAAGTTGTAGTTGGTACCCAGGCAGGCGCTAATCACCCCGAAATGAATGACTGACTTCAATGGATGAGTGGGCGATACGATAAAAAATCAGAGCCT
Organism: Esox lucius; assembly: GCF_011004845.1. NCBI lineage: Eukaryota > Metazoa > Chordata > Actinopteri > Esociformes > Esocidae > Esox > Esox lucius. The sequence goes on from NC_047578.1 coordinate 29,886,485, forward strand.
AGATATGCTACATAGGGAGAGATGTGTCAACCCTTCTTCCTAAACAAACACGGCTATATAGGTACTGTTTTCATGATATAGTCATTGAGAATCTCCTTTGTTGTACAATTAATTGGCAAGCCTCTTATATAGCCTGCAATTATGCATAGAATAAAAATGTAACAGGAAAAGTAAAGTACATTATATATAATGAATATTACCTGGCTAGCCAATTAGCGACAATGAATACAATCGATCACTATTTATAAAGAAAATCGTATTTTATTATTTAATGTTTTAAAATATTTTGTAATATGTGTGTTTCTTATGGTAGGACAGAGATTTGCCAAATACCGCCGTTTATAAACGGTGGCTTATACGCAGATTTGGCAAACATTTTCAATCACAGCAGTAAATCATGGCTTACATTTTTCCACCAGCGAACATTTTCACAGATGATTGCTTGGACGTAGTGGTCTCAGAGATTAATGTAGCAAATATGTTACAATTGGCGTTAGTGTTTTCAAAAACGTATTTTATTCTTCAACAAATTAATCTTGGTAGCCCCTATGACAGATGTTTAACATTAATGTACAGTGCATGCCCAGGCATCAACTGGGTTTGGCAAGGTAGGGCAGCTGCCATACTTTGAATCTGTTTTTTATAAAATATATATATTTTTTAACTTGTATTGCCTTCAAATTGATTTGCAAAAATGGATGGGCTCATCGTTTCCTCATGCTCATCGTTTTCTCACATGTGCATGCAATATGATGATATAATGTATATAGCCTATTCATGTTGCACGTTTGGAGTGTTTGCATGTGTGTGTTTGTGACCACGTTACGTTCTACATAGCTAAACTTATCAAAATGAATAGAGGCGGAAAGAAAAATCAGTGGTGGCTAGTTTGCAATTAACGAGCATGAACAAGAGATGAAACTACTGCTTTGGGACCTGTGAACTGTGTGACCGCGGGTGCTCCATAGAAAGGATCGATCTTTTTGAGAGTCAACTTGGACTTTGGGGAGCACTTATTGAAATTGAAAGTTTTTTTACTGTATGGTCATATTATGCGTATATTATTACAACCATAATATGCACTCATTCAGGCATTTTGTTCAGCTGCTTTTGTTCGTGCTGCTACAGTTTTTGATAAGCTAGATTTCTATTGGATAGCCAGGTTGGGATAGCGCACTGGCTTTACTCCCTTTCCACAATATCTGTCATTATCGTTAAGAAAGGCAGTCGCAAAAACAAACCTTTATCAGCACTAACGGAGCACAAACAATTTAGCCTATTTTGAGTGAATTTGATCTATAAAGTATTCTTAAATATTCTAAAAAATGAAGGCAGCACAAACGAAAATGTTAACAGCACAAACCAGCACAAACGATTGAGCCTATTTTGGGTTGGGGACTAACTTCACGCAGGTCTTGAACACCTACAATAGGTTGGCATGTAAGTCAATGAATTTCTTTATTTTCTGTTAAGTTTAAACAAATGACTAATGATTATTAGACCTCCACTCTCTGTCCTAGATGTCATGTCACATTGCCATGCCTCCGCTTTTGCTGAAATGACACCCCTGAATTAAGTATTAGCCATAATTCTACAGGCAAATGCGGTTTATGTAGGCTATAGATGCAGTTAATACTGGGGTTTGTATACAAAGATATACAATTAATGGTGCGGTTTATACACGGTGCAGCTTATAAACGGGGAATTATTACGGTATGGAAGTGGTGTCTGGTAAATAAGAACATGAGTCTACTCTTTGTCAAAAATCGCTCAGAATTGATTAAATTGTCGGCGTTTCAAATAAGACCTTTTGCTAGAACTGTGGATCCAAAAGCCATTTGGTAGATACATAGTTTTCCGTTCTATTAATTTAGATATATTCTGACTGTAAAATATGTTGCTGAATTTGGTGGAGCGGGGCATGTGATATCAGCTACATAAAAACATGATTTCATGTTAATTTATTTGTCATAGCAAACCGGCTACGAAGTAGGCTATACCTATACATACAATGTAAAACATAGTATTCGTGGTCGTTTAAAATCAAATAGTAGCCTATGTTGTCATGCTTTCATTCCCTGATAAACAATAATTAAGGTAGCCTATCGATTTTGTCTACAAACGTGTACGCTTAAAATAATTGGCGGCTCCAACTATTGTCTTGTCAGTATGAAAGTGCTGGTAAATAAGTTCGTTGCATTACCATGACACACAACGACAAACTAAAGGAATATTACAACTAGGCCCATATTTAAATAGTCTTAGCAAGCTATTAGCTTTGTTTTTATTACGTTCTTTAACGAATGTCACGTTGTTTAATTGTGTTTACAGCTAGGCCTATATTAAATCGATTTAGTAGACTAGCACGATAGAATACTGTCAAACATTAGGCTTGCAGTGGTCTCTGTTCCAAATTATAGCCTACATTTGTGATAGAATAGTCACGACTCCACAAAAAATAATCCAACTATAAACACCCTCCCTATGCTTTTATATTGCCTTTACTTTTAACGGTTAAATATGCATTCACTTTGGTTACGAATGGGAAAATATAATTTGAAGTCAGCGTATACACTCCCTACTAAGCACAGTATAACTGAAATAAAATGTGCTATGTAATACTCTGTTGAAATACAATTTCTTAATATAATGTTTTTTTAGTACCTTTTTTAGTACCTAACAACCTTATTATATGGCGGGTGTTATAAAACTACCCGTACATGGCTGGCTGTTAGTATTTAAATAAAGCTATTGATTTTATAACTGAAAATGGCCAAAATAAGAAAAATGAAAATAAGCTAGGGAGTACATTGTCTTTATACTACTCTCTAGAGAAATATGACACTCACGATCTGCACTGTGTAATCACAATGTAAAACTGCAATTCACAATTAGGAATTCCATGAAAATTCAAAAGACAAAACTGAAACATTTGAATATGTATATAGTACATTTATTGAATAATTACCAGATGTCGTTAAAGCAATTATTTCCATATTTACAATGCACATTTAAATGATATCTACAATACTGAAAAATAAATTATATAGGCTACACATTATAGGTAAGCCTATCAGTTTTCTGTGAAGAAGAATATAAGAGAAAGAAGTCCTGTTTACAGAAAAGGGTCCAATAAAATAGATTCTTCATGGGAAACCTGTAGGAGAGATGCAAAATTGTAAATATACTAATGAAAAACATGTAAATGTCTGCGATTTGAATTCGTTGTCCGTGGTTTAAACTAGCCACCCAGTCTCGCTTATTAAAACTCATACAGAGAAAGCAGCATAGCCAAGACAGTAATAAACATGGTCAAATAAAAATTATAAGCCTAAAAAAGATGTTGCAGTTATAGGGCTACAATGGTTTGATTGAGCAATGGACATGAACTTCAAATTGGGAAGGGAGGACATATAGGCTAAAGCCAATGGCCGACACAGTTTGCATTGATGAAATGTTCGAGAGTGAAAACAATTATTACAATGTAGCTCGCAAACCGAGGCAACAAAACTCACTGGTAACTAGCTGTATTGCATAACCAAGCACCTCCACATGCCTGGTGGTTTTAGCTAGATGAAAATAATATCTTAACTCACCTGTATTTAGCCGAAAAACTAACCCGTTCCTCTTCTCTTCGTCGGAGGTGTTTAACAACTTCCTGTTCGTACAGACTAGTGATCCCCGGGTTTCTGCGCCCTCTACTGTACAGGATAATATCTACACGCGTACACACGTGCGTTCAGTCGTTTTTGTCAGTCGACTGAAGCAGTCGTCTGAGCGCGTATACTGACGCGTCGTGTATACGGGTATAGGAGCGCGTATACATGGGTGCATACACGTATACACGTATACACGGTCGCATACGCGTATAGACGTATACACGGTCGCATACGCGGTGGTATGCACATTAGGTCGTTTCAATAGCTTAATAAAGTCCCTTTTCACCTGCCATAGAGGTGGGCTGAAATAAGATGGATCTCACACACACACACACACACAGACTGTCCAACAGCTATGAGTGGACTCTACCCTGGGGTGCCGCACGTCTACAGTGATGCCTGGTTCCTGTGAGCTGGACTAATTCTAGTCCTGACGATTCTGCCATGAGATGGAGAAGGCAACCTCCAACCGAGAGGATGGAGGCAAAGGAAAGCTCCGGTTCTATACGTTTATGGGGGAAAGACCAACTACATCAGGCCACGCTGATTGGGTCCATACCAGGTACATCTGATCTTCTGTCCACGTAGCTGAGAGAGGAACCTGGGGTCGACGACACACGCTAGGGCTTCAAAGGTTAGGCACAGTGAATTGAAGTCACTGAAGGAAAAGTTAATTGTCTGGTGCTAGTAACCATCACTTCCGACCCGGCCTGCAGCTATAGAGCCTTTAGCTAAAACTGGTCATTCTAGCATTCACAAAGGAGAACACACAGATTCTCCTGACCTGGCTGATAAAGCAGCTAGAATGAAGACAACTAGAGCTGTGTCATGGTAACCTGCATTTGAGCTATGAAGGACAACATCTTGGAATATACATCTGACTTTTACGTTCTGTTACACTGGCCTGCCAAGAAATGGTTCATAACTGACTGTCTGACGTTTGGAGGAGCACAACATATGTGATGACTTTGGAAGTACATCTAATTGGAACCATGGAGAGGACTTTTCAGTGAATCGATTAATTGGCATGAGAGGACTTTGTATCAGTGACAAATTGAAGAATGTATTCAGTGATAGGTGTTTACACACCCACGTGTCGATGCTACACACCCCATACTGTCAATATATGTGTCACCTGACATCATTTCCGTTGACCAATGATTTTAACATAACAGGTTTTATAAAGTACTACATTATAATTATGTATAATAAAAATGTGTGATCTTGGAGTTGATACGAAGGTAATGGTCTAGAAGCATTTAAATGAGGATCCAGACATTTCAGATTTGTTCCGTTCTCTAATCATAAGGGTAATGATACCATTGATACCAAGGGTTGATTTGGTATCAAGAGGATGGATTGCTGTAGAAATTTCTCTAACCAATGTATTCTCACTGATTAAAGGTCTGAGTACCCTTGTTCAAATTAGAAAAGGAATGTAGGGGGATCTGGTTTTTGCCTAGGAGGCATCATTGACTGGTATCAGCAGATGAAATGGTTACTCATCTGTATAACTCATCAGGGCATCTATTGTCTGTCCAGATGCTGTAAGAGCTCTTTAGAGTTACCCATGTGGGGGGAGGACAGCTTGCCCCTTGTGTGAAGACTAGGTAGTAACAGAACAAAGGGAATGTGTTTTATTGACATAGGACAGCTGGGCAGCATCTTACCACACCCCTTTTATCTGTAATAAATACGGACTGTTCATGTATCTACTTCAGAGACTCCTCGGATGATTATGTTTGTAAGCATTTGACGCGTCTCTCTTATTTGCAAATAATTAATAAAACTGTTAAATTGTGCCAAGAGAATTTTGTCTCTGTTCTTACTCCTTTAAGAGTGTCGATCGATGGAATTGCCTTTCCTTGTAACTACACTGTAATTACGTGGGAACAGACACTGCTTCAAATTACAGCCCTCTTTCCTTGTAACTATACTGTAATAACATAGGAACAGACACTTCTTCAAATTATGGCCCTCTTTCCTTGTAACTACATTGTAACTACGTGTGAACAGACACTGCTTCAAATTCCAGTCATGTTTCCTTGTAACTACAACGTAACTATGTGGGAAAAGACGCTGCTTCAAATTATAGCCCTCTTTCCTAGTACTTACACTGTAAGTGTTCTTGGTACCATGTAAGAACTAGTTTAAGTTGATGGACTTACTAGGAACATACATGGTAAGTAAGGGTGAAGTACATAAGTTATGGGAAAGAATATGCTACAACACGATGATGCCGTGAAGGTAAGTTATGGAGTATTAGCTGGAAAAAAATTATAATTGACCACATACCACACATTATTATTCATTTTTATTACAATCAAACACATTCAATAAAGTGACGGCACTAAAAGTTCAGCAGAGAAAAACTTTTATTTTACAGATTTTTCCTAAATTATTACAATCAAACCCCTTCAATAAAGGGGCGGCACTAAAAGTTCTGCAGAGAAAGACTTATTTTACTGACTTCTTAAGTGATTTTTTTTCATTGTTTATAATTTTGGAAAAAAATTAAAATCTACTGTACAAAACAGATAAAGACACTGTAAAAAAAAATATTAAAATGACTGGCAGCTATGGCTGCCAAACAAATACCCAAAAATTAAAGTAAAATGTCCTAATTGAAATAAAGGGCAAAAACAATAAATTTACAGACATTTTCATAAAAAGTTTTTATGAGAAACTTATTTTAGCAGATCTTTTCTAAATTATTACAAGCGAACACATTCAATAAAGTGTTAACAGATGCTCAAGATTGTAAAACAATTTTGGAAGACAAAATTAAAATAATCTTTAAATGCATTGATTGTGTTTAGATTTAATCTTTGAATATGTCAAGTAATGTTAAAAATGTACAATCTAAAATACAATCCAGTTTTGTAGAATTACATTAGAAACCTTAAATTAATTTTAAAGGTCAATGAATCTGTACCAGAAGAGACAGTGCAATGTAGCAGATATAGAACAATCATCCTCCAAATTTCCAGTAATCAGCTGGATCCATCCCTGGTGTAGCTAGGGGGAAAAAACAAAAATAAGTATACACTAAGATTCACTGAAAAGTCCTTAAAAAGTTGGATTTCATATTATGCTATTTTTTTAAAACATATTTAATGCATGTTTTTTTTATTGCATGCCCGCAATAAAAAGTGTTGATCATTGATGCCCTCCCTGGATTCGAACCCCGGGGGGTTCCCACATACAAGACCGTGTCTTCAACCCCTACACCACGGAGCAACACATCTGTTGAGAGTTGGTAGAGCATTTTGACATTACTGTAGATCCTTAAGTTGCTAGACACCATTACGCTGACTAACTAACTGACTAACACTTCCTAAGTTCACCCCTACCACAAAAAGCATCTATGAACTGTATGGATTTTGCCACTGGCCATTTTAGGAGCTTATTAGCCATTCGTGAATAGCATTTATACAATAGCTATCAAAACAGGTGATGATAACTGACTTTATTGTCAAGTGAAAAGATGAGAGAATTGTGAAGCAAGCATAGTGTTTGTCTATCCTGAACAAATCCTAATATCTCAAGAACAGCATAGATGAGTAAAAAACTGTCTGAAGGGTTTGAGCCAGACTGGTGCCTCTGTGCATGTTCTGCCTCTGTGATCACGTTTCCTCCCACAAAAAGGTTGTCAATTCTTGAGAAAACAAATACAATGCAATAATATGGCCACTAGTGTACATGGTGTCCATTCACTGTCTTTATGTCAGGATGACATGAATACTCACTGCCTCTGAAGATCTTGTGGCAGGAGACTTTTCATTCCCAAAACGACAGGATCATGAGGGGAAAACACACACACACAAAAAAAAATCTTAAAAATATCTTCATTCATCCACCAAGTGTGGTTTTTGTACTTACTTTCCCCTCTGACAATCATCACCTTGCCTTGATGATCATGTCCCTGTAATTAGAATTAGTATCAGTTAATGTATACTGTATAAACTTTAAATACATTTTGATTAATTACAACTTACAACAGTTGTATGGCTTGGTATTCATTAATTGAAAATGTTCATTAATCAAGGACATGATTAGCCTAAGTTGTCTTATTGTTCCACAAACAAGATAAACAATGTTTATGGAAGTTCACATTTTGGATGGAAAGAACAGGTTTTGATGTAAAATAGATCATATCTGACCAAGCTGATCAAGCTAACTATGGTGGGATAGGCAGTGGCAAGGTCCTGCAGTAAGAAAATTTAAATATGATACCCACTCACTATTAACCACCATATTTTGGCAGCTTTATGTGAAGAAGCTGTGAATATCTCCCTATCCCTGTCGTTTCATAATTGCTGGTTGTCTTCCATGATAACGTTAGCAAGTAAACTGCTACGCTTTCCATAAACTTGAAGATGCTTACACATCCATAACCAATATCCAATAATATAATGTCCATGGAGTAGGGTAAATCAAAACTACAGCTACATTTCAAAATGATAATATATGTAATTAAAACATGCATGTACTACAACAAAATATTAAGCCATCCAGCTAGTTAAATCCCTTGAATACTCACTAGATATTTCTGTTAGCTAGATAGCCTAGCTAAGATAACTAGATGTGTGAATTGGCCAGCTAGCAGCTACAGCAGCAACCTCTTTTTCTACAGACAGTTTAAGATAAAAATATTGGAGAAAAAAAATTAAGCTGCCATAAAACACAGATTTATTTCTGGTAGAGTGAACGACTATAGAAAAGTATGTCAGTTACTTTTCATCAGCTAGCCATGTTTTCCCCACTAAAGCTAGGCTAGCCTGGCCAGTTAGCTAGTTATAAGCTAGATACAGATAGACAATCACATTGAATCAGTCAATAACATGATAACAACAGCTGTTAGAAAACTGTGTTCATGTGTCTCTCTAATGAATTTACACCATTAAATCTGATTCACTTACCAAGAATTGTGTTGTGTAAGTCTAGTGCAACGACCGAATAGCCCAGCAGCAGCATAACCACTCAAGGCAACAACTGTTGGCGCAATAATTAGAAAATGGAAGACGTTCAAGATGACGGTCAATCTCACTCGGTCTGGGGCTCCATACAAGATCTCACCTCGTGGGGCATCAATGATCATGAGGAAGGTGAAGGATCAGCCCAGAACTACACGGCAGGACCTGGTGAATGACCTGAAGAGAGCTGGCACCACAGTCTCAAAGAAAACCATTAGTAACATGTAATTGCAAACAAAGGTTTCTGTACCAAATATTGGGAATATGGAAACATCATTCTTTGGGGATGCTTTTCTGCAAAGGGGACATGACGACTGCACCGTATTGAGGGGAGTATAGATGGGGCCATGTATCACGAGATCTTGGCCAACAACCTCCTTCCCACAATAAGAGCATTGAAGATGGGTCGTGGCTGGGTCTTCCAGCATGACAACGACCCGAAACACAACCAAGGCAACTAAGGAGTGGCTCCGTAAGAATCATCTCAAGGTCCTGGAGTGGCCTAGCCAGTCTGCAGACCTGAACCAAATAGAAAATCTTTGGAGGGAGCTGAATGTCTGTATTGCCCAGCGACAGCCCCGAAACCTGAAGGATCTGGAGAAGGTCTGTATGGAGGAGTGGGCCAAAATCCCTGCTGCAGTGTGTGCAAACCTGGTCAAGAACTACAAGAAACATATGATCTCTGTAATTGCAAACAAAGGTTTCTGTACCAAATATTAAGTTCTGCTTTTTTGATGTATCAAATACTTATGTCATGCAATAAAATGCAAATTGATTACTTAAAAATCATAATGTGATTTTCTGTATTTTTGTTTTAGATTCCGTCACTCACAGTTGAAGAGTACCTATGATAAAAATGCTTTGTAAGTGGGAAAACCTGCAAAATCGGCAGGGTATCAAATACTTGTTCTCTCCACTGTATCTAGAGGAGTACTTATGACCAGCGCTTCTGGTAATAAGTAACATAGGGAATAGGATGCAGTCTTTGTCTGAGTTCAGATGGGAGAGGATTTTTTCACTGCAGACTCAATCATTACCCAAAAGGAGGGCCTAACAAATACTAATGTTCAGCAAGAAAGTACAAACTAATGAATAAGTCATTTAAGACTATTTTTACCTATTATTTGAAAAGTTTTTTGAGCCTTAAAAAGATTGTAGACCTTACTGGCAGAGCAGGGTCGCATGACCAATCAGAGCTTTGCTGAGAAATCATTTCTGCTGCCTAATGTAACAAGTGTGGAGCAGGTAAAAGACCCAGAAATGCATGGAAGCACACTCACTAATTCTAGCAGTGTAACTGGGAAGCTTTGGTAAGTCAACATGTTTACACAAATGAATATATTCAAAATGTAAATAAAAGTCTGTGTAATGAATGAGTCAAGGCAGAGGTAGGCTGGTTTCAGATCGGAGCATTGTGGATTTATTGGAGAATAAGAATACCAGACAAGGGCAGGGCATAAGGCAGTCAAACAGGCATGGGTCAAAATCGAAGTTCCAAACAACGAGAGGCAACCTAAAAGCAGAATCACAAGGCTTAGGTCGAACACGGAAAATCTATTAAATCGTAATACTCAGTAGTGGCGAAAACCAAAGGCTCAGTATGAATGGCAAAAGTCAAACAATACCTCACAAAGGGCGAACAAATCAGAACTGAACTAAATAGACATAAGGAGGAAAAGGCAAACATAAATCACAGGTGAAACTCATAAAACTAATACAGGAGAAGGCCATGTTTAAAACTCCCACTGAAAACAAGGTTACAAAATGCGCACTAAAACAGTACAACCCCATTGTTTGTAAGAATACACAAATACCCAAATACACATAAAAATGGTCAAAACAAAACAACCCCAGATGTTACAGCCTGTGTTGTATGGTAGCGTATAGTTAGTTTAATTCAAATGTTAATCTAATCCCACATTGCATTTTCATTTTCCACTTTTGCCTGCATTATTTCAGTCAATATGAAAATTAAAATGCAATCTTGTGAAAATTAAAATGCAATCAACCCCACCCTGGAGCCAGGCCTGGGGTTGGGGCTCGCACGCGAGTGCCTGGTGGCCGGGCCTTTCCCCATGGGGCCCGGCCGGGCATAGCCCGAAGGAGCGACGTGGGGCCGCCTTCCCGTGGGCTCACCACCCACAGGAGGGACCATAAGGGGTCGGTGCCGAGAGGATCGGGCAGGGGCCTAGACAACCCGATCCCTGGACACGGAAACTAGCTCTAGGGACGTGGAATGTCACCTCGCTGGCGGGGAAGGAGCCTGAGATCGTGCGTGAGGTTGAGAAGTTCCGACTAGAGGTAGTCGGGATCACCTAAACACACGGCTTGGGCTCTGGAACCACACTCCTTGAGAGAGGATGGACTCTTCACCACTCTGGAGTTGGCCATGGTGAGAGGCGGCGGGCTGGTGTGGGTTTGCTTTTAGCTCCCCAGATCTGCCGCCATGTGTTGGAGTTTACCCCGGTGAACGAGAGGGTCGTTTCCCTGCGCCTACGGGTCGGGGATAGGTCTCTCACTGTTGTTTGTGCATACGGGCCGAACGGCAGTACAGAGTACCCGACCTTCTTGGAGTCTCTGGGAGGGGTGCTGGAAAGTGCTCCGACTGGGGACTCTATCGTTCTACTGGGGGACTTCAACGCCCACGTGGGCAACAACAGTGACACCTGGAGGGGTGTGATTGGGAGGAACGGCCCCCCTGATCCGAGTGGTGTTCAGTTATTGGACTTCTGTTCTAGTCAGTTTGTCCATAACGAACACCATGTTCAAGCATAAGGGTGTTCATCAGTGCACATCAGTGCACATCAGTGCACCAGGACACCCTAGGCCGCAGGTCGATGATCGACTTTGTTGTCGTTTCATCTGACCTGCGGCCGTATGTCTTGGACACTCGGGTGAAGAGAGGGGCGGAGCTGTCAACTGATCACCACCTGGTGGTGAGTTGGATCCGATGGCGGGGGAGGAAGCTGGACAGTCTTGGCAGGCCCAAGCATACTGTAAGGGTCTGCTGGGAATGTCTGGCCGAGTCTCCTGTCAGAGAGATCTTTTACTCCCACCTCTGGCAGAGCTTCGACTGGATCCCGAGGGAGGCCGGAGATATTGAGTCCGAGTGGACCATGTTCTCCACCGCCATTGTCAAAGCGGCCGTTCGGAGCTGTGGCCGTAAGGTCTCCGGTGCCTGTTGAGGCGGCAATCCCCAAACCCGGTGGTGGACACCGGAAGTAAGGGATGGCGTCAAGCTGAAGAAGGATTCCTATCAGGCCTGGTTGGCTTGTGGGACTACTGAGGCAGCTGACGGGTACCGACAGGCCAAGCGGACTGCAGCCCGGGTGGTTGTGGAGGCAGAAACTCGGGCCTGGGAGGAGTTCGGTGAGGCCATGGAGAAGGACTATCGGCTGGCCTCGAAGAGATTCTGGCAAACCGTCTGGCGCCTCAGTAGAGGGAAACAGTGCCCTACCAACGCTGTTTAAAGTAGAGGTGGGCAGCTGTTGACCTCAACTGGGGATGTCGTCGGGCGGTGGAAGGAGTACTTCGAGGATCTCCTCAATCCCGCCATCACATCTTCCATTGAGGAAGCAGAGGATGAGGGCTCAGAGGTGGACTCGTCCATCACCCGGGCTGAAGTTACTGAGGTGGTCAAGAAACTCCTCTGTGGCAAGGCACCGGGGGTGGATGAGATCCGCCCTGAATACCTCAAGTCTCTGGATGTTGTGGGGCTGTCTTGGTTGACACGCCTGTGCAACATCGCGTGGCGGTCGGGGACAGTGCCTTTGGGATGGCAGACCGGGGTGGTGGTCCCTCTTTTTAAGAAGGGGGACCAGAGGGTGTGTTCCAACTATAGGGGGATCACACTTCTCAGCCTCCCCGGGAAAGTCTATGCCAGGGTTCTGGAGAGGAGAATATGGCCGATAGTAGAACTTCGGATTCAGGAGGAACAGTGTGGTTTTCGTCCGGGCCATGGAACACTGGACCAGCTCTATACCCTCTACAGGGTGTTGGAGGGTTCATGAAAGTTTGCCCAACCAATCCACATGTGTTTTGTGGATTTGGAGAAGGCATTCGACTGTGTCCCTCACGGCATCCTGTGGAGAGTGCTTCGGGAATATGGGGTCCTGGGTCCTTTGCTAAGGGCAGTCAGGTCCCTGTACGACCGATTGACAGACGGATCGGTGCAGCTTCTGCAGTAATGCAGACAATGTATCGGTCTGTCGTGGTGAAGAAAGAGCTGAGCCGCAAGGCGAAGCTCTCGATTTACCAGTCAATCTACGTTCCTACTCTCACCTATGGTCATGAGCTTTGGGTCATGACCGAAAGGACAAGATCCCGGATACAGGCGGCCAAAATGAGCTTTCTCCGCAGGGTGGCCAGGCGATCCCTTAGAGATAGGGTGAGAAGCTTGGTCACCCGGGAGGAGCTCAGAGTAGAGCCGCTGCTCCTCCACATCGAGAGGGGTCAGCTGAGGTGGCTTGGGCATCTGTTTCGGATGCCTCCGGATGCCATTTGACAGTAACCAAAATGTTGCTAGACCGAGAGAGTAATACTATGGCATTTGACAGCACAGATAAACTGTACCTCTTCACTTACCGCCATAATCCAAGAAAGAAAACACACTGTACATTCAGGTTCATAGATGGACAAATGGGTTTCTGATCTGACAGGACCATGGGAAATATCAGAGAAGTGAGAAGGCATTGTAAGTCCTGGAACTATCATGCCCCATCACCCCTGACAGTGAATAAGAACCGAGCCACCTGTAAGAACCAACCCAGGCTACACTTAAACATATTTGTGTTAATGTAATGAATGTTTTCTCTGTTGCCTTATGTCAATTGTCTAAGTTACTCATATCCTGCATGCCAAATGGCATCATATTCTCTTATGGTGAATGCAGAGAATAGGGTGCCACCTGGTGCTTATGCACACTGTATATTTATAGAACTCACTTGTAACTTCTAGAAAGTGATAATTTGACTGTATGTTTGGTCTTGTATAGTAGAGATGAGAAGTGTTCTACAGTTCATCAAGTCTGTTTATAAATAATCTAAAGATAGAAATCAGTCCAGACGCTATACTATATATTTGACCCATACTTTACTTGTAAATGTAAACATTCAGTTCATTGACATAATAAAATACAAGTCCACCACAAAAATCACTTAAAGAAACAGGATAACAAATGCAGTATGAGAGACCATATGAGCATTGGCTCTTTCTATAAAACAAACAGGGCTGTTTTTAAGTCCAGATTTCAGTCCTCACAAGTTTCCAGCAATGATTTTATCAATGAAAAAGCTTTCCTGGTCACCATTTTGTGTTTATTTTTTATATAATTTTTTATGCTTCCTTGGACAGGAAAGTGGTGAAAGTGTTTTTGCTGATAGAGCAATAGGGCAATTGAACCCACACTGCAGCAATAAATGTGCACAAGCAGCCACCCTAGGCCATAAGTCTCCATTGCTTTGTAATTGACATTTGCTTCATTTCAAATGGCTTGAATGTTGCATTGGGCCCATTTGTGGGCCCAATGCCTGGACTATAATGTAGGGGAAAAACAAATTTCATTGCTGATTGATGCAGCAGTTAAAGACACTACATCATAGTGTCACATAGTGTACACATAGTGTACACACAGTGTAGCAGACATGCATGTAATCTATATGACATTACTATGTAAAATAACGTGCATGGCTGTGTCTTGATACTATTTAAGAGCACAAGGTCATGTTTCATGAAACTGATCTTGGACAAGAACTGAAAGAGATGCTCTGCATACTCCATAAGTCAATGGTCCAAATGCAGCCCAGTGATTCAACATGCAAACATATTCTTTACTTTCACTACTATAAAATAATCCCTATTTTGCATTTCAAACTCAAATCCAGGGTCTTTAATGAGTAGTGTTTTCCAGTGGACTTTTTCACTGGAAAAAAAAAACATCTGGTTGAAAATACATTGGTTTAACATTTGCTACATTCGCCAATTTCAGTAGCCATAAAGTCATAAAATATAACAAGTCTTACATGAATCTCATGTTGGACTGTGAACATACAGTGGGGAGAACAAGAATTTGATACACTGCCGATTTTGCAGGTTTTCCTACTTACAAAGCATGTAGAGGTCTGTAATTTTTGTCATAGGTACACTTCAACTGTGAGAGACGGAATCTATAACACACATTGTATAATTTTTAAATAATGAATTTGCATTTTATTTATTGTCATAAGTATTTGATCACCTACCAACCAGTAAGAATTCCGGCTCTCACAGACCTGTTAGTTTTTCTTTAAGAAGCCCCCCTGTTCTCCACTCATTACCTGTATTAACTGCACCTGTTTGAACTCGTTACCTTTATAAAAGACACCTGTCCACACACTCAATCAAACAGACTCCCACCTCTCCACAATGGCCAAGGCCAGAGAGCTGTGTAAGGACATCCGCGATTGTAGACCTGCACTAGGCTGGGAGGGGCTACAGGACAATAGGCAAGCAGCTTGGTGAGAAGGCAACATTTAGAAAACCATTAGTAACACACTACGCCATCAAGGATTAAAATACTGCAGCACACGCAAGGCAGCGCATGTCCAGGCCTGTCTAGTTTGCCAGTGACCCTCTGGATGATCCAGAGGAGGAATAGGAGAAAGTCATGTGGTCTGATGAGACAAAAATATAGCTTTTTGGTCTAAACTCCACTCACCGTGTTTGGAAGAAGAAGACAATTGAGTACAACCCCAAGAACACCATCCCAACCGTGAAGCATGGAGTTGGAAACATCATTCTTTAGGGATGCTTTTCTGCAAAGTGACAGGATGACTGCACCGTATTGAGGGGAGTATAGATGGGGCCATGTATCACGGGATCTTGGCCAACAACCTCCTTCCCTCAGTAAGAGCATTGAAGATGGGTCGTGGCTGGATCTTCCAGCATGACAACGACCCAAAACACAACCAAGGCAACTAAGGAGTGGCTCCGTAAGAAGCATCTCAAGGTCCTGGAGTGGCCTAGCCAGTCTCCAGACCTGAACCCAATAAAAAATCTGAAAGTCTGTATTGCCCAACGACAGCCCCGAAACCTGAAGGATCTGGAGAAGGTCTGTATGGAGGAGTGGGCCAAAATCCCTGCTGCAGTGTGTGCAAACCTGGTCAAGAACTACAGGAAAAGTATGATCTCTGTAATTGCAAACAAAGGTTTCTGTACCAAATATTAAGTTCTGCTTTTCTGATGTATCAAATACTTATGTCATTCAATAAAATGCAAATGAATTACTTAAAAATCATACAATGCAATTTTCTGGATTTCTTTTTTAGATGTTTAGATTCCGTCACTCATAGTTGAAGAGTACCTATGATAAAAATGTCAGACTTCTACACGCTTTGTAAGTGGGAAAACCGGCAGTGTATCCAATACGTTTTCTCCCCACTGTAAATTATTTTTAAATATTTTTGGACAAAATTGAAATGTATTTATTCATTGACATACATTTTGGGGAATAAAAGGGGCAATGCATTTTGATACCTGAAATGTAATTTGAATATAGTTAAATGTATGCATACATTTTTAAATACATTTCAGAATAAAAGGTGAAATACATTTTCATACCTGAAATTTATTTTGAATAAAGTTAAATGTACATAACATATTTTCATCATTCATTCTACATGCATTTTGCATTGCAAAAATATATATATATATATGGGAAACAACAGTGACACCTGAAACAATATCAGCATCACAGCACCTGTAACAGCCAGGTTGTTGTATTTCTATGTTCAGTGTTTTTAGGTTGCAGTCATTCTATTTCTATATTCAGTGCTGTGTCATGCCTTGTGTTTATTGGTTTCATTGGTGTCAAGTTTAGTCTTCTCACCGTTGACATGTGTTCCCCTCATCACCCCCCTGTTTAGTCTCCCTAGTTCTTTGTTTGTTTGTCAGTTATTATTGTATGTTATGTTTAGTTTCCTGTCGAGTCCTGTTAAGCCTTGTCGTGTTATAGTAAGTCTTTTCATTAAAATCTGTGATTACGGTTGCTTAATTTGTGTCCTGCCACTCTGTGAATTGTGACGGAAAAATGAATACAATATGAATACCAAATACTTTGCATGATCCAATTGCCTCAAACCTCTTCCATAAGCCACTGTGATAAGTACATACAAGGTTAAGATATCAATGCTGTTCTCAGTGGAAGTAAACTGAATCTGAGTGATTTTCATTAAAATCGACTTACTTATTTTCAGTTTTTAAATAGATTACCTACAAAATAAAGTATTTGTCATACTTTCTTTTAAACATATAACACTGCGAAGCTAGGGTCCAAATGCTGTGGTTCCAAATGGAGGTATGACAAGGGTAGACAGGAGAACCTCTGGGAGCTGATTGGTTAGTAGATTAATCTGATTAAGCCAATGCAGACAGTTTCTCTCTTTCTTTTTGCTAATGAAGGTCAAGTATGACTTGTTTGTTTCCCAGACACATTGTTCCGAAGTGTAATTAGAAATGGCGTGCTGAACATTAATCTACGCTGGGGGTTCCCTCCAGATTTAGGCAATTCATCACCAACAGAGTCACATTACAGGACTACTGTAACATTTATTGTAGGATGCCTGCAGTTGAATTAAGTGTTCTGTGGATGTATCACAAAATGTAGCATGTTGCTGGGCCCAGTCCTCCGCCTCCTCTAAGATTACATCCAAAATCGTGGCTTACTGATTTATCTACTTTCATCACGTGGTGCACCTGGGAATTGGATGCCATTTGTTACATGCACTTTCATCTGCTTAAATAAGAGTGCTCACCTTTCATACAGTAATCTCTGGTAACTATGCCTCCTGAGATATGCAGTCAGCGCAATTTACAACTTTTTCAGGAGGACTGAGCTGCTATATCTGTAAAAACAAAGTGAATTTTTAAATCACTTTCACCCCCATTGGGATAAAGAATGGGAGGATATGAACAACAGGCAAGACCACAGGAGAAATCCATGTTTCACTTCAATTAGTTCCTTGCTTCGATTTTCAAATGTACATAAACGTTAAGATGAACGTTAGTCTATGTACTAAATAGTATACTGACAGCTTTCATCAACGTTAAAGAATTTGGTGAGCACCTACATCTAAATAACTCACTAAGATGTATTAATGAAACATTACAACAGGTTCGAAGATCAATTCCATTTAACATCCAGTCAAATAAGCAAACCAAAATTCCACTTCCAATTTGAAATGTTTCTCATTAAAAATGTTTCTCATCAAAACTCATAGGTCATATGAGTTTTGACGAAACTTCCTGAAATGTTACTACTGCCACCATTCACCTCACACATAGAAGGGCCTGCAGTGTAGTGCCTGCATTGTGATTAATGGAGATTATGAGTATAAAATAATTATTTGCAAAGGCTGAAAATACAAAAACCTCTGCTTCTGTTGAGAGCAGCTCACGGCAGAATAGCTTAGTACTAATTTGATGAGGAACATTACAGCAGGTATATTACAGCTGAGTATATAGTATATTACCCTGCTACTAGTCCTGAAATGCACCACATCTGAGCCAATCAATGTGGAACCACTTAACACCAGTCTGATAGTCGCGTTTTACAACACGCATGCACATAAACACACACACGCACATGTATGGGGGAAACACAGACATACAAGCACACACGCCCCCTTTCCAACCTACCCAGTAACTCACGCACCCTGAGACCCAGACGTGATTACCGCTCATGTATCATTAACGCCTTAAACACCACTCAGGGACTTTACCTTTATATTTCTCCCTGACGTTCTCATATGCCTGCACATAGTCCTTCTCCTCAGCATGGGCTGGTTGGCTGGCTGGATCATACATGGCCCCCAATCTGCCACTGTAGTTGGTTCAGGTCACCCTCTCTCTCCTCTCTGGTTTCTCTGATACTAAACTTTTCCCTCTCCACAGGTTTTCTCACCAGTTGGCTGTATGGTCAATTCTCAAAAGTACTTCAGGGGTCCAAGTTTCTTCCTCTCACTCACATACACTCTGACAGAGTTTTCTCTATTCTCTGCAACGCTGTGGATTTCATTCCAGACCACCGCCACTAGCACCAGCAATCCCCACCTCTCTTTGCTTGAGAAATACCGACAACACAACAGGCCCTCCTCTTAAAGGCACAGGGTCAGACACTGAGATTAAATACTGGAGCAGGGAGAGATGCGGTGTCATTGACACAATCAGTGTAGTCTAAAATGCCTCCAAAGTAGACACACAGTTACCTCAATGAGAAACAAATGACCAAGCCACATGGGGTGATGTGAATTCCTATGACATCAAGAAAACAGGCATTCCAACTTCCTATCCAGATGCAAGAATTCGATGTGACTTATAAATAGTGATGCCTAAGAGAGAATCACACCCTTTAGAAGGGGACGTTATAAGCTGTTCTATTGAGTACTACAGATATAAACGAAAAGTGTTTTATTTCAAAACTGGAGCCACAAGTAAAGCAGCAGTTGGCTACAGTAATTATTGACGTTATATGCAAAACAATAAATGTTTTGTCTATGTGCATGTTTGAAGAGGTTATGAACTTATAATGCCATTTTATTTGAAAGATTTTCAGTTTTAACATTTTATTGCCAATAAAACTCAAGAAACTGTCACTATTTGATAGCAAGATATGCTGCATCATCAATGGAATCTTCTTGGAAGGAAAATGTTGTTGGAAAGCATTTTAGTTGACTTAATCAGGAAAAGAGTGCACTACCATTAAAGTACCACAGGACAACATGGTAACAGTATGAGAGAACAATATTCTTCTGATAGAACATCAATGTACTTTAACGTATGTGGATGTATGTGTGTGTGGGTGGGTGCATGCACAAATGTACGTATGTTCTAAGTGAAGGGTATGTAAAAACATATGGATGTAATGAGATCTGCTTCCTGACAGACTACATTCAGCAGGGAGATTAGCAGAGGTCCACAAAAGCACAGGGGAAGTCTACACCAAGTTGAAACATTAGTAAACAATTCCCAAATTACACAATTTCACACACTAATATACATTACTCATAAATAGTTTGGACTGATTGCAAAATGTTTATAATGTCTGGTATGTGAAAATAATTCAACATTATGATTCACTAACCCTGTGCATAGAGCAAGGAAACTAGCTCGAGGACAAGTAGCCTGGGACCTAGATAGACTAGGTCATGACACAATATGTAGCTCCAAAATGGCCTTCCACCAGGCTCCATCTCTGATCGAACAGCCACAATTAGGTTGTCACCAAACTGACACCGCTTTTTCATCTCTGGTCACCACCACGAGTTCATCTCTTACAGAAGTCTGACTTTCGTCTCCCTTTGCAAGGGTGCATGCATTTGTCCACCATCACTGGACTAAATATGCAATCCCTTCAATGCCTTAATCATTTTTAACCTACAGCAATAGCTTCAGAGCACTGTGGTTCTTCTGTCCAGTCTTAAAACATAAAAATGTGTAGGGATAAACAAAACATTTTGAGGACACAATCATTATTGTTTAATGACTGTTGCCATCTTTTCATTTTAATTTGTTTGGAAACACTTCTCTTGATTGAAATCTTGCTGGCAGGATGAATGTTAACAGGAAGGAAATGTTTCACATGCATTCACGTGCACAAGGTCCAAGGGTTATGTTATTTGTTCCTTAGCTGGATATGGACCCTACATAACATTGGGGAATGTATACTGGGTAATGTTGTATAAAACCATTTAGACTTGTCTGCATCAGAGGTAAATTATCACATTCCTTGTAAATTACTTGTACTTTCAGTGTTTATTTGATCACTCTTGCTGCTGAAAATAGGACTTCACCACCGGAAATAGAGAGGAGTTTTTTTTAAATGAACTGAAAACCTGCACTTATGTGTGGTAATACAACATTGTGAACTAAACATTCCAATCCTGTTATTGTAGGATAATTTTTGCTCTGACAACACTGGTCAAATCAAGACCCTACACAGGATTGGAACAAATCGTTTTTCCAATTCTGTTGTGAAATTCTGACAATTCAGAAATTGTGAGATTTTGGCAGTGATTTAGAAAATATGACTGATCATGCAAAAACAATTTTATTTAAGGATAGTGATCATATGAAGCCATTTATTATCACATAGTTGTTTGGCTCCTTTTTAAATCATAATGAGAACAGAAATCACCCTAATCGCCCTGATCAAAAGTTTACATACCTTTGAATGTTTGGCCTAGCAAGACATGGTCATAACGAAGCTTCGGTACCCGTTTCAGATAAAAGAAAATGCCCCTTAGATGACGTATGAAGCTTTTTTCCCACACTGTATAAGCTGCTGTGCTCACATTTGGTTTCGAGTCCAGTTTGAGTAGGCAGTGAAACGCTGTGAAACGCTGTGAAACGCTGTGAAACGCTGTGAAACACTGTTAATTTTCGAGAGTGGGTGAAAGTTGTTTAATGACTGAATAGATATTGTTACTTGTGAGATTTTTGGAATGGACCCATCTAGAAAAGAAATTGTGCTCCTTAATATAAATTAATTAAGATATTTCCCTGTTACAAAAGCACTGTTGTTCTCTCACTGTCCTGTTACAAATCCTCAGTTGCCAGTTCAAAACACATGTAAAAGCCCACACAAAATGTTGTCATTCTTTATTTCTTAACTCACTAACTTACCATGCACTTTTACATTCAGTATTTACATGTAACTTATGCAAATAAAAACAAATGTTTAGGAAAAAATAAGAATACACAAATTAAGTATGAACAGTTTTTTGTAAAAATATTCTATATTTTAGGCAATATAGTTATAGCCTATACACTACATTGACTTTGCATTGCGAGTGATGTGACTGACGTGGATGACTGAAGCTTCCGTTGAGCCAAAGCAACGTCATTGAAATAATGTAATCATTATTTGACCTGCTATTAATTATTTCAACCAGTAGGTATCCTCAGTGAGCGCTGTCTAGACAAGGCATCGAGATATGAGTTTTTTAGCGAAGCAATGTGCAGGAAAGCCTCATCGATTCAAGAAGGCCTTGTTTGGCCATCACTAACACACAGGTGAAAATGGCAATTAAAGGTGAATTTCCCTGTGGCTTTAAAAATTGCAATTAGTGTCTGAGTATAAATAGTCAATGAGTTTTTAAGCTCCACATGAATGCACTGAGCAGGCCAGATACTGAGCCATGGGGAGAAGAAAAGAACAGTCAAAAGACCTGCGTAACAAGGTCATGGAACTTTATAAAGTTGAAAAGGATATAAAAAGATATCCAAAGCCTTGCAAATGCCAGTCAGTACGGTTCAACAAGTTTATAAAGTGAACAGAATACCAACCCCACTGTGAAGCATGGTGGTGGCTCACTGATGTTTTGGGGGTGTGTGAGCTCTAAAGGCACAGAGAATATTGTGAAAATTGATGGCAAGATGAATGCAGCATGTTTTCAGAAAATACGGGCAGACAATTTGCATTCTTCTGCACGAAAGCTGCACATGGGACACTCTTGGACTTTCCAGTATGACAATGACCCTAAGCAGAAGGCCAAGTTGACCCTCCATTGGTTACAACAGAAAAAGGTGAAGATTCTGGAGTGGCCCTCACCGTCTACTGACCTTAATATCATCGAGCCACTCGGGGGGAGATCTGAAACTAGCGGTTCAGGCAAGACGACAAAAGACTTTGCATGTCCTGGAGGCATTTTGCGAAGACGAATGAGCAGCTAGACCACCTGCAAGAATTTGGTGCCTCATAGACAACTATTACAAAAGACTGCACGATGTCACTAATGCTAAAGGGGGCAAAACACATTATTAAAAACAAGGGTCAGTAAAAAATAAATCTTTGTTGCCATGTTTTGTTTTATGATTGTGCCATTCTGTTATGACCTACAGTTGAATGTGAATCCCATAAGAAATAAAAGACTTGTGTTTTGCCTGCTCACATGTTTTGTCTGAAATACAGATGGGCTTTTAGTAGGTTTGAAATAACGATTTGAAACTAATGATGAATAATTGATAAAACATTAGAACAGACAGAGGAACCAGAGGACAGAATGTGGATTAGTTGGTAAGAGCACTGCATTTGCAATGTCAGGGTTGTGGGTGAAATTCCCATCACTCTGACTAAAACAAAATTTCAAAAGTTTTATGGTCACTTCAAAATATCCTTGTTATCCATGAAAAAATGTATTAAATAAGTTTAAATAGGAACATTTTTAAAATGAATAGGAAATAGAGTCATTGACAAGGTCAGAAATAATTATTTTCGATTTAAATAATTATTGTGTCCTTCCAACTTTTCTTTCGTCAAAGAATCCTCCACCAGTCTCCAATTACAGACTTACAGATCTTTGGCATTCTAGTTTTCAGTTTGTTGAGGTAATCTGTAGTGATTTCACCCTATATGGAAATCTAAAAATATGGATTGGCTTAATGGGCACTTCTTACATAATAGTTAAATTGAGTTGAGAGAAGGTAACTGCTTGCCACTCCATTACCGACAGCATACCAACTGACTGCTTCTTCCCTAAATAGTCCTTGCATTGCTTGGAACTGTGCTTTAGGTCATTGTCCTGTTGTAGGAAGTAGTTGGGTATGGCATGGAGCTGCAAAATGGAGTGAAAGCCTTCCTTCTTCAAGATCACTTTTACCCTGTACAAATCTCCATCACATTGCCTACCATGCTTGACATATGGCTGCAAGTACTCCTCCAGCATCACACCTTAAACTTAGATTAATCTGTCCATAACACTTTTTCCAATCTTCCTCTGCCCAGTGTCTGTGTTCTTTGGCCCATCTTTATCTTTTCTTTTCATCAGCCAGTCTAAGATATGGCATTTTCTTTGCAACTCTGCCTAGAAAGCCAGCATCTCGGAGTCACCTCTTCAGTGTTGACATTCAGACTGGTGTTTTGACTCTGTACGCCTACGTAGATATTCCATTAAAAATCAGCCATTTCCAGCAACAATAGTCCTTTTGACATTAACAATGTCTACAATGTATTTCTGATCAATGTGATGTCATTTAATGAACAAAAAATGTGGTTTTCTTGACCCCAAACCTTTGAACCGTAGTGCATATTTTATATTGTTATGATTGTGGCTTACTGTCTTATTATCATCCAGTGAATAGAATGCATTGTTTTTTATTTTGCTGTTTGTTCGGGACTGTCACCATGTGTTCATGACTGTTTTGGCTATGTTAGTACATGTGTGCCATACCTTGGTCAGTGTACCTTGTGGGCGTGGCAGTTGTCACATTATTCTGAGCTTGTAGGATACTTTGTCTTGCTGTCCAAAGCACAGAATAGAGTAGGCTGTTACCGAAGTTAAACTGTCTGTACTCCCACTCATCTCTCACTAAGCACTCTTCTCCCAGCACGCAATGTTAATTTGCCTGCTCTGCTAAAAATCTTTATCTGAGAAACTACTAAGAAGTCATAGGCTATGCGCTTAATTAGGGAAACTATAAATGCACTGCGCTGTGACCAAATTACGTACGCACTACTCCAGCTCAACTGCACTCATACTTTGGCTCAGGCCTGTTTGATAAAAACATTTTACAGTATATTTTCTCCCACAGAAGGCCTAAGTCCTATAGCCTTGGACTGCCATTGGAGAAATGTCAAGTTTGAATTGTAATAAGTTGCTAACATGGGTTTGTGAGTCTGACACCCAATTCACCTTCACATTCTCTGCTTCCAGCACACAGTGCACTTCCCATTCCCCATGAACACAGGTCACTCCCGGTTCCCAATATGGATATTGATCACCTGTTCACCCACCTGGTTTCTCCCTATTTAGTTCAGTTTGATGCTCCTGTTTCTTTATGAGGTACTGTTTGTTTTGCATGACTTACTAAGCCGTTCTTGAGAGTTGTTTATTTTTTTTTGCCTGTGTACCGACCAGCCTTCCAGCCTGTTACGTCTTGACCCTGTTTTGAGCCTGCCTGATGCTGTGCCTTTGCCATTGTGCTCTCCTGTGTATCAACCTTTGCCTGCCTGACTACTGCCTTTACTGGATTAATAAATTACGCTCCGCATTGAGTACCACTCCACCATTTGGGTCCTGGTCATATTCTTAGAGGGTTACTATGGAAATTGAGGGATACAACAATGACTAGTAGTGACTTAAAGGGTAATAAAGAAAGACTGCAGAACATGTAACTTAATCGCACCAAAATTATAGCACAACTGTATAGCACAATTCACTGGCACTCAGGGGTATTTCTTTCACCGCTCTCTGCAGGACCAATGGGCACGGTCAGTAAGCCACAAACAGGTCCTGAACTCTTATAAACACGGGCACAGTTGTATTGTGAGGCAGTACACTCTGCCAATCAGGGGATTCACCATACTGAATTACTCTAAAAGGCACAGGTTAGTAATAAAAACAGACTACTTGTCACACCAAATCTGTACAGAGCAGAGGACATTTTGTCATATAAAAACAGACACAACTAAGCCAATTAGACTAGATAATAGCTATGTAATTGATATGTTATACAGTTAGTAATGGTCAAAAAGAAATTAACATTGCTATATTGAATAATTAGTCAACTTAAAAAGATGGGCCTAATCATATGGGTGAATGGTGAAGTACTGGCTTAAACGTCTGTTTATTAAAAAATTTTCCTCCAATCTCCCAGAGACACCAGTAGAAAGTCGGGTCGAAGCCAAGGGAAACCATTTTGCCAACATCCGGAGAGAAATTACGGATAAGTGCCTTTCACAAGGGCACAAGGATGACAATTTTGCGGCGGGAATTGATCCAGCAACCTTTCAGATAAAAGCGACATGTAGCTATAGAGTAAACAGCATTTTCTGAGACATCTTCTGAGACTGTTTCCTGATATATATGTGTTTTGCAGGCCAGCCACAATATCCAGTCAAACTACTGCAGTCTGAGGACCCCACCCCATTAAATCAATAATTCTTATACCAAGGAGAGCATCTGAAGACTGATGTCCAGTCAATACCTCCTGATATAGCATCATAATCACACCATAGATCAGTTGCCAAACAGAGACCTAGAGATCTCAAATGGCACTGTCTTTCAAATGTAGTGCAGTACTTTTCAGCAGGGCTCACCATGCTCTGGCCAAAAGTAGTGTACTATCGAATATTGGTCCATTTAAAACAGACACGGTGTGAGACAAGTTTTAGCCAAGGAAGGACAGCTTAGAGCTTGACAGAGGCAGACTCTGACAACCCAATACTCCCTATGGGATTCTAATGGGCATCTTAGAGTTGTTTCTGTAATAGCTTAGTTCCAAATGCCACATTAGCCATGCAAAGGCAATGTCACTGCTCAATCACAAGTTGTAAAAAAACTTAATTTTACCAGGAAAAAACCCATTGATAAACATCTATTTTTCAAGGCAGACCTGGCAAAGAAAAGTGTCAGAACAGCATTTAAATTTACTTTGACACACATGACAGTACATAGAATAAAACAACTTAGAATACAACAAACGATACACTTTGAGAATCCAGCCTATGTGAAACATCTACATTCCTCCTTAGAAACAGCTGCAACCAGGATCTTGAACTCCTTGGTATCAGTACCTCTAACTGGAGAGTATTTTGTAAATTGTTCCATGTTATTGGTGCACAATATGAAAAGTCAATTTGTCCTAATGTGGAAACAATCTTGGACTGTTTTAAAAGCAGCAGCCTGCTGAACCGTGTTCGGTAACTACTTACAGCAAAGTTAAGGAGTCTACAAAGATAACTGGGCAATGTGCACATGATTGCCTTGTAGATCTGACTTTGACTTCCAGATCATTCTAGTGCATTTGTTTCTCAAGGCTCAAAAAGAATACCAATCAGCCGTTATTTAAGACTGTGTTGCTTTGGCCCAAGCAACGTTTCTCTGTCTGATTAGGTTTGATAAGTTATCTGAGAACCATGGATGGTCCCGTCCCCTGATCATACATTTTTTTACAGGGGTATGTTGATCACAGATGGTCATAACAATCATATTAAAATAATCCAAGGCAAGGTCAACATAATGTTTCAATGTTGTTTGCTCAATCCACCTATAGTAAACATCATGAAGAAAGGCATGTACATCAGTGTTTAAAAAAACTATTTTAAATACATTTTTACATTCTTCACAAGCAATCAGACAATGATCACTGGCATCATTACAGATAATCCAAATGGAATTATATGTATAAGGAGTATGTGTGAAGAGTCTGTCAAGTCTAATAGTGTAGATTCATCAACTGCTCTGGGATTTAATTTTGTTTCTGCATTTACAAATTGTGTAAAATTCAAAGAGTCGCACAATTCTTTAAAAGTGTCTGAAACTGGTGTGAGCCAGTCCCAGTTCAAATTCAAATCCCCCATTAGGATTAAATCAGAGGCCTTTATCTTGTGCAAAACATCAGAGAGCGAAATAAGGGCATCACTCAAAGCTGAAAGCTTTTCTGAGATCACTATAACATCTGCAATTGTTGTGCTTGCCCAGATTTTGACAAAATGCAATTTAGGAATTGAAAAAACAAAGTAGGAAAACCTGCAAAATCGGCAGTGTATCAAATACTTGTTCTCTCCACTGTATGTCCTCCCGGGGCCCACAGCCTCTGATGTTCCCATGAACAGACTGCCGTTAGCAGGGTCGGCTCCTCTGAATCAGCAGGTCCCACGCCAATTCCAGGCTGAATATTGACCTCTGGTAGCCAAAGGTCCATGTACAAGATGGAGGCAGAATCAATGCCTAGATAGTGGTCAATAAAATCTACAGTCTTTGTGGTTCTGATTCCATAGTGAATACCACACTTAAACCTCAAACTGCACATAAAATAAATGTTCCTGTAGACAGCCAACTAAATCTGAATCATGCAAAACATTGAAACCACTTAAAACGCACATCTCATTCGACAAACAAAAACATGAAAAATTGTCTGCGGTGAAGTGGTGTGATTTGTTCTTCTCCAAAGTATGTGTTGTGGAGTATAGTGTAGTATTACTACTGGAATTTTCTTGGTAATTTAGCAGACGCTGTTATCCAGAGTGATGAACAGAAAGTAAAAGGGTTATCTGTCTTACTCAAAGACAAACAAAAATCACCTTGCCGGCCCAGGTATTCCATCTACTGTAGCAAGTTTACTAGTCAGTTGCTCTTAGCATTTGGCTATCTGCCAACCCATCACGTGTGTGTGATTTCATGTATTTTATTAGGCAGGTCAATTAAAACCACATTATTTAGTGGCGTTCCACTCTATGAGCCTTAGCTTACCTGCAATTCGGAGGACAGCCCTCTCGGCAGGGTCCAGAACATGCACGTCTCCGGAGGCAGACTTTGAGCGTTTGATCTGGTGATGTTTGGGGAGGTTCCAAGGCAGAGTGTCTCCTGGGACAGTAGAGCTACTTAGCTCACTGGAGCTCTCCACAGATGAAGCCCGCACCAATGGATACTTCTTAGGCTTTTCTGTCAGCTCCTCCATTGCCTGCAAGAGCAAGAAAAAAAAGAACAAAGAGGTCTAGTATACATTATGATGGTTGGAAAACACCACTGAGTGTTGTGCTCTGTGGAGTACATTGGTACCTAAAATGGTAACTTCTACATTTGGTAAAAACTGTGACTAAATTGTTAATATGTTGATTAAAAAAAAGGAAAAGAGGAAAAACAGAAACTCAAAAACTCCAACTACAAAAGGCTCCCTAAATGTGCAGCATGGAAGCCACTGTCTCAAAGTTTAGCTGCATGATTTCAATCAAAAGTTAAAAACCTGGTCACAACATTTCGACAGTGCCAGGGCTCTGTCAGAGGGTGTTGCAAATGCGCCCTTCAGCATTGGTTGGTTGGTTGGTTCCATTAGAAAGCACTGCCTTAGCTTGCCACAATTTAGAAACTCATTTTACGGGTTGCTGTTAAAAGGTTTCTCAATGTAATTTCCCACACTTCCATCAACTTCTTCAAGAGCTCCCACTTCAAAAGTCTTTGCTTTCACGTTTAAACTCTAGGTTACTGGCCAAATCTACATTCACAATACCAGACTAGTTTAATCCGATTTCCAAGACCCTCTAAGCCAGGTAACTCCTCAATATGTACTACTCCAATAATAACTGTAGACATCTTACACTGGTCACACTTAAAACCAAAACTTCCTTTCACCATCATTAATATCAGTTCTCCACTGCCAATGACTGGAACTTATTGCAAAAAACTCTTAAGCATATAATTTTCATCATGTCTCACTCCTTCAAAAATAAGCCAACAAAAACCACCATCTCATCAATGCACCTGTGGAGATTCAAATCTATCAGTGTATCCATATATATATTTATTTGATGTTTATTTCCATTGTCCAGAGTGTTTCTGTGTATTTATATTATTTATGTGATTCTGTGTGTTGTTTCATTCTCTTGCAATTGTATCCCTTTGCTCAGGTCTTCATTGTAAATTACAGTTGGTTCTCATCTGACTTAACTTGTTAAATAACAATGAATAAATAGATAAAATATAAGATTTTGGCATCTGCAAGATGAAACATGGCTGTATTTGCCAAGTGAAAATTCTCTCCTAAAGGCACATAAGTTCCAATTCATACAGTATTTCCTGGTTGTGCAAGCAGTGTGATTAGAAGCAAAACGACTTGGAAGACATGCATCAAAAGACACGTGTCTCGAACATTGACTCTCCCAAGTCTTCTTGGAGTTGCTGTGATGAAACAAGTTCTTAATCACAAAATTGCACCATAAAATGTAGGAAGGGAGCAAAAATATGGAGAAACTGTACAAAAGATAAAACCTTAACCATACTAAACTATAACGTGTACAACTCCAGTAGACTGAACAGTCAAAGTGAAAGTAAAGATATCTCCCATTACCTAGACTCCCATGCCACTATGTGGTCAGGTGTGTGTGATGATGATGCACCAAGTTAGCGCCATTACAAGCCTCCTTTTTTCAGCTGAGTCACCACACCATACTCTAGCTGCTCTCCATAGGGGCACTGGCTGCCTCACCAGCCTGGCGCTGATTGGACAAGACCAGACAGGGCAATCCCAGGTTAACAAGGCGTAGTGCACATCAAGCACAGTTTACACAGCAGCTCTTATATCAAATGTATACCTCAACCTATTGTGCTACAGTAAAACCCATGCTACATAACACACAGATTACATAGGCACACTGTTTGCTGAAAGGATTATGCTGTGGCTACATATCCAGGATACTGTTGGTCATTTAGCAAACCCTCTTAACCAGAGCAACTAAGAGGAGAAATTAGGGATACCTTTAGGCTACCTGCCGCCCTTGTTAGCAACAACACATGCTATAGTAAAACCTATAGTAGTGCATAGGATATGTAATAACAAGACTATCTTCCCATCAAGGAAGGTTCAACAATAGGAATAGACAATATGAATCCTTCATACTAGTGGAATTGCCAAAGTAAATTACCAACCTGGACATTGATGAGTGGAAAAATATGACCCGGTTCAACAGATCCAGTTTAAGGATGTGGTGTGTGCAGCATGATTCCTTGAACCCACCCTAACTGGTGTCAATGGTACAGGATGGTGGAAGTTGTATAATGGTGTATGTAATGTTTTCCTGATACATGGTAAGACCCTTGATACCGACTAAGCAAAGTTTCAACACCAGAGCTTATATGAAAATTGTTGCTGATCAAGTGCAACCCTTCATGACTACAGCATACCATTCATCACATGGATAGTTCCAGTAGGATAATGTGCCATGTCACAAAGCACATGTTGTCTCAGAATAGTTCCAGGGTCATGACAGCAACTGCAATTTACTTTCTTAGCCTGCACAGTACCCAGACATCAATGCAATAGTGGGTAAGACAATGTATGCACTCACTACTGTAAATTACTCTGAATAAAAGTGTTTGCTAAATTATTTAAATGCAAATTGCTATTTATTACAACATTTGTGATTAGATGGACAGGGGCTACTCAGAGCATGTGTCAACAGGTCCGTATGAATAATCATCCCTATGGAACATTTCCAACACCTTGTAAAATCTGTGCCCCAAATAATGACGGACATTCTAAAGTCGAAGGGGGTCCAACTTGGTACTAGGTGGGTACAGATACTTTATGACCACTGAGTGTAGATAATAACATTATCCGTTTTAGAATAACAACACCAAAACATTTTGAGATTTCTTTAAATAACCTTATTTATATTCTGAGTGTGATTGCCTTGTATCTGGATAGCATCCAAGCATGTCAAAGGTTCAGGCAAATATGTTAAGATGGCAAACTTAAGATGGTTACTGGAAGGCTACTCTACTCCTAAATGTTCACTAGATCTAAAAGAAATAGGGAAAGCCATTAATGTTGGTCCATTTGAATAGACTTTGGAAATGCATGTGTCACTTAGACCACTGACTGAGGCCAAAAAGTTCTTAAAAAAAACATTGTGGATGTTTTTCAAAACCCTTATATACAAAATTGCATTCTGTAAACAGTAATTGTAACAGCAGTCAACCATGATATTTTAATCGTCTTATTTGTAGAATTTACATGGTGGCGAAATATATCAAAAACGGTTTAGAAAGCACTCGTAAAAGATCATGTCTATATGCATTAAAATGAATTCCCCCAGTAGCGGGAAATTAATAAAACATAATTAATTAATTAATATATTGATATCATACTGCACCATTGCATACTGTAGCTTACACAGGATAAATTACCAGGTGCTGATGCTATTACGTTATTTTGTATATGATTCAAATATAGATTCTGATATTTGACGCTGCGTGAAAGTTTGTCCTTCAACATCGCAAATGATAGCTTGAAGATGAGAGAATATTTCTCAATCACACGCTTACATTAACCTACCAAGCCGCGCTAATGATGCGAAAATATTCCCCGCATGATTGTAATAACAGGTTAGACAGTAGCTTACTTACGTAAATAACCTTGACTGCACTGATCCAACCGCAGCCCACGATTAGTGAACCATCAGTTCCGCAACCTGCTTGACTTGCGAATGTAGACTGTCCGTTTTACAATATAATTCTGGCCACACTTATATAAGATATCATCAATGGCAGTGCCTGGAGTCTGTCTGTTGTTGGGATGTTTAAATAGGCTAGTGTTCCGAACAGAAGGCAGGTTCGGGGTAGATGACCTGATTTGCGGAATCTGTACTGCCAGCCATAGGCAGAGGCTGCCATACACGCGACGGGTGAAGTGATGGTCAATGAAGTCGCCTAAAGTCTCACCAATCTCATGGATAGTCACGCATGGCGCATGTGCAAAGTTATCCGTAAGCAAGGGACGATGAATGTTACAAAAAAAATGCTTACCATGCTGAATATGCCACTTTACTACAGAGAACAGTAGACATAGACAGTGTATTT
This sequence comes from Esox lucius, assembly GCF_011004845.1. Lineage (NCBI taxonomy): Eukaryota > Metazoa > Chordata > Actinopteri > Esociformes > Esocidae > Esox > Esox lucius. The sequence continues at coordinate 29,918,450 of NC_047578.1, forward strand.
TGTTAGTCTGCTCTGTGATGGTCATCAGCTGCTGTCATCGCAAACAACTGTTTTAAAGGTAATCTAAATTGGCACTGAGTTCCTTTAGCCGTGTTCGGCTCTGGGGGAAAGTAGGCTAGTGGACTAGAGTACAGAGTCGGGATCAGTGTTCAGCGTTGGGGAGTAATGGATTACAATAAACTAAAATTACAAAACAACTAACTGTAATCAGTTACGTTACCAACAAACATATTGCAATCGGATTTCAGATACTTTTGAAAAATTATAATTACTTTTGGATTAATTCAATTGAAAAAGAATATGTGCACGAAATAATTATGACACGTTGTATGTTTGAGTTTATTATTTAATATTATAAAAGTTATTTGAATCAAAATATGAATTACGCGCTGCCATTAATAATCAGGTGGACGCAGGTTCAGTGACGGAGGAAGCGCTAGTTTAAATTTCTCCGGTTTTTGTTGGATGGATGGCTGATAAAAATAGAGTATATTTTCGATTATATTAGCTGAGTCATATAAAATGTTATTTACTCAGCAAGCACTAGCTTTCTGCGCTGCGGCCGCCGAGCGTTTCTGCCAAGGGTCCGCCAGCGGCCGCTTTTTTTATAGCGCGCGCAGTCGGGCCACGGATTGGCGGCTTTCATTACAATGCCTTCCAACAATACCCTGATCAGCGGCTCTCGCTATATTCCATTATTCCATTAAACCCAGCGCACCAATATTAGGTTTTATGTTTAATAATCCTTTAAAATAATTTTGGTCATATCACAAATGACAATGAACTGAATAAAATGTAAACTATTTATTTCAAATAGTGCAAGATGCATACAAAAAAACATACATTATACAGCAAGCATACAAAATAAACATGTGCAGGTATTTTCTCTAGAAGAGCCCCATATGAAATGTAGTAAAAAAGAATAACATTTACAAACAATGAAGAAAATGTATGAAAAAAATTAAAAAATCATTTATTGATCACCCACCTCACACTCTCCAAAATTGGTCAACAGTACAGAAATTTAAATCAGAACTGTGTGGGACTTCAAAATAAACAAGAAGGATAAAGTAAGAAATCCCACCTAGTTCACTACAATTAAATTGCAGGTATTCAATGGCAATAACCAGGCTAAACAATAACTTTTTCCACTAACAGAGTTATATCCCTCTCGAAAATCCCTCTCGAATCAACTATCAACTGATCACATAAGAGATATTATCAAACTGGATTTTTTTTTTACAAATAATTAAAATATAAGAACATAAGCCAATATTAAAGCCTTACTTTTCACTGGGTTCTTCTAATTGTGAGGAATTATGAAAAATCATGAGATGTTTTTAAACTATAAACTGATCAAACAAGAAGAAATATTATCCAACCGTCAAAATACAATAACAAGCAAAAATGGAAGCTTCACTCTTCCTCGTCAGAAATGAGTCTGAGTGGTCATCAATTCTATCTTCACCTTCCTTTGTTGTTGGGATACAGAACTACACCTGATCATGGACAATGAAAACAAGTTTAAAAAGAGTATAGGTGTCCACAATCCGATTCAGTTATTTCATAATCATTTTATTATATCACTTTTACATTATTATCAAATGTCTTGTTGAATCATGCTTTGTGTGAACTCAGTAAATATCTTTACATTTGAGTACTAATGAGGTGACTCAATGGTTATACAGCTCTGGAAAAAATTAAGAGACCACTCCTCTACATGTATGGGGGCCATTCCATTCCAGTGTCATTCAATTCTAACACAGTTTACTTAATGAGGTACTGATTAGGTGATTACCTGAACCAAATCTAATGACTCCATCTAACCATTAGACAACCAGGTGTTGGGCAAAGCTGAAAATTGGACTTGTCAAAGAAGATGACCTTAATCCATTGCTTCTCCTTGATGAAAGGCTTTTTTCAAGCTTTGCGCGACTTCAGCCCTGCCCCTTGGAGCCTGTTTCGAAACAGTCCTCGCCGTGCACTTCACCCCGGCTGCTGTTTGCCATTCTTTTTGTAGGTCACTTGATGTCATCCTATGGTTATTAAGTGGCATTCGAATGAGTTGACGGTCATCTTGGACATTGTTGTCCCCAATGTCAAAATATTAAGGGGACATTGTCTTTATGATGACAAAAGCTAAAGTTGCTCTACATTTTTTATGCATCACATAGTGGTACCCCAATAACTAGAGAAAATGAAATATTACTTGATATTAAAGAACAGACAAGCCAATTATATCAATAAGCTATCAATACATTTTGCTTACCCTAGAGTTGCATATATAAAACACTAACAAGCGTATTGCCCAAGCCTGGCAGCTATCCGCCAGCGTAAAGCAGTCGGGCCACTGGTGGAAAGCTGCCTGAGATGCTAATTAGCTTATGCAAATTGAGATCAGGAGAAAAGTGGCAAAAGCTGTTGGCCCGCCATCGGTTGCTCACTGGGTAGTTATCTACTCGATGCATAATTATCAGAACAATGATAGGCAATAGACCTATCTTTTTCAAGTTTCAAGGTTTATTTATCAAATGCACCGAACAACACAGCCAGGATGAGTTGCACTGAATACATTTCACAGAAATTGTTTAATAGATTAGGCAACTATTTGTTAGATAGCTGTAACATGTTGCTGCCTTCAAGATAAAACATTAAATGGAATTTACCATGACATTTGAGGAGAAAAGGTGTGTTGGGCACCATGTGATTCTGATTGCTTTGCATCTCGGAAAAATGTGTTCCTTGGTTGTCATTGGTTGCTGACGCATTTACTTTAAGCTAAGACTGCAGGTTCATTAACACCGTTTATTTCTTTCATTTGCGTTTTGAAAATCCATCACTGGTGGCCAAAATAATCGCAGGTTATGTTTGCGTGGGTAAATTTTATTTCTATGCGGGATTGCAAACGTGCATTCAAGCGCCAGGGGTTTCTGCAACATTTTGACAATGTTGGTTGTGGAGCAAATCAGACTACTGCAGACTGCGCAAAAAGCTACAGATATCTTAATTTTTATATACAACGATGTTGTGATGGTAATTCCATCAATAGACACTCTTAAAGATTAGGCACAGTGAATTGAAGTCACTGAGGAAAAAGTGAGGTTTTTTGGTGCTAGTAACTATCACTTCCAACCTAGCCTGCCGCTATAGAGTTCTTAGATAAAACTGGTCATCTTGCCATTCACAAAGGAGAGCACAGATTCTCCTGATCTGGCTGATAAAGCAGCTAGAATGGAGACTAGAGCGGTGTCATCGTAACTTGCATTTGAACTATGAAGGAGAACACCTTGGAATATACTTCTGACTTTTACGTTCTGTTACATCGGTCTGTCAAGGAATGGTTCATAACTGACATTCTGACGTTTGGAGGAGCAGAACATTTGCAATGACTTTGGAAGTACATCTTATTGGAACAGAGGACTTTTCAGTGAATCAATCAATTGGCATAAGAGGACTTTGGACCAGTAACAAATTGAATGGATGTATTCAGAGATTGGTATTTACACACCCACATGTCGATGCAACTTACCTCATACTGTCAGTATATGTGTCACCTGAAATCACTTCCTTTTACCAATGTTTTTGACATAAAAGCTTTTGCTGTACTATGTTATAGTTCTGTGTAATGAAAATGTGTGGTCTTGGAGTTACAACGAAGGTAATGGTCTAGAAGCATGTAAATGAGGATCCAGCCGTTTCAGATTTGTTCCGTTCTCTAATCATTAGGGTAATTATATCGACAGGATCATGTTGTTAAAGAGTACTGTTTTGTTGCAGTCTACATCCTAATGAGTAAACTGTTTCAGGATTGATACCAAGGATTGATTTGGTATCAAGAGGATGGATTGTTATAGAAATACATGAACTGATGTATACTTAGTCCTATACATGTAGAAATGGGTTAGTAGTTAAAGGTAGTGAGTTCCCATGTTCAGATAAGAAAAGGAATGTAGGAGAGGGGGATCTGGTGTTTAGGGTCATTATTGACTGGTATCAGCAGATTATAGGGTCACTCGTAAATCTGCCTGTCTGTTTAAAGGAGTAAGTACAGAGACAAAATTCCTCTGGCACAATTAACAGTTTATTTGCAAATAGAGAGATACGTCAAAAGCTTACAGAATAATCCTCAGAGGAATCTCTGAATTAATACAGGACAATCATCAGTACTTATAGGGGGAAAAGGAGTGTGGTAAGATGCTGCACATCTGTCATAACTCAACAAAACACATTCCCTTTTGTTCTATCACAATCCTAGGTTTCACCCAAAGGCTGGACTGTCCTCCCCCACATGGGTAACCTCTTCAACTCCCAAGAGGTCATCATCTGGACAAACAATAGATAGACTCTGATGAGTTAACCACCAAAGCCCTCCTGTAGCGTGTGGCATCGACCCAATGTTCCTCTCTCAGCTACCTGGACAGCAGATGAGGTGTACTTGGTATGGACCCAACCAGCGTGACATCACGCTGGTCTTCTGCACCCCAGTAAACGTTGTCCCGAAACGGAACTTTCCTTAGCCTCCCCCAGTCGGTTGGGGGTTTCCTTCTTCATCTCGTGGCAGAATCATCAGGACTAGAATTAGTACAACTGTCAGGAACCATGCATTACTGGACATTCGCTGCACCCCACGGAGTAGAATCCGCTTGTAACTGTGGGACATTGTGTGTGTGTGTGTGTGTGAGATCCATCTTATCTCAGCCCACCTCACAATTGTCCTTTAAGACAAACTCAGTCTCTCTGGTCTCCAACCAGTACTTTATAGCTGAATCGCTTCCAAGTGTCCTGTACCTGTTAGTGAATTCTCCTTGAGAAGATTAGTTGCAACTGCATAGTACACAGTCAGAAATATGTCCATTACATTAGTTTGTTGCTTCTTGCTAATGCATTAGAATACATATCCATATCTTTCTGTTTCCTTTGTCTAAATAGATTAGAACAGTTGTAAACAGTAACAGTACAGTGGAAACACTTAACCTTTCTGGTACTTCTGCTCCACCAGTGTAGAAATTCCACTATTTATTCTATAGTTGGTTTGAATTCAATAACCAGCTAATAACAAAACTACAAGAACAGAAGAACACAATTTCCTATACTGTTCCAATTACTCATCAGTTAAGATGGTTTGCTTACGTTGAAGTATCACTTTCAAAGAATAGTTAATAAACACTTCTCAGTTCATCATCTAACCAGATCTCAGTTGATATATAATGTGATTGTCAGTTCTGAAAGGAACCCAAACGCAGACTGGATGAGTGAAGTGCGAAAATTAGTTTAATATAAGAGGTGAAGATCGGGGAAGGAGAGGGGTAGGTTCGAGGGCAGGAGTAGGTGCAGGGTAGTCGTGGGCAAGCAGAGGTTCAGTACACGGGCTGGCGGCGGAGGCACAGGCAGGGAGTAGGCAGAGTAGTAGTGGACGGGCAGGAGGTTGGTACACGGGCTGGCGGCAGAGGTACAGGCAGGGAGTAGGCAGAGTAGTAGTGGACAGGCAGGAGGTCAGTACATGGGCTGATGATGGTCGTCAGGAAGATTCCTATAGTCACAGGGAGACAAGATTAGTTTAGACCGAATAGCAAGGCGTATTTCAGGAATTCGTTATGAGCCGTAACACATACGAATGTGGATCAACGATCCGGCAGGGAAGTGTCGTCAGGGTTCCTCAAAAATACAGCCAGTGATGAGCCAAGCGGGTGTGTGATAGGTAATAGGGAACAGCTGGTACCGGCTCTATTCCAAAGAGTGACGCCACGCCCCCTAATGCGTTGCCCCGACAACCTGAAGAAACCAAAACACAGCACCTCAAGGGAGGGAGGACGTGACAGTGATGGCAATTTCTAAAGTCAAAACGATTTACGGAAATGGTAGGTAAGACAGAGGTTGGTGCGTTGGTAAATTTTTGACGGCCCCTCGTATTTGCTGTGGACCGGCCGGAATTTCATACCTATGGTGTCTGGACATGTGAACAATTGTTTCTTTGAGGGTTAGTAGGTGTTCCGGTCATTGGTGTTTTCATTCGGTGACGGATGCGTGGCCTGCAAGGCAGATGGACAAGGTAACGTATGGAAGTTGCAGAAGGCGTAATAAGAGGTTGTTTGGAAGGCGTAGGCTACGGTATGTAGAAAGTGGTGACTGATGGAAGCTTTGGGAAAGTTTGTGTGGAGTTTATTGATCTCTGGGTTGTAGTTCTTTTTGCTCAGGTTGGATGGATCGTCCCTCTGACCGCCCCCACCCTCCTGTGGGGTTCCGCCCGGCCGATTGCTGGGACTCCTTGGAGGTTTGCGTGGACCCATCCCGCCCGGCGACACTGCATCGTTGGAGAACATTTGCCTTCAATCGACGTAGCCAACCCTGCTGGTGGCCGATATAGCCCCCGATTGGTTTCGCTCTATGGACCTTTTCGTTGAGAACGTGGTGATGCGTGGGTCACGAAAAGGTCCAAAATGGGGGAGTAGTACCCGGGGTAGAGGAAGAGACAATGCTAACCGCTACGTTTACATTTATTAATCTACCGCTAGTCATTCGACTGGACATTGGATTTGGGAAGATACCCGTGGGAATCAAGACACCGGCTGTTTAGATTTATTGTTCCAGCAAGAATAGAGAGACTTTCGGCTGCCTCTTTGGCCTCGCTGCGAACGATCCAACGGAAACACGCAGGAACGCTAACCCACCTGAGGGAGGTGTGCTAACGGTCAGAGGAGACGGACCAGAGAGCATCAACCGGTGAGATCATTCCTTAATACAATCCTGCACAAGGTTTCTGATTGGCTGCATTGTGTATTGCTTGGTGGAATATTTTATCTTGTTTACCGAGGTTGTTGTTAAGTTGTATAAGAGGTTTAAAAGAAGTTTAAATTCGCAAGGTTTTGCTTTGTTTGGTGTACACTTGAACGCATTCATTGCGTTGTTAATGTGATTCTTTGGCAAGGCCCACTCTTTCAGCTTTTGCCTTAGTGCCGAATCCATGAAATTGAAATTTGCCTTCTAGTGTTGTCCTGGTGGCTGGCACACGTGGAGGTGTTCGCCTGATAATTTAGGATTGTATACGAGAATAATGTCCTAAATTTAATTAGAGGGATAGATTGGAAATTGGTAACATATGATCTTGTGGTTTCATTATAATGGGTTAAAATATTGTGTTTCTCTCTCCTTGTATGGAGTAGAATGAAAAACCACATGGCAATAGTCTTTAACGTAAAGTGCACATGCTGTTTCCCATTTCAACTGGATTCGCATCCAATATAGTCATAACCTGCAACAAAGGGTAACATTAGCCAAAGCCTGTTTATTCTCCAAATAGGCAAAGCCCGTAAAATTAGACATCCTATTTTGAATATTTTTGGGTTTGGTTAAGAAATGTCGTTTTACTTTGTTTGTATTTACAATGATTATTGGGGTGATGCTTGTGTTTTAAGACCGACCCCTGATACTCGTTACTGGCGTTTAAATTCTAACCTGGTAAACTGACTAATGGGGTAGATTGATGTGGCTGTATTTAGAGATCTAGGCTGGAGTATCCTGGGGATCACTCCCTGATTGTTCCTTGATTTTAGTGACTTCATGCATCTGTTCTCTGTTAACTTGGCCTTTCTTGAGAGTTTTTCCCCCTACTGTTGCTGTGTTGATAAGATAAGCGTTTTTTTGTGCAAACTGCAACTATATTAGATGGGTAGAGCAATAGCTCTGAACTTTCAGATAACGTGGGATATCGGCTAAATTGGGTGCAAGACGTCTCTTACTACAGACAGTCTGAAGACCATGTCACGTTTTTGTGTGGAAACTTTCCTTGGCTCCGGGAAGGGGGGCAGACCCCCTGGGTTGGCCTTTACCAACCTTTCCCCCTCAAATCAAAGTAGTTTATTAAATTTATTAAAGTGTTCTGACTTGTCCCCTGTGGTAATTTCCCCAATATGAGTATGTTCAGTTTTGGGTTAATCAAATTCTGATATGCTAATTTGGGAGTTGTTTCACTGGGTAAGACACCTTTGTCTATAGGTTTTATAGGTTAAACATCCTTCGCACAAGCAACCATGTGGCACAGTTGTTTTTTGGTTTTCTTTGTGGATGTTTTTATCATTTTCATTTGTTTGTGTTGGATATTCAGTTTGCAAGTCTTTATTGAATGAATCCCAACTATCGATTTTCTTTTTCATGTCCGTTCTGTGATGGTTCTGCTTTCATGCTTGGAGTGATATTCTGTTGCCTCTGTTGTGAAAGCAGGGTGGACTTTATGAAATTATTATCTATGATGAAAAAGAGTTGAACTTCAAAGAGAAGTAAAAATGGGTATTTAAAGAGTTACGTGAAGAATTTAGTTTTTCTGTTTCCATAGTTAAAACAGAAAATTGGCATCAGTTAAAATCAGCATCCCTTAGTGTCCGTTCTCAGTGTTTGTCTAATTGGGGTTTTTGGAAAAAAAAATTATACAAACTCTAACATGATTATAGTTGAGTAGAATACATCTTACCATTTTGACTTGGTTTAGCTAAGAAACTAATTTGATGGGATGACAAGTAACTATGAGAATGTTACTGTTCAGTTTGTGTGATATTTGATTAGAAGCAATCATATTAATGATTCTTATAGACTAGGGTCTGTTATCCTTAGGTTAGTAAACCATCCCACACTCCAGGGTGAGCTTCGGGGAGATAGGGCATAAAGGGGGGGGGGGATAACAATATGACAGGATAACAATGTCTTATGCGTCAGTGCTTAGAAGAAACTGACACTATGCAACATTTGGTGAAGTAATTAAAGGTTAAATAACAGTTACGTCATTTGAGCTTCAAGATGGTGTGAAATGTTTTGATTTGCAATAAGGTATTTGATCATTTATGTGAAACAATGGTGAATTTGATTGTAGTTCCGATACAACACAATCACATGTGTTATATACCAACTGAGATCTGGTTAGGTGAACTGAGAATTGTTCATGAACTACTGTTTGAGAGTGATACTTCAATGTAAGCAAACTATCTTATCTGATGAGTAATTGGAACAGTAATAGGAAATGGAAACTTTTGTTCTTCTGTTCTTTTTGTAGTTTTGTTATTTGTTGGTTGTTAAACCAACTATAGATAAGAGTGGAATTGTTATTTTGCTACACTAGCAGAATAGAACCACCAGAAATTTTAATGTTTTAACGATACTGTTACTTTTTACAACTGTTCTAATCTATTTAGACAAAGGAAGCAGAAAGACATTGGAAATGTAAGTTTAATTGTTTAGTAGGACTGGGTTCTAATGCATTACCAAGATGCAACAAGCTTTAAACCAACTATAGATAAGAGTGGAATTGTTATTTTGCTACACTAGCAGAATAGAAGCACCAGAAATTTTAATGTTTTAGCGATACTGTTACTTTTTACAACTGTTCTAATCTATTTAGACAAAGGAAGCAGAAAGACATTGGAAATTTAAGTTTAATTGTTTGATAGGACTGGGTTCTAATGCATTAGCAAGATGCAACAAGCTAATGTAATGGACATATTTCTGATTGTTTACTGTGCAGTTGCAACTAATCTTCTCAAGGAGAATTCACTGACAGGTACAGGACACTTGAAAGTGATTCAGCGACAGAGGACTAGTTGGAGCCCAAAGAGACAGAGTTTGGCTTAAAGGACAACTGTGAGGTGTGCTGAGATGAGATGGATCACACACACACCCACACACACACTTACACACACAAACACACACAGTCCTACAGCTACGAGCGGACTACCCTGGAGTGCCGCACGTCTACAGTAATGCCTGGTTCCTGTGAGCTGGACTAATTCTAGGCCTGATGATTCTGCCATGAGATGGAGAAGGCAACATCCAACCGAGAGGACGGAGTCTAAGGAAAGCATCCGGTTCTGGACAACGTTTACTGGGGCGCGGAAAGACCAACTGCACAACATCATGCCACGCTGATTGGGTCCATAACAGGTACATCTCATCTGCGGTCCAGGTAGCTGAGAGAGGAACCTGGGGTCGATGACACACTACAGGAGGGCTTCGGTATTTAAAGATAAGGCACTGTGAATTGAAGTCACTGAGGGGAAAAGTGAATTTTCTGGTAATAGTAATCATCACTTCTGACCCGGCCTGCAGCTATAGAGCCCTTAAATAAAACTGGTCATCTTTTCATTCACAAAGGAGAACACACATATTCTCCTTACCTGGTTGATAAAGCAGCTAGAATGGAGACAACTAGACCTGTGTCATGGTAACCTGCATTTAGGCTATGAAGGACAACACCTTGGAATATACATCTGACTCACGTTCTGTTACAATGGTCTGCCAAGAAATGGTTCATAACTGACTGTCTGGCGTTCGGTGGAGCCGAACATTTGTGATGACTTTGGAAGTACATCTAATTGGAACCGTGAGAGGACTTTTCAGTGAATCAAGTAATTGGCATGAGAGGACTTTGTAACAGTAACAAATTGAAGGATGTATTCAGTGATATGTGTTTACACACCCATATGTCGATGCTACATACACTCATTCATCTATGTGTAGTTACATATATATTTAGGGGCATCGGTTCAGATTTTGGAGTTTGGAGGTGAGGATTTAGGGATTAGCAAAACAAAGTCCCTAATAATATCGTAATATGTGTTGGTTCTCCAGACATACGCAGGCCAGTCAGGAGGATCCTATGGAATAGCAGGTCCTGGAGCAGTTCAGCAAGGATACAATGTTCTTATGGAGCAGCTACAGACTGGCCAGCCAGCACCAAGGTGACTGTCCACAGACAGACACACAGTGACGGTACTCATTCTGTCTTTCACATTTATCTCTAACACTAAGCCACACTTTGTTTCAGTGATGTCATGTACATTGGCCAGCCTCCAGTGTACAGTACAGCTGCAGAAGGTGTGTCCTACCCAGGTCAAGCCATTCCCAACACAGTATCTTACCAGCCTCCAGCCAATCAGCCGCCAAGCTACATCTCCCCCCTAACCCTGGCCAGAACCTTCCACTCCCACCTGACTCACAGCAGCATCTGTACCCTGAGAAGACCCTGCTATAGAACAGACAGCTACATGCAGTAACATTACAGATGCACAGTCAAAATCTAAATGGGCATCCATAGAGACAGACTCTACACACACTCTTTTAAACTCGTACTGATTCATAGCACACTTTCTGTCACATACACAAGTATATACACACTCAGTCATATACACAACCCCACCAACACACTCATACTAAGAGTCAAATACACAACCCAACCAACACACTCATATAGTCAAATAAACAACCCAACCAACACACTCATACAGTCAAATACACAATCCAACCAACACACTCATACAGTCAAATACACAATCCAACCAACACACTCATACAGTCAAATACACAACCCAACTAACACACTCATACATTTTCTTTGACCAGTGATTTTAACATAAAAGGTTTTGCTGTACTATGTTATGATTCTGTATAATGAAAATTTGTGGTCTTGGAGTTAATACGAAGGTAATGGTCTAGAAACATGTAAATGAGGATCCAGACATTTCAGATATGTTCCGTTCTCTAATCATTATGGTAATGATATCAACAGGGTCAGGTTGTTAAAGAGTACTTTTTTTGTTGCAGTCTACATCTTAATGCGTAAACTGTTTAAGGATTGATATCAAGGGTTAATTTGGTATCAAGAGGATGGATTGTTGTGGAAATTTCTCTAACCAATGTATTCTCACTGATTAAAGAACTTAGTCACCTTGTTCAAATTAGAAAAGGAATGTTGGGGGATCTGATATTTGCCTAGGGGGCATCATTGACTGGTATCAGCATATGAAATGGTTACTCTTTAATCTGTGCATCTGTTTAACTCATCAGGGCATCTATTGTCTGTCCGGCTGCTGTAAGAGCTCTTTAGAGTTCAAGAGGTTAGCCGTAGGTGGGGGGACAGCCTGCCCTTTGGGTAAAACCTATGTGACACAAGACAGATGGCCAGCAACTTACCACACCCCTTTTTCCTCTATAAATACGAACTGTTCATGTATTAAGTTAGAGACTCCTCGGATGACTATGTTTGTAAGTGTTTGACGCGTCTCTCTATTTTCAAATAAAACATAATTTTGCCAAGAGAATTTTGTCTCTGTACTTCCTCCTTTAAATGATCTATGAAATTGCCATCACACGCTGTAAACACTAGCCGGACCAACAGAGGTTACGTATCTAATGTGTTCTTCTCCCCTCTTTCGAATCTTTTCTTGACCCACGTAGACTCTCTCAACACGCCTAAAAACCCATCGGGGGCTAACTCAGTCACCAGCGGGGTTGGCTACGTTGATTGTAGGGATATGTTCTCCACCGATGCAGTGTCGCCGGGCGGGGTGAGACGATACAAAAGTCTCAGGCCTCCCAGCGATCAGCCTCGCGGAACACCGCGGGAGGGTGGGGGCAGTCAGAGGGATGAGCAAAAAGAACTACAACACAGAGATCAATATACCCCACACAAACTTCCCTAAAGCTTCCAGACTTTCTACATACCATAGCCTACGCCTTCCTAACAACTTTGTCATACCATCTGAAACTTCCGTACGTTACCATGAATCCACCACCGAATGAAAACGCCATTAACCGGAAAACCTTATAACTCCCAAAGATACATGTCCAGACAACATAAACATTAACTTGGCCGCCAAATATTTACCACAATGCTTACCCATTATCAAATGCAGTAAAACCATGCATTGCAAAACAGACAATTTTTTTTATTTATCTCAATTCATATGAGCGTGCCCCGCACGTCAGAACCACCTTAACTTAATGTAGCCTAACACATATACTCGTGCCCTAACGCATAGAAGTGCCCTTACACTCTTATTTCAATTAACATGCCCTAACATTGTTAATAGACCCATCGGCCCGTAAGTGAGACATTCAAGGCCCAACCTTGTCTGCAGATTTTAAATGTGCCCTAAAACATATTACCAGAATCATATTTAACTGCAGAGTGCCCTTACCTCCTATGTTGTCTTCGCTACAGTGTAGCAACTACAGCTATTCAACTAGCTAAACTCTTCCTGAAAATGACGAGTTGGGTCGTAGTAAGTTACTTAAGCTGTTTACTGTGGCTCTTTATATCATGTCTCAGCCAGAAAAGTGAAAACTGTAACAAAAAGCAAGATACAAAATTGTTTAATCCTATGTAAATTTATGTAAATAAAATGTTTTTTAATTACAGTCATCAAATGCCCTTTTACTGTAAATATGCATCTTAACATTTACATTATAATTAAAACAATAAAATTATCAGCTTATGACATTACCTCTGCAGCATTTACAATGTGGATTGCAATGGATGACGAAAGCATGTTGGCTGATTCTGGTGATCCTGGCTGTAAACATAGCTGTAGTGTCTGTTCATGAAGATTGTCATAACCAAACCCTATAACACAAAGCAGTACCCGGACTGTAAGCGGATATGTTGTTCTGACTTTTGTTATAGATAGCATAAAGGCTTGAAGCTCCACAAAGGTGCGGGTCGTTGGGTTAGCAGGTGGGACCAGAAGAAATACTGTGTCGATTGTGGCTGTCATTACGTTAGAATTACTAACTATAAAGCGTACAAGTGCACGGCTAACGTGTCCCAACTGTAACGTGGATCTGACTGTTGAAATGAATCATCAATGTTTCATAAAACCCTCTAAACCCAAGGACCACAGTGAGTGCTACATATTTTATGATTTTGAGGCAATTGCCAATCTTGTGAATGGTATACATACTGCAGATTTTGTGTGCGCAATAAGCTTTAGCTGCGTTTCCAACCAAAAGTACCCGAAACTCTGAGTTCCAGGAACTGCTATTCAAGGAACTAAAGGGTTCCTTCCGCCCATTGTTGTGTGCGTTTCCACCACGGCCTAAAGACCCGCGAAGATTAGGCAAATTAGTCAGCTGACGTATGCACCATACACTATACAAAGCGACTGACAGACATATTTATTATTTATACGACACTGCAACCATGGAGGAGATTGAAGTTGTGTTGCTGCTGATCATAATTTTTTGGTTTGCAAATGTGGTCATTCAGTCAGCAGTGGAAAAGAGACGACCAGTAGTAGCAAAGCAGATGTGAAGTGTGATGGTAATTTTATCGATCAGAACTCTTTAAGAAGGAAGTACAGAGACGAAATACTCTCGACACAATTAACAGTTTATTAATTATTTATTTGCAAATAAGAGAGACGCGTCAACCGCTTACAAACATAATCGTCCGATGAGTCTCTGCCGTAAGACATGAACAATCCATATTTATTTCAAATGTTAGAAGGGGTGTGGTAAGTTGTTGCCCATCTGTCTTGTGTAATATTTACCTAAAGGGCGGGCTGTCCTCCCACCTTATACTTCTCAACTCCTGAGGAGACACAATATCTGGATAATCAACAGAGACACTAAAGGGTTATACAGATTTACGAGTAACCCTCTAATCCACCGGTGCCAGTCAAGGATGTCTCCTAGTCAAACACCAAGATCACTCTCGGCATCTTTAACTAATAACTCATTCATACATGTATAGGACGACCAAGAATACATCAGTTCAAGAATTTCCACAACAATACATCCTCTTTATACCATGTCAAACCTTGGTATCAATCCTTAAACAGTTTACTCATTAGGATGTAGACTGCAACAAAACAGTACTCTTTAACAACATGACTCAGTCAATATCATTAACCTTAATGATTAGAGAACGAAACCAATCTGAAATGTCTGGATCCTCCTTTACATGCTTCTAGACCTTTACCTTCGTATTAACTCCAAGATCATACATTGTCATTATACAGAATTATAACATAGTACAGCAAAACCTTTTATGTTAACATCATTGGTCAAAGGAAATGAATTCAGGTGACACATATATTGACAATATGGGATATGCATCATCGACACGTGAGTGTGTTACCACCTATCACTGAATACATTCTTCAATCAGTCCCTGTTACAAAGCCCCTTCATGCCAATTACTCGATTCACTGAAAAGTCCTCTCCATGGTTCCAATTATATGTACTTCTAAAGTCATCACAAATGTCCTGCTCCTCCAAACGTCAGACAGTCAGTTATGAACCATTTCTTGGCAGGTCGGTGTAACAGAACATAAAAGTCAGATGTATATTCCAAGGTGTTGTCCTTCATAGCTCAAATGACACAGCTCTAGTTGTCTCCATACTAGCTGCTTTATCAGCCATGTCAGGAGAATCTGTGTGTTCTCCTTTGTAAATGCCAAGATGACCAATTTTAGCTAAAGGCTTTACAGCTACAGGCCGGGCCGGAAAGTAATGGTTACCAGCACCAGAAAATTCCCTTTTCCCTCGGTGACTTCAATTCACTGTGCCTTACCATTAAACACCGAAACCCTTCTATAGCGTGTGTCGTCGACCCCAGGCTCCTCTCTCAGCTACCTGGACAGCAGATGAGATGTACCTGGTATGGATCAAATCAGTGTGGCATGATGTCGTGCTGTTGGTCTTTCCGCGCCCCCGTAAACGTTGTCCAGAACTGGAGCTTTCCTTCGCCTCCATCCTCTAGGTTGGAGGTTGCCTTCTCCATCACATGCCAGAATCGTCAGGACTAGAATTAGTTCAGCTCACAGGAACCCGGCATCCTGTAGACGTGCAGCGCCCCAAAGTAGACTCCACTCGTAGCTGTAGGACAGGACAGTATGTGTGTGTGTATGAGATCCATCTTATCTCAGCCCACCTCACAGTTGTCCTTTAAGTCAAACTCAGTCTCTCTCTGGGCTCCAACAAGTCCTCTATTGCCGAATCGCTTTCAAGTGTCCTGTACCTGAAGTGTGAATTATCCTTGAGAAGTTTAGTTGCAACTGCACAGTACACCATCACGAATATGTCCATTACATTAGCTTGTTGCATCTCGCTGATGCATTAGAAACACACACTATCAAACACTCAAACCCTATATTTCCTATGTCTTTCCACTTCCCCTGTCCAAACAGACCAGAACAGCTGCAATCAATAACAGTATTGTTAAAACATTAACATTTCTGGTGCTTCTGTTTTGCCAGTGTAGCAAAATAACAATTCCACTCTTTTCTATAGTTGGTTTAACAACCAACACAAAGAACAGAAGCACCAGAAGAAAATTTAAAAAATAAGCATCATTACTGTTTAAATTACTCATCAGTTAAGATAGTTTGCTTACACTGAAGCATCACTCTCAAAGAGTAGTTCATGAACAATTCTCAGTTCACTATCCAACCAGATCACAGTTGCTATATAAATTACATCTGATTGAATTGTATAGGAACTACAATCAAATTCACCATTGTTTCACATAAAGGGTCAAATACCTTATTGCAAATCAAAACATTTCACACCATCTTGAAGGTCAGCTAACATAACTGTTATTTAGCCTAATTTCTCTACAAGATGAAACTCAGTGTGAATGTCTCCAAGTCTCCTATAATCCTAGCACATAAAAGACACTTCTGTAATCCTGTCATAAATCATGACCCCCCCCCTTTTTCGCCCTATCCCTAGAGCTCAACCTGGAGTGGGGGATGGTCTATTAACCTAAGAACAGATCCAATCTCATAGGACAGAGTGGTGTTATTTTGAGGCCAGACAATAGTAAACAACATTTTTGTCTCATCATTCACCTCACAGAAGCATCTGTCACCCATTAACATTCCAATGATTGCCTACTAGGACAGAAATTAAATTAGAATTAGAATACCCAATTTTGATAATGTCACCAGTAAATTTGTTTCTCTTCTAAGAGAGTTCAAACATGTAAGGAATAACAAAATGTACTTATTCCATAATGCATGAGATTAATATGATTACTTCTAATCAAATATTAAACAAACTGAACAGTAACACCCCCATCAAATCAGTTATTTCTTATCCAAACCAAGCCAAAATGGTAAGAAGTATTCCACTCAACCATAACCATGTTAGATTTTGTATAAAACAAACGTTTCAAAACCCCATTAGACAATCATTGTGAACGGACAGTTTAAGGGATGTTCCAATGCTACAACTATGGAAACAGAAAAACTAAATTCTTCATGTAACTCTCTAAATATCTATTTAATTCGTTCAACTCTTTATCATCATAGATAATCATTTCATACAATCCCCCCCTGCTTTCACGACAGAGTCAACGGAAACTGACTCCAAGCTTGAAAGCAGAACCACAACAGTACGGACATGAAAAGAAAATCAACAGTTGGGAGGAATCTAACAGTCAGTCAAGAAAAGTCACAAATCGAACATCTAAAAAAATCTAATGTGAAAATGAGAAAAACATCCACCACATGGTCGCTCGTGTGAAGGAAGTACATCGAAACAACTCCCAAATTAGCATATCAAAATTTGCATTGCCTCAGGCAACAGCCAAACTAAGGTGAAACAACACATGTAACATGACGCAATGAACCTCCTAAAGTCTAGGGAATTTTCTCAACTTAGATGCATGTCTATGTTATTCAAAATAGTGGCAGACAGCCAAAAATAGCTACTTTCATGCAACGACAGCAAGATTGTTCTAGCAATTAACAATGTTGGATGACCCAAGGTCCCCACCCCCACAACAAATTGTCTCAAAATCAGAAATGTCAACATTAAGGCTATGGAGAGGAAAATGCATGTACCTTCCACTTAATGTTTGATTATCCCAAAACTAAACATACTCATGTAGGGGAAATGACCACAGGTGAGGACAGGCAGAAACTCAAACGGAAAACCTAGATCAAAGGCCAACCCAGGGGGCTGCCCCCCTTCCTGGAGCCAATGAAAGTCCCCACACAAAAATGTGACATGGTGTCCAGACTGCCTGGAGTAAAAGACGTCATGCCTACAGCCTAGCCGATATTCTACGTTAACTAAAAGTTCAGAGTTATAGCTCTACCCATCTAATATCATTGCTGTAAGCAAAAAAATCGCTTACCCTATCAACACAGCAACAGTAGGGGGAAAAACTCTCAAAATAAAGGCAAGTTAACAGAAAACAGATGCATGAAGTCACTAAAATCAAGGTACAATAAGTAGTCCAAAGGAAACTCAATGTAGGCCTTAAACACTGTTACATTAATACCCTATCTGTTCATTAGTCAATTTACCAGTTTAGAATGTAAACTCCATTAACGAGTACCAGGTGTTGGTTTTAAAAAAACACAAGTATCATCCCAGTTATAGTTGGTAAATACAAACTAAGTGAAAGTAAATCATTAATTAACCAAACCTAATTTTAAATAGGACGACTAATATTAGCTCCTCCATGAACTGCCACCTTAATGTGGTGGAGGTGTTTGAGTACCCGAGTGACCCTAAGAGCTATGTTGTCTGGGGCTATATGCCCCTGGTAGGGTCTCCCAAGGCAAACAGGTCCTAGGCGACGGGTCAGACTAAGAGCGGTTCAAAACCCTTTATTACGGAAAACATTTTGAGGACTGTGACGTCGCCCGGTATGGTGCAGCCGGGGCCCCACCCTGGAGCCAGGCCCGGGGTTGGGGCTCGTATGTGAGCGCCTGGTGGCCGGGCCTTTCCCCACGGGTTCTGGCCGGGCTCAGCCTGAAGGAGTGACGTGGGGCCACCTTCCCGTGGGCTCACCACATGCAGGAGGGACCATAAGGGGTCAGTATGTAGAGGATCGGGCGGCAGTTGAAGGCAACCCGATCCCTGGACAACCCGATCCCTGGACACGGAAACTAGTTCTAGGGACGTGAAACGTCACCTCGCTGGCGGGGAAGGAGCCTGAGATCGTGCGTGAGGTTGAGAGGTTCCGATTAGAGATAGTCGGGATCACCTCCACGCACGCCTTGGCCTCTGGAACCACAATCCTTGAGAGAGGATGGACTCTTCACCACTCTGGAGTTGCCCATGGTGAAAGGTGAAGGGCTGGTGTGGGTTTGCTTATAGCTCCCCAGCTCTGCCGCAATGTGTTGGAGTTTACCCCAGTGAATGAGAGGGTTGTTTCCCTGCGCCTACGGGTCGGGGGTTGGTCTCTCACTGTTGTTTGTGCCTACGGGCAGAACGGCAGTGGAGAGTACCCGACCTTCTTGGAGTCTCTGGGAGGGGTGCTGGAAAGTGCTCCGACTGGGGACTCCATCGTTCAACTGGGGGACTTCAACGCCCACGTGAGCAACGACAGTGACACCTGGAGGGGCGTGATTGGGAGGAACGGCCCCCCTGATATGAACCTGAACGGTGTTCAGTTATTGAACTTCTGTGCTAGTCACAGTTTGTCCATAACGAACAACATGTTCAAGCATAGCATGTCCATCAGTGCACGTGGCACCAAGACACCCTAGGCCGTAGGTCGATGATCAACTTTGTTGTCGTTTCATCTGACCTGCGGCCGTATGTCTTGGACACTCGGGTGAAGAGAGGAGTGGAGCTGTCAACTGATCAACACCTGGTGGTGAGTTGGATCCGATGGCGTGGGAGGAAGCTGGACAGACTCGGCAGACCCAAGCGTACTGTAAGGGTTTGCTGGGAACGTCTGGCCGAGTCTCCTGTCAGAGAGATCTTTAACTCCCACCTCTGGCAGATCTTCGACTGGATCCCAAGGGTCATGACCCAAAGCTCATGACCATAGGTGAGAGTAGGAACGTAGATTGACTGGTAAATCGAGAGCTTAGCCTTGCGGTTCAGCTCTTTCTTCACCACGACAGACCAATACATTGACCGCATTACTGCAGAAGCTGCACCGATCCGTCTGTCAATCTCCCGTTCCATGCTTCCCTCACTCGTGATCTCCTCAATCCCGCCGTCACATCTTCCATTGAGGAAGCAGAGGATGAGGGCTCAGAGGTGGACTCGTCCATCACCCGGGCTGAAGTCACAGAGGTAGTCAAGAAACTCCTCGATGGCAAGGCACCAGGGGGGGATGAGATCCGCCCTGAGTACCTCAAGTCTCTGGATGTTGTGGGGCTGTCTTGGTTGACACGCCTTTGCAACATCGCGTGGCGGTCGGGGACAGTGCCTCTGGGATGGCAGACCGGGGTGGTGGTCCCTCTTTTTAAGAAGGGGGACCAGAGGGTGTGTTCCAACTACAGGGGGATCACACTTCTCAGCCTCCCCGGGAAAGTCTATGCCAGTGTACTGGAGAGGAGAATACGATAGTAGAACCTCGGATTCAGAAGGAACAGTGTGGTTTTCATCCGGGCCGTGAAACACTGGACCAGCTCTATACCCTCTACAGGGTGATGGAGAGTTCCTGGGAGTTTGCCCAACCAGTCCACATGTGTTGTGTGGATTTGGAGAAGGCATTCGACTGTGTCCCTCGCGGCATCCTGTGGAGGGTGCTTCGGGAATATTGGGTCCTGGGTCCTTTGCTAAGGGCTGTCAGGTCCCTGTACGACCAAAGCAGGAGCTTGATCCGCATTGCCGGCAGTAAGTCAGACTTGTTCCCAGTGCATGTTGGACTCTGGCAGGGCTGCCCTTTGTCGCCGGTTCTGTTCGTAATTTTTATGGACAGAATTTCCAGGCACAGCCAGGGGCCGGAGGGTGTCAGGTTTGGGGACCACACGATTTCGTCTCTGCTCTTTGCGGATGATGTGTGAAGCGGTGGGGATGAGAATCAGTACCTCCAAATCCGAGGCCATGGTCCTCAGTCGGAAAAGGGTGGCTTGCCCACTTCAGGTTGGTGGATAGTGCCTGCCTCAAGTGGAGGAGTTTAAGTATCTAGGGGTCTTGTTCACGAGTGAGGGAAGGATGGAACGGGAGATTGACAGACGGATCGGTGCAGCTTCTGCAGTAATGCGGTCGATATATCGGTCTGTCATGGTGAAGAAAGAGCTGAGCCGCAAGGCGAAGCGCTCGATTTACCGGTCAATCTACGTTCCTACTCTCACCTATGGTCATGAGCTTTGGGTCATGACCGAAAGGACAAGATCCCGGATACAGGCGGCCGAAATGAGCTTTCTCCGCAGGGTGGCTGGGCAATCCCTTAGAGATAGGGTGAGAAGCTCGGTCACCCAGGAGGAGCTCAGAGTAGAGCCACTGCTCCTCCACATCGAGAGGGGTCAGCTGAGGTGGCTTGGGCATCTGTTTCGGATGCCTCTGGAACGCCTTCCTGGGAAGGTCTAAGGACACGGTTCTGTACCTGTGCCGTCGATTGCAACCATAACTGGGGAGACATGACATCGCTGTTGTGTACCCATTCAAAAAAAAGGCTCGCCATTGCACTGTGGAAACCTGCGACCAACTCAGAGTACAGGAGCATTTTTCATTTAGAGTTGGCATTACTACGCTGTGTCACTGTACACAATTTCTACACCAATTTCTGCAAACGTTGAGAATGCTTTTGGCAGACTGAAGGGCAGGTGGAGGTGCTTGTTAAAACAAAATGACTGCACCATTGTCAAATCCATGGTGATAGCATGTTGTGTTCTGCATAACCTCTGTGAAATTAATGGTGATGAGTACAGAGAAGAATGGGGTGTCACTGCACTAAAACCAGCCGGACAGGACACTGCCATCTACTGTAGAGGCCAATGGGCTAGACATGTACATCATTAGACCTGTACGTGCGTCTAGGCCCTCGGCCTCTACAGTTTCCTTGGTTTTACATGTTTGTTCTTTATCTGTTGTGATTTAATAAATATTTCAGCAGTGAGCAAGACAGTGTGTGGGAGTTCTTCTGTTTTCAGATTTACACAAACAGCCACTATACACACGTATTTGGTTCCACAACTATTTATTTATCTGCAAAAACGTAAATGCAAAATACAAAGACTACTTTAAATTAGCAGCAATCTTGGTAGTATTATTGAACTTTTAGATTTGGCAGTAACATAATAATGTAAACTAGCAGCAATTAGTAGAATGTGTAGGGATGTGTGGGGTAATGAACACCACATGTCCAACCATTGACCTTTGTGCAGTTTCCAAGCAATGAAAGAAAGTGGCACATATTTGCAAAGCAGTACTCTGTGTTGTGTCCTCTAACAAAAGTATATCAGGAAAAAGACATGCTTTCTCACAATTCCCCCCTATGACATTAAAGCACTACATTTACATGTCATAACAACAAGTCTGTAAAGAACAATAACACTACCCATGTAAAAATAAGAGAAGGAAAACAGTTACTAATAATACAAATAATAAAGCGAGCTAATTCATCTCACATCCTAATGATGTAAGAGGTACACTTGTGGTTACCTATATATGCATATTAAAATTAGAGATAGACGGTGGATGTGATGGTACTCTCTTCCTTTACAACACAATCCTGTGAGGGAGAACGTCATTGGTCAGCACAGGTGACCAATGACTTCATCTTTTGGTGCATTGTTCTGCATTTCTTTGATGTGTTGGAGAGTGTCCAATGTATATCTTCTCATGAGTCTGGGTGATAGTGGTGTCCGCTTGGCAGCTGCCTTCGCAGCCAAACACCAGATGCCACTACATCACTTGATGTAGTAACTGCCCATCCCGCCTTCCTCTCTCCCCCCTCCACAATGTTGGAACCGTCAGTATAGAAAACAAGTTCAGGATTCACAAGAGGATGGACTTTCGTGAATTCATCACAGAGCTGGTCCAAAACCAACTCACAACAGTCGTGTTCAAGCAATGTGGAATCAGGCGGGAGCATCAAGGTGGCAGGATCAGAGGGTGTACCACGCTGTATGCTGATATTAGGCGCCTCTAAGACTGTGGACCATTTGTTCCAGTGTGCAGCTGTAACTTGTGCAGCTCGGTTCATAGTCAAGAGAGTGTGCACAGCATGTGGGCATTTGATGATAAGCTGTTGGTCAAGAACAAGGGGTGATACCAGGGATACAGCAATGTAGGTGGCCTGCATAGCTCTCAGACAAGGACCCCAGCCTAAGGCTACATCATCCAATTTCTTAGAGTAGTAACCCACAGGCTTTTGGCGATCTCCATGGTCTTGTGTCAGAACTGATGTCATGTAGCCATCTTTTTCAGCCACAAAAAGGATGAATGGCTGTCCTGAGTCAGGAATGTCCAGAGCAGGTACTGACGACAGTGCCATCTTGAGTTTGACAGAGGCATCTTTCTGTTGTTCTGTGAACTGAACTGGAAACTTTGAGTCAGGGTCATCCTTCAGGAGATCATTGAGGGGTTGTGCTATTTCAGCACACAAATCCACCCAACATCTGTTGTAGTTACACAGGCCCATGAAAGAACGTACATCTTTAATGGTAGTGGGTTCCTTTGCAGCTTGGATGGCCGCAGTGCGGCCATCCAAGCGGGAAATGAGTCATTTCCCGCTTCCCCTGTGAGACTAGCTGCCCTAGATAGGTGATCTGTGGTTGCATGATTTGTGCTCTGTCAGGGCTGGCCTTGTGACCTTTTGCATGTAGATGGTCCAGCAGTGTTAGTAGATGTGTCTGCCACCAGTGGGGTGAGTTTGGAAATGGTTTCATTTGCGTTCCTGTAGTCTACAGTCACACGCCATGCACCTGTTGGTTTTTTCACCGGCCAGACCGGGCTATTCGATGCAGAATGTGTTTTTTCCACAACACCCATGTTATTTAAATCTCCAATAACTACCTTAGGTGCAGCCATGGCTTCTTTACTGATAGGGTATTGTTTTGTGCAAGGCGGTGCTTTACCTATAAGGCGTACAGGGTCCATATCCAATTTACCACACTCATTCTCTTTGGTGGTCCATATAGGGTGGTCTTTCAAATTTGTTGTTTCAACCTTTCTGATTCACCATGTCACCTTTCCTTCATTGATGTCCATTGTGGAGTCCAGTTTCATGATAACATCAAGGCCCAAGATAGGCTGATCAAACGGACCAACCCATATCTCAGCATCAATCGTCATTGGACCAATAGAAAATGATAATGGTTCTGTTTGTTGCATGTCTGTCCCCCCCCCCACCAGTAGCTCTCATCTTCTTGCTGTTGTACACAGAATGTATATGTTTTACATAGGATGTGGGCATCACAGTAACTTCAGCTCCTGTGTCCACTAAAAAATCAATCGGGTAGTTGTTTACCAGCATATTCACATATATCCCATCAGACTTCATGTGTACTCCAGCAGAGATGGGCCGTAAGAGGGGGTCTGTTAGTTTCCCTCCACCGCTTCCAGCAACCTTTGCTGTTGCTCATGAGAGAGTTCTTTAAATTTTTGCATTAGCATTGTGTCATTAGGATTGTTGTCCTTTTTCCAAGTACCTTGGTTTCTGTTTGACCCGGTCTTGGCCCTTTTGTTCTTCTTATAACAATCCTGTTCCCTGTGGCCAGGGATTCCACAGTAGTAACGCGCTCCTTGTATCTTACTTGGTCAATTTTGAATTACTTTAGATGCATTTTCTACCTGCATCAATCTGATGACAGGTGGCCTAGTGACATTGTGTTGATTCATGTCTCTATCCAGTCTTGCTAAAGCATCAGCTGTTTCTCCATATGTAGCTTTATCCCAGTTTTTAGTAGTAGCAACATATGTTTTTCTCAGATCTTCATGAATGGATTGCATGAATTGATGAAGAATAGCGCAATTTTTTATGTCAGTGAGCGCATCATCATCCTCCACTCCAGGTTCAAGTTCAAGTTCAAGTTACTTTATTTATACCCGAAGGTAGATTTTGTTTGCAGTAGAGTCCTCACACATATCACACATCATATAAATCATCAACAAGAATACAAAAAAGAAAAAAGAAAAAAGAAAAAGAGAAAAGAGAAAAAGTTCTTACTGGTCCAGAATAAAATAAATACATAGGCTACATAGAATAAAGTTAGTGACAGTAGAGTCCACATACTCAAGTATGAAGTAAAATGCATAAAAACTAAGACCACAATGAAACTAGAGTTTATTTCTAAAACTAATGGCTGCAGGGACGAAACTGTTTTTGTGTCTTTTTGTTCTACACCTGGGGACTATGAACCTACGCCCAGAGGGTAGAAGCTGGAACTCTGTGTGCAATGGATGAGAATTATCATTTAAAATCGAGCTAGTTATTCGGTGTAGCTGTTTTATGTACAAGGTCTCCACATTAAGCTGGGGATCACCTATCAGCCGGCTGGACCACTTTACTAATTTATTGAGCAAATTTTTATTTTTCAAAGTGAGATTTCCAAACCAGGCTGCTAGCGCAAAAGATAAACTTGACTCGATGAAGGCATGATAAAAAAGGGTCATGATGGACTTATCAATGTGAAATTGATTCAGTTTCCTCAAACAGAACAAACGTTGATGCCCCTTTTTACAGATTTGTTCACAGTTGGTACCAAATGTAAGTTTGGATTCTATAACCATCCCCAGGTATTTATACGATTCAACACACTCAACATGTTGACCCTTGATCGATGTAATTTCTTGTGTTTGAGTTGTTTTTCTCCTAAAATCGATAAACATGTCCTTTGTTTTAACTACATTTAGTTGAAGGTGGGACGCCTCACACCATTCAACAAAGTCATTAATGACTGGGCCGTGACCTGTTTCACTGCATTGGAGCAGGCTAACAATTACTGAGTCATCTGCATATTTAATTATAGTCCTGTTTCCCCACCTGCTCTGGCACATATTTGTGTACAGGATAAAAAGAAGAGGTGTGAGTACGCATCCTTGTGGGGAGCCTGTTGATGAACAGACTTTTTCCGAGAGACTGCCATTCACTCTCACTCTTTGTGTCCTGTCCGTTAAAAAGTTAAGGATCCAGCCAACCAGGTTTTTACCTAAATCAAACTGTTCCAGCAGCCTTGTGGTTAAGATATGAGGTTGAATTGTGTTAAAAGCCGAGGAGAAATCAATAAATAAAAGTCTGGCGTAAGAGCCATTGTTATCTAAATGCTTAAAAAGTAAATTAAGTAAAGTTACTGTGGCGTCTTCTACCCCCCTACGGGGTCTATAAGCAAATTGCAGAGGGTCGAGTGAATGCTCCGTTTTTCTCAATATTTCAGACCTCACTAATTTTTCAAAAACTTTCATTACTATTGATGTGAGTGCCACTGGTCTGAAGTCATTAAGAGTTTTGGTGTTATTAGATTTGGGAACAGGGATAACTACAGCATCTTTCCAGACTTCTGGTACTAATTGTGCCTCTAAAGATTTATTATCAATTGCTTTGCACAAGTTTTGAGTGTGCGCCCACAGATGTTATCTGGGCCATGGCTTTTACAAGTTTTTATAGAGAGGAATGCTTTGTGCACTTCTGTTTGTGTTATATTAAAATGTTGAATGTCTACAAGCTGCTTACTCAAATTATTTATTTCATAGGTAAAATCATAAATATTAAAATGATTGTAAAATTGAATAAGAGCACTGGCCAGCTCAGTATCCGAGCTGAAGGCATCCAATGTGATTGGGCTACTGCTTTTTAGATTCTGGAGGCCTGCTATGGTTTTCATACTGTCCCAGGCTGATCCAAGGTTATTGGTTGCCATCTGGTTCTCTAGTTTATGTTTATAGTCTCGTTTTGCTTTGAGAATTCCTATTTTTAAATCCTTTTTTACTATTTGTAGTTCAGCAATGTCACCCCCTTTAAAACATGATTGCTTTTTCTGTAAAATATCTTTCACAGTTTTAGTTACCCATGGTTTGTTGTTAGGATAGATTTTCACCTGTTTACATGGGACAATCATGTCTCTACAAAAAGCAATATATGAGCATGTCACATCAGTCCATTCATTTAGATCATCCCCACAGGAATTTTTAAACATTTCCCAGTCTGTACAATCAAAACAGTCTTGTAAGCATGCTACTGATTCATCAGTCCAATCTTTAATTACTCTAATTTGAGCTTTATGTCTTTTTAGGTAAGTTTTGTATGTTGGCAGCAAATGTACACAGTTATGGTCCGCTGACCCTAGCGACGGTAAGGGCAGCGATTTGTAAGCGTCTTTTATAGATCCATAGCAGAGATCCAGGGTTTTATCCCGTCTGGTAGTACAGGAAACATACTGGTAAAAGTTCGTCAGTGTTTTCTTAAGGCATACATGGTTAAAATCACCCAGTATAAAGTTTGGCGCCTCAGGTGAGAGTGATTGTAATTTCTGCACGGTTTCGAAGATGGTGTTAGAAGCAGACGCATCGTTCGCCCTTGGGTGAATATAGACTGTTGTAATAAAAAGTTGTGGAAATTCACGGGGTAGGTAGAAAGGTCGTAGTGATACTGATAAAAGTTCAACATCTGATGTACAGATACGTTCTCTTACAGTCACAGAAGTACAGTATCGTTTGTTGATATATAAACACACCCCGCCCCCTTGAGATTTCCCGTTACCTCTCTCTCTCGATCAAGTCGATATGGTGCCCCAAATCCATCAATTGACAAGTCGGTGTCCTTATCGTTCTCTGTCAACCAGGTCTCTGTGAAAGCCAGGACACAACATTCCCTGAAATCCTTCAGAAAGCTGACGTTTCCCTGGAGCTCATCCATTTTATTCCTCAGGGACTGGACGTTCCCTAGGATCATGGAGGGTAGAGGAATACGAGAAAGCCGCTGTTTTCGGAAGCGTTGCCTGACGCCTCCCCGCTTACCTCGCTTTCTCTTTTTTGCCGGTGCTTTCCCCCCTGGGTTTTTTAGAATACAATCAGGCAGTTGTAGCGTGATGTCTGTCCCTCCCGTTCTCCCACAGTTCAATTGCAGCAGTGTATTTCTGGTGTACTGTATCTTTCCATGGCTGACAGCTCCTTTGACGAAGTCGGAGATAATCAATCCAAGGAAGAGCGTCCAGAGGACAGAAAAAATTCTAATATCCATTGTGTATACGCGCGTACATAAACGGCTCTATAAACCGGACCCGTAAGAACTTTATCAATAAAATAAGAAGAGAAACACAAACACGAAAGCTCTAAAAGTTTCCACACCAAACTTTCACACACTCTCACTGACTCTCCCTGCCGGTCGCAGCGTGCGCATGCGCTCCACCATCTCCAGGACCAGGACGATTGATCCGTGTCCGTCAGGTAAACCACTGTGTCTGATCACAACAGCCCTAAATCGTTCTTCAAAATCTAAGAATGATTCCTTTGGCTTTTGAACACATCTGGTTATCTCTCCCCAATTTGTGGTGACATTGGTCAAGTCTTTGACATATGCCTGTACTGCCTTCCATCCACTTCTCTTATCTTGGCCGTCCTCACCTAATGCAGAAACAACCTTGTCTTGTAACAGCATGGATTCACGTTTTGTCAAAACAAACCCAAGGAGTTGCACTCCATCCATGGGATGCAAATTGTAGATTGTCTTGTAGCGTTTAATAGCATCCCATGTCTTCAATCCCACCTCACGGGGATGTTTTAAATGTTTAGACAATTCATCAAGTTGTTTTGGTTCAGCAGGGTTATGATAGGCCTTCTTTCCCCCTTTGTCTGGTTTCACTAACTTGGACTTCAGAGGTCTGACATTTATTTCGTCATCATTAGAATCGTCATCTGAGTCTAAAGAGTCCCAGCCAGGGAGGTCACTCCATGTCGGATCCCAGATACCTGATGCCTTGGCTGCTTTTTTCATTTCAGCTTGTGGGTACAATGAGGAGGGGGTTATTTTAACTGAGGGAGAAGCCAATTTGTCCACTCTCTCTCCCTTCAGCTTGTTCAGTTCCTCCTCCTTTTTCTGCTTCTGTTCAGCCAACGCCCTAACATTTTCTTTCTCCTTTCTCACAGCTTTTTCATGGTTATCTTTAAGAAATGTATCATTCCTTTTCCTAATCTCTGATAATACAATCAACGACCAGCGTGTTTTTTGTAATCCATCAGACATTCTCTGAAATTTTCCCCATGTTTTCTGTATATCAGAAAGATTCCATAAATTATCTTTTCCTGGAAAAATGGCATATTTTTTCAATATCTCTTGGAGACACTCATCTAATTTCAGACTTTTTATTTATGTCATCTGCTAATGTTTTAGTGATTTCCTCAATTGTAATATTAGTCGGGGCTGCAGTCCCCTTTCTTTCTAATGTTGTTTTTTCAATTAAAGACGTCATTTCTTTTCTTCACCTTACTTGTACAAGAATATTATTGCAATTACTACACACGTGTTAACCTGCTATCCAAATAACAAGGACTCCTAGATGAATAACGAAGCTTTGCACTAAACAGTGGCCTATATTAGGACTTTACACATGTGTCACTTACTACTCAGTCTAGTAAGCACTTCCCATCACAACAGGGAAGATTTCACACTACAGATAGTGTACTTGGATACATATCACTCAATTGCATGTACTATCACAACATATAACCTGACCATTGGTTCTTTAAAAGGTGTAGATTCTGACTCACCAACCACTGTCAGAGGATGAGGAAACCTACTCCCAAATGGGTGTGCACTGTCAGCAATCTTCTCTTGATCAACGATGGATGTTTGATGAATTTGATCTCAGAACCCAACCTATCCGGGTCACGGCACCAACTGTTGGCTTATGGCTCTTTTGTAGAATAATAAAGGACCCAAGTCAGGGGGAGAAGTGTTTCTTGTTGTTTATTCACAAAATATAGTGTATATATACAAATATATATAAATATATGTCTGTCTTAGATGTTCTGCCTTCTTCCGATCTCTCTCTTCGTGGTCTTTCCAGATGTCTCTGTGCTTCTCCAAATGTCTTTGTCTTATACAGCATATATATACTAGACAAACCTATAGCACACTGGCTGTCTTCCAATCATATAAGTGCAATGTATGTTCCACCCTCCCTATGTTCCTCGGACCCGTACAGGAATGTATGGACAAAATGTACGGGGATGTGTGGGGTAATGAACACCACATGTCCAACCATTGACCTTTGTGCAGTTTCCATGCAAGGAAAGAAAATGGCACATATTTGCAAAGCAGTACTCTGTGTTGTGTCCTCTGTGTTGTGTCCTCTAAGACATGCTTTCTCAGTCATAAGATGTTTTCTTCCGCCTGAGCCACAAGGAACGCCAACTCTCGCCTCCTTATTGCTCTATGCGCAGCTCTTGTCAGCCTGACTCTTTCCTCAGTATTGCAGCTGCATATACTGGTCCTGCTGCTCATGTCCTCGCTGCAGGACGTCCCGATTAGCATCGTCCGTGTCCCTCAGTGCGTCAAAGAAGTCTGTTTCTTTTCCCCTTTCTTAAGAATAAAAATAACACAAACACACCACAATAAATTAATAATACACAAGCACAGTCAGCATAGCCAATTGTCGCGTCCTGGCTGTGCCCCTAGCCATCTCTGCGCTGGGCTCGGGGCATAGCCAGGACAGGACAGGAGGTGGCCTTTAGCCACCTCTACTCCTTTTTTTGGTTTCCCCAATTGGAGGCAGGTGTTAGTTATTGCCTCCAATTGGGGACCCTATTTAAGTTTAGTTTGTAGGCCCCAAGGCGTGGTTCATTTTTGTTTTGTGTATCCTGTGTAAGGAAGACCCACGTCACTGGTTGCTGCCTTTTTGTTTGTTGGAGTCCTTCTTTCTTTTTTTTGATTAAACATGGATTACCTTCCCTACCTCTACTCTGCGCCTGTGTCCTTTCCATCCCACGACCGTGACAGAATGAACCACCACCAAGAGACACAGCAGAAATGGACGGTAGGGGAACTCCTCGGTTGGCCGGACAGCGACACCGAGGAGGAGGAGAACCCCTACTGTCCTCTGCGGCACACCGGGCCTCCACAGCATCCACCCCGGAGGAGACGTCGACGGAGGAGACGTCGACGGAGGCGACGTAAGCAAACCTCTGTGTGTCCGCCCCAAGAATTTCTTGGCGGGGTGCTGTGGGGGCAGGCGGAGTGGAAGGACGCGGCCGTGCCACCCGTGCTCACGTGTGGGGTAGTCCAGGTGCCCCAGCCCTGCCCGGTGCCAGCTCCTAGGCGTCGGGCAACAACGCCGGTGGGGCCTATGAGGGCTTTCCCTGATGTAGGGAGATGTGAGGACTGGTGGGGCTATCGGGACCCGCCGTACCGGTTCTCGCAGCCAGCGCCCCCCGCTGCCCGGGAGCCGCAGCCAGCGCCGCCAGCGCCCCACGCTGCCCGGGAGCCGCAGCCAGCGCCGCCAGCGCCCCCCGCTGCCCGGGAGCCGCAGCCAGCGCCCCCCGCTGCCCGGGAGCCGCAGCCAGCGCCCCCTGCTGCCCGGGAGCCGCAGCCAGCGCCCCCCGCTGCCCGGGAGCCGCAGCCAGCGCCGCCAGCGCCCCCCGCTGCCTGGGAGCCGCCGCCAGCACCCCCTGCTGCTTGGGAGCCGCAGCCAGCGCTGCCAGCGCCCCCCGCTGCCTGGGAGCCGCAGCCAGCGCCGCCAGCACCCCCTGCTGCTTGGGAGCCGCAGCCAGCGTCCCCCGCTGCCTGGGAGCCGCAGCCAGCGCCGCCAGCGCCGCCAGCGCCCCCCGCTGCCCAGTGGCCGCAGCCGCCAGCTCCTCCCGCTGCCCAGTGGCCGCAGCCGCCAGCTCCTCCCGCTGCCCAGTGGCCGCAGCCGCCAGCTCCTCCCGCTGCCCAGTGGCCGCAGCCGCCAGCTCCTCCCGCTGTCCCGGCTCTCCCTGACCCTCCGCCGGCTCTCCCTGACCCTCCGCCGGCTCTCCCTGACCCTCCGCCGGCTCTCCCTGACCCTCCGCCGGCTTCCCCGTCTCCGGCTCCTTCGCCGGCTCTCCCACAGGGTTCTGACCCTCCGCCGGCTCCCCCGGCTCCTGCTCCTCCACCGGCTCCTATTCCCCCGCCGGCTCCCCCGTCTCCTGCTCCTCCCCCGGCTCCTGCTCCTCCACCGGCTCCTATTCCCCCGCCGGCTCCCCCGTCTCCTGCTCCTCCGCCGGCTCCTGCTCCCCCGCCGGCCGTCAACCCTCCGCCGGCTCCCCCGGCTCCTGCTCCTCCGCCGGCTGCCGACCTGCCGCCGGCTCCTATTCCTCCGCCGGCTCCCCGTCTCCTATTCCTCTGCCGGCTCCTGTTCCTCCACCGGCTCCCCTGTCTCCTATTCCTCCGCCGGCTCCCCCGGCTCCGGACCCTCCGCCGGCTCCCCCGGCTCCTGCTCCTCCACCGGCTCCTATTCCCCCGCCGGCTCCCCCGTCTCCTATTCCTCTGCCGGCTCCTATTCCTCCGCCGGCTCCCCCGGCTCCTACTCCTCCGCCGGCTCTCCCACAGGGTTCTGACCCTCCGCCGGCTCCCCCGGCTCCTGCTCCTCCACCGGCTCCTATTCCCCCGCCGGCTCCCCCGTCTCCTGCTCCTCCCCCGGCTCCTGCTCCTCCACCGGCTCCTATTCCCCCGCCGGCTCCCCCGTCTCCTGCTCCTCCGCCGGCTCCTGCTCCCCCGCCGGCCGTCAACCCTCCGCCGGCTCCCCCGGCTCCTGCTCCTCCGCCGGCTGCCGACCTGCCGCCGGCTCCTATTCCTCCGCCGGCTCCCCGTCTCCTATTCCTCTGCCGGCTCCTGTTCCTCCACCGGCTCCCCTGTCTCCTATTCCTCCGCCGGCTCCCCCGGCTCCGGACCCTCCGCCGGCTCCCCCGGCTCCTGCTCCTCCACCGGCTCCTATTCCCCCGCCGGCTCCCCCGTCTCCTATTCCTCTGCCGGCTCCTATTCCTCCGCCGGCTCCCCCGGCTCCTACTCCTCCGCCGGCTCTTCCGCCGGCTCCGGACCCTCCGCCGGCTCTTCCGCCGGCTCCGGACCCACCGCCGGCTCCCCCGGCTCCTGCTCCTCCGCCGGCTCCTACTCCTCCGCCGGCTCTTCCGCCGGCTCCTGACCCTCCACCGGTTTCCCCGTCTCCTACTCCTCCGCCGGCTCTTCCGCCGGCTCCTGACCCTCCGCCGGTTTCCCCGTCTCTTATTCCTCCACCGGCTCCCCCGGCTCCTGCTCCTCCGCCGGCTGTCGACCCTCCGCCGGCTCCCCCGGCTCCTGCTCCTCCGCTGGCTGTCGACCCTCTGCCGGCTCCCCCGGCTCCTGCTCCTCCGCCGGCTGTCGACCCGCCGCCGGCTCTCCTGCCGGCTCCTGTCCCTCCGCCGGCTCTCCCGTCTCCTGACCCTCTGCCTCCCCGGCCTGCCCCTGCGGCTCCGCCTCCCCGGCCTGTGCCGGCGGCTCCGGGCGCTGAGCCTCCGCCGGTCCGGGTGTGGTCGTCCCGGTCTTGCGGTCGGGAGCCCGCGCCTTTGGGGGGGGGTACTGTCACGTCCTGGCTGTGCCCCTAGCCATCTCTGCGCTGGGCTCGGGGCATAGCCAGGACAGGACAGGAGGTGGCCTTTAGCCACCTCTACTCCTTTTTTTGGTTTCCCCAATTGGAGGCAGGTGTTAGTTATTGCCTCCAATTGGGGACCCTATTTAAGTTTAGTTTGTAGGCCCCAAGGTGTGGTTCATTTTTGTTTTGTGTATCCTGTGTAAGGAAGACCCACGTCACTGGTTGCTGCCTTTTTGTTTGTTGGAGTCCTTCTTTCTTTTTTTTGATTAAACATGGATTACCTTCCCTACCTCTACTCTGCGCCTGTGTCCTTTCCATCCCACGACCGTGACACCAATATCTTATTATACCGAGTAATCATTTGATCAAACTGTCAATGTTTAGTAATTATTAGAAATACAAATGTTACTAGCATGTCATTAATTATCATTTCTGAAATGTCAGTAGAAATTTTACTATTTTCAGCAAGTTGGTTAGCGACGTGGCAAAAAAATACGACCCCTATTATCGGCCACCATCCTCTATTATCGGCTGCCTTACTATTATGTTCAATAATTTTTTATTTCCTCTTTATTTGTTACAAATGCCTGCTCACAGTTTCACTTACGTGTTTACTAGAATGTTTTAGTTATCTTTCATGCCATCAGTTCTGGTGAAGAAGGAAAAAAAGACAGATCCCTGATAATAGCCTACATGATGATGTCTGGTCTGTCGCAAATTTCACGATTTATATAATATATTTTGTAAGTATTTACCTCCATACATCCCTATAAAAAATAGGGGGTCGCCGATAATAGGGGGACGTAAGCTAGGCTAACATGATGTGCCTGTAGCAAACGTTAGAGGAACAATAGCTTGACAATAAGCAACATGACTAGAATAGAAATCATCAAAAACATAACGTTATAGCATTTAACATGCATCATGTGAAACATTATGTGATTTACCTTAAACTGACTGGTTATCCGGTTTCTGCGTCTTCCACCATGGCTTCCAACAACGCAGCAGCCGAGTCAGTCGTTGCCACAGTGCCAGAGAAGGCCGGCCTGTGACCCAGCAACACATTTAGAAAGTCAAACCACTTGCACCGCCAGTCAGAACCACTTCAGTTATTGTGATCCTCGATCTTCTTGTAATTTTGTTTTCATTTTTTAAGCTTCTCCTGGCACTGTTACCCGGTGTGAACATTTTTCAGCTAATTTAACTTGGTCCTCGCCAAAAAGGATGCAACAACTCAAAAAGATGCAATAACTCAGGAGTTTTGGATTCAAATCAGACTTTTAATGAGCACTCATAAAAGCCGAGTTGACCTGCAGGAACAACTGTCTTGTCAACTCGGCACACACATCTTTATACAGTGATATCTTGCATATCCTTCCTGGCCATCCCCCTATGCTAATTCTTGTGTTACTTGCCCATTATACCTGATTTATCCATGTATTTGTCATTACATTTGAGTACCTTTTATTAATGTGCATTTATGATCCATGATTCGGTGATGATTATATTCATGCATATACATTCATAAAGTGTGAGTTCAGGGTTTCAGAAACATCCTATAGATATACCTCTTCTTATATTTCTCATATTCTATATATTCCCCCCTTTGGGGCTTCCCCAAGCCCCATAATCTAGAACTGGGAATGGAGGGGAACTCAGTCTAAGCAAGAAGAGCTGAAATCAGCTCCATCAACTAAAACAATCCCCTCTGTCAATCATCATCCCAGAGGGTCAGGAAGCCAAACCTCTTCCTCCCTGTGGACTGAGAGGAAGTAAAAGACCTCCCGCCCCTTTCGATCAATCAATCAAATATGAGTGTAAGCATGTGCTATGGTTTTCTTGAAGCCTTGCAATAGTGTGGTCTTCAAATGATTATGAATAAAAATGGTGTACATGATATTTGGCAAAGAACAACACATAAATCACTCATAATCAGGAACATACAAGGGATATAAGAACAAAAGTAATAAAACCATCAACTCCAACTGTGAGTATCCCCGTACTAAGTTGGCTACCAGCCACTTAGGTGTCCTTAACCTTCTTTAAACTGGAGCACAATCTTTCTCAGCACAATATAGACACAATATAGACACAATATTGACATAATGCACAATCATAAGGTTCTGGATAATGATCATGACCATCCAAAAATACTTTTCCATAGATTTTCCGTCAATATCCCTTACTACAATATCGGCACCATGCTCCTCTATATGGGCAGGGGTAATGTTTTAGGCCTAGTCAGGCCTGAAGCTCCATTTCCTCATAGCCCCGGTTAACCACGTTCATCACAGAATCGTCACACATGTTGCTGTTCATAACTGGCACCACCACTGCAATGTTACCTGCTGACATAGAGTTCTGATAGTAATCGAGCAACAGAGTCCATTGCCCTTAAAGGCATTTGAGATACAACAGTCTTGGTCAAAAATGCTCTAAGGAGAGGGATCACACAGCATGCCACCACTGCCAACACAGCCAATACAATCCCTATCACGATCCCTACTTTAGTTAAGGTAGTGCACCACTGTCCTAATGACATTTCCAGCCAGTCCCATGTGTGGGCATCTGAGCCTGCATTATCTTTCACTTCGTTCCTCAACTGCTCGAGTTTGATCATAGCCTGAGTAAAGGAACCATCTGGGGCAGTGTTGTTCAGAATGAAAGTGCAACACTGCTCTCCAAACATCACACAAACGCCACCTTTTTCTGCTAAGATCCAGTCTAACTGTCACGTCTTCGGGGGGCGGATAAAGGAGGAGCAGGAGAATGGCGTGATAGAATACAGTTTTTAATGCTATAACGAGAAATTAGAATGAAGTCGAACCGAAGCGTACACTGCTCTTCGTACATACAGAGACAATTACACACAAAGACAGGGGGAGCAGAGGGAACATATATACTGGGGGGAAATGATGAGGATGAGGAACAGGTGCGCTAAACAGGACACAGATGACAAGCATGATGAGATGGGCGATG
The DNA here is from genome assembly GCF_011004845.1 of Esox lucius. NCBI lineage: Eukaryota > Metazoa > Chordata > Actinopteri > Esociformes > Esocidae > Esox > Esox lucius. The sequence continues at coordinate 29,954,413 of NC_047578.1, forward strand.
GTGACAGAAGGCTGGTGACGTCGAACGCCGGAGCCCGTCCGCTGCAGGGGGAGGTGAAGCAGCAGAGGGCGCAGTTGTCACACCTACTCCTGCCTATTTTGCCATGTCATTTTACTTGTAGCTTGTAATTGTTCTCCCAGGGCTGTCAGGGCTGTATCCGTATAGTTGATGAATCGCTGTTGATTATAGTATATGTAATTGATCCACTCTGCATTCTTAGCTGGTGCTATCCATAGGATTATAGATTCAAACCCTGCACTAATTTCACTCCTTGCTTTGAACTCATTAGGAATACCTCTTGGTTGTCCGATTGCATCAATGGTAACCTGCGGATCTGGTACATAGGACCTTTTGCTTCGTGACCTCTCCAGTTTCCCCTCAAGGTACTGTATTGCATTTGTTTGTAACTGAACATGAGGTATTATGGTCACATCTTGGGCTACTCTAACTCTAGCGCCTGTGCCTGACCAACCACGTGGCAACACTGAGCGCAACAACCTTCCTCCACACATCCAAAATATGTCCGCAAAGGCCTGGTCTTGCTCCATATAAATGCTTTGGGTTCCTGCCCTTTGGCGCAAAGCAAAGCCTTTACCTGTTTGAACTATGGATAACTCTATCCTATCCAAGGCGATAGTCATTTTGCATTTTGGAAAATGTCCAACATCAACAGTTCATTGTGCTTGAAAACATTCATGTCTACCCAGTATCCTCAAGCCTGGTGTTGGAAGGGTAACCTCTGCTTTTTCTAAACGTATCCTTACATACTGTCTTTTCCACACAGGCTTAGTGCCGGGTTTTACCTGTATGTATACAGGGTTTGCAGATTCTACCAGCACAACGTCTGTGTCATGTTGTGACCATACCTTCTCCAGAATCACCTGTTCCATTTCTTTTCTTAGCTTCCCCTGCTTATCAATAATTTCCCCTACTTGCATTTGTTGGCCTGTAGTGATTTTCACTTCCTGTGGCTCCCCAATCATTTCTGCAAAACAGAGAACCTTGATTAAATCCCTTTCGGGAGAGCAAAAGATTAGTGGGTTATCTGTCTTTTCCCACTGTTCCTGCTTAGCTCGTTTCATCATTGGGCCCAAATCTTTAGCTTTGCAACCCTTATTTATCAGCAAGGTGATGTGCGGGTCTGACCCAGGCACGTCAAACCATCTAGAGACTAATTCTGATCCCTGTGAATCACATGCTTCCATTGCTGCCCCCTGTTTCCCTATTACAAAATATTGAGATGTAATAGGAGCTGGTTTCCCATTTACATGTATCAGCCACAACTGTTCTAGAAATATGTTTTGATTTGGGTCATATCTTAATGTACAGTGGTAGTCCATTGAGGATCTCCTGGCTTCCGGCATTTGCGCTTCAATGTATCTCCCCCATTTTGAAATAACCTTACTAACTTCTTCTATGTCCCCTATCCAGTAGACATTTGCTAATGATGTCTGCTGCATCATCATTTGCTTTTTAAACCCTGTCTCCTCTATAATTATTCCAGCACTGTATCTGTAATCCTAATTGACACAACGCGTTTCTTCCCAGTAAATTTACAGGGTATGTGCTGAGACCAAAATGGGAAGTTTTGCCGAGCGTCCGCTCATAGTTAGGTGTACTGGTAACACTTTACAATAAGGATACAGTAATAATAATTATTAAATGCATTAATTTACATGGATGACTTATTAGTGCATCTATAAAGCCTTGATCATGTGTGCATGTGTTAAAAAACATATTAACTATTAGTTAACTGTTGGAACACATATCAACAAACATTAACTAATACATTAAAACATAGTGTAAACTAATAGTTAATTAATGCATCTACAAATAATGAACTGTTTGTGGTTGTGTCAATAAACGTTACCAAATGAATAGGTAACTAATAAAAGACATGTTAAAAAACATCCATCAATACATCAATATATTGCAATCCAAATCTTAATTGATGCAAATTATCATTGGTGTGCATGTGTTAATAAACATGAATATATCTAGCAAACTGTTGAATGGCCCAATAACAAACATGCATTAATTGACATGGATTCATGACCTGTTAATGCATCTATAAAGCCTTGATTATGTGTGCATGTGTTAATAAACATATTAACTAAGTATTAGTTAACTTTTGAACACATATCAACAAACATTAACTAATACATTAAAACAGAGTGTAAACTAATAGTTAGATAACTGTTGAATGGCCCAATAACAAACATGAATTCATACATTAATGTAAATGATTTCATGATGACATAATGCAACTACAGATTCATGATTTGGTGTCTTTCATCATAGCAAAAACAATTAAACGTTTATTATTGAACATAATCAGTTTAAATGAAGTCATTTTTTAGAAGGCAATATATAGAAAAACCCTAATAACAAACAACACCTTTCCCCCAAATACTGTCATTTGTTGCTGAATACCGTCCAGTCACAAAAGCCAGGCTTTTGTTCTTCGTGAACATTACCAGTAGTTAGTGTAGGGTATATTGTGTCAGAATGGTGATTTATGGCCCTGGGGGGCGGGACTTCCATATTGATGTGACAGGTGGGCGGGACATCCGGTTTGTAGGGTAGGACTTCCGTTATGACGTATGTTATAAAAACACCGGTGAAAGCTAACATCTTAAACGCAGCTCAGCGATTTGGTAAGAAATTGCAAATGGACCGCAGAGATGCAATCAACATGCTAGCCCCGAAGAAACCGATGCAGAGTTTAACCCGAATCCATCAATTACACCCGGATATGGTGGCACAGGAGTGGAAATTGGACGATGGTCGGATCGGGGGATACATCTTCAACCCAGAACAACCGGAGGTTGCATTTTATGAATTACCCGAAGGCCAAGTGTTTAAGGCTGGTGTGACTGATCAAATGGTTTTTAATGCCAGTTTATGGGACACCTTTCGAAAAGTGTTTTATTTGGGGCCAAAACAAGGCCCACATAATACAGTAGATGTACTGTTTAAAGTTGTCGAGGGGCTGAAAGAGTATGACTCTGTCAGATTGGAGTTATTTCCGGAAAATATCGGCGGGTTAGTTTGTGACTGCGGACTGATCGACTGACCTAAGACCCCGAAGCCCCGCCTTAAGCCAACACCTTCATCAGCACAGCATAAAAACCGACAGACCGCCGTTGACATTCAAGCAGTCGGAAGAATTTACGAAACATGTCTCAAGATTACAACCAAGCGTTGTTTGAAGAACCCAAGGCTGAGGACTGGCTGTGTGACGCCTGGGATGACAACGCTGAAGCCTTCTACGGAACCCCTGACCCAGACAGCTCGATTCCACCGGCATACCCAACAAGAAACTACCATTGGATTGACAGGGTTGGTGATCAACTAGGTCCTCTTAACCTGTCATACCTTTCAAATGCTAACAAGAGTTATCACAAAATGGACAAACAACTTGCACCAAAAATTTTAAAGATCATCAAAGCAACAATGGGTATGATTCTGGAAAACGTTGTTGGGGCTATTCTACACAAAGCATGCATCGGATGCGAAGTGGACCACCCGAGCCAGACAAGACATTCATGTCTTGAACCGCCTGAGTATTTTTTTGAGGCCCATTATGATGACATTGTGGCGACAGTTTTAACACCGCGACTGAAACATTTGTTGGTCAAGGCTTTGAACGCATCTGGTTTTCACACACCGATGACTGATGTTCACGAGGCCGCTGAGAATTTTCTGCACGAGATCAAGTTGGAGCCGAACATCACACAGAGACTGAGTGAGAACAGGGATGAGTACATGGACAAATTTAATGAGGATGTTGTATGCGACGCAGCGGGGTCATGGTGTGATGAAAGCAAAGAGCCTGTTGTCTAAGGCCAGGGTAGCTTCAGTTCTCATGTTAACATGTATATAAACAAAGACTATGAGAAATCTGAATGTTTGTGTAACTTTTCTGAATATATTGGTTGTGTAATTTCGAAAACTCAAATAAAACATTGTTAAACATGTATTAATTCTCATTATTGCTCGAACACTCTACGATGTCTGAACAGGTTATGAAAAGTATTTACTATGACCCGGCAAACCCTGGTGCTTATGTGGGTAGAGAGGGTTTGAAAAGAGCATACTTGGAAAAAACCGGGGAGAACCTCAAAAATGGTGAGGCCGATGACTGGCTGCTTGCCCAGGATACATACACGCTACACAGGCCTGTAGCTATATATTTTAAAAGAAATAGAGTTATTGTTCATGATATAAATTCACAATTTCAGCTGGATTTGGTTGACATGAGTGCTTACAGTGTGGAAAACGATAACATGAAATTTATGTTAACATGCATAGATGTATTAAGCAAATACGCATGGATTCGCGTGCTGAGAAATAAAAGCGCTATAGAGGTAAAGCGAGCATTTGAAGACATATTAAAAGAAGGAAGAACACCACAAAAAGTCCAAACGGACAAGGGGAAGGAGTTTTTTAATTCACATTTTGAAATGTTGATGAAGTACAACATAAAACATTTTGCTACAGGAAATTATGTCAAAGCGAGTATCGTTGAGAGGTTTAATAAAACAATTAAATCACGAATGTGGAGGTATCTGACAGCAGCCAACACTCACCGCTATGTTGAGGTTATTCAAGATTTAGTTTGTGGGTACAACCATAGCTACCATCGGTCTATTAAGATGAAGCCTGCTGACGTTTGTGAAGAAAATGTTAGATTAGTTCTCAAGAACCTGTATGGCACAACATTAACGAGAAATGGTAATCAAAGCTACAAGTTCCAGGTTGGGGATACTGTGAGACTCTCAAAGCTGAGAGGTGCGTTTACAAAAGGCTATGAAAAAGGGTACACAGATGAATATTTTACAATAACAGAATGCATTCCTCGGGTACCTCCTGTATATAGAATAAAAGATTACGATGGTGATGTGATAGTTGGGACCTTTTATAAACAGGAATTGCTGAAAATAATCGTGGCCAAGGATAAAACTTTTAAAGTGGAAGCAGTTTTGAATGAGAAAGTACAGAAAGGGAGGAAAATGTGTCTTGTGAAGTGGCTAGGTTGGCCTGCGAAATTCAACAGCTGGATACCATCGGAACAAGTGGTTGACCTAGAAACTGGATAAAACTACAGGATTTACAGGATCACGTCATTTACATTGACTGCGATCAGCATGGGTGACGGTGGCTTCTACATAACGCTGCCCAGTAACTCATCGAGACATGTCTATCCAAGCAACACGAGTTCGTGCTATACCACAAAATTTGCCAAAGGTATAGATTTGAAAGGCGATTGGGAAGTATCTTTGATAGAGTTCCAATACCCGCATACGTGGAAAACTTTTACACAGGGTGAAAACGCATTTGAACTACATGACTTGAAAAACGACAAAACTTGGAAATATGAACTCGACACCGGTTATTACACCAGCATATTAAAACTAGTGATAGAGCTCAACAGTCATATAAAAACACATGGTTTATCGGTGGGGTACGATGAATTTAAAAATAGAGTGTTTCTAAAAGGTGAGCCCCAGTTTAGTTTGAAATTTAGCGCAAAACTGGAACAGATATTGGGGTTAAAACCAGGCGAGTGGTGGTACGCCACATGGTATGGAACATACCCCACAGATATTCTGGCGGGGTTTAACACCCTATACATTTACACAGATATAATTGATTATCAATGTGTTGGTGACAGTCATGTCCCACTGCTGCGAACTGTACATATTACAGGGAGAAAGAATGAAGTTGTCACAGTGACGTACGACAAGCCACACTACGTACCTCTTAGTAAGAGACAATTTGATGAGATCTGTATTGAAGTAAAATCTGATCAAAACCAGCTGGTTTCATTTGTAGTGGGGAAGGTGATTGCAAAATTACACTTCAGACCCGTCAAACAATCTTTTAGAGTTTAAGATGCAGCTGCAGAAGCTCTATGAGGATCCTCAAAGGTATGTTGAATACTACACAACACAGGCCGGTAACGGTTTACCAGGGTATCATGGTAGCTCAGCAATGTATGGGGCCGGTCTAGGGGGACTTTTCCGAGGGCTTTTCCGGATGGCAATACCTTTGTTGAAGCGCGGGTTATCCATAGCAAAACCACATCTGAAGAGTGCGGCTAGGAATATAGTCGGCGATGTTGTCAACAGTGTTATGTCACGACAAACAAAACAGCAGGATGGTTCTGGATTGATGGTTATGTCTCGAGGTGTTAGAAAGAGACCACCTGGTAGGCGGAGCCTACCCAAGAGTAAAAAACGCAAGAATGAGACAAAAACAAGAGCCAAGGTTAAAAGAGGACATACACCCCGGAGGACACTCAAAGGGAACACGACAAATCTGATTAAGAATATATTTTAGAGAGATGGCACTCCTACACTGTATGTCTGGCGAATGTATGAAGACAGAGTTGGATTTATTCACAGTTCCATTCACACAGACATCTATTGAGAAAAATACATACATTGAAATACCGACCCTATCAGCAATATCAGACGCAGCCCCTCTGGAGTTCTTTATTGCCGGGAATGGCGAAGACTACGTTGATCTAAACAATACTTTGCTGTACCTACGTGTAAAAGTCACTAAACCGGACGGAACTAATATTGATGCCGGAGCACGTGTTGGGGTTATCAACTATCCGATAGCCACCCTATTTTCACAAGTGGATGTCTCCTTGGGTGATCGTTTAATTAGCCAGAGTAGCAACACATACCCCTACAGAGCCGTTATAGAGAGCATTCTGAATTATGGATGTGATACATTAAAGACACAGTTTTCAGCTGGGTTGTTTTACAAGGATGCCGCAGGTCACATGGATGTTACGGACCCTGCAGGCGAGAATGATGGACTTACGAAAAGGGCAGCCTATTCGGCGGATAGCACAACATTTGAAATGATCGGCCCTGTTCATAGCAATATCTTCTTTCAAGAGAAACTTATGTTAAACGGCGTTGACATAAAGGTTAGGATGGTGCGCGGTAAAGATGAGTTCTGTCTTATGGGGGTCGGGGATGTGCGTTATCGTTTGCATATACTATCAGCATCACTATTTGTCAAGAAAGTGTCTGTTTCGCCAGCCGTGAAACTTGGACACGCTCAAGCGCTACTCTCAACCAATGCCAAGTACCCAATAGAAAGAGTGTGTATGAAGACATTTAGTTTACCGGCTGGGGGTCGTGTTTGTAACCTATTTTTAGGACCTCTGCCAAAATGTATTGTAATCGGATTGGTGGACAATGACAGTTTTACCGGAAGTTACACAAAGAATCCATTTAATTTCAAACATTTTAATTTGGAGTTTATGGCTATGTATGTAGATGGTCAGCAATTTCCTAGCAAACCATTCCAACCAAATTACACAACAGGGTCAGCAGTGCGTGAATTTTACCAATTGGCCTTAGCTTCAGGAAAACACCTAAAGGACCAAGCCTTGGCTATTGACAGGTCGGACTTCTTACACGGCTATGCCCTTTATGCATTCAACTGCGCGCCAGACGAGGAATGTGGTCAGCACATATCCTTGATCAAGTCTGGGAATGTACGACTTGAGATGAGGTTCAGACAACCACTACCCCACACAATTAATTTAGTTGTTTATTCAATCTTTGACTCCATTATCAAAGTGTCAAACCGGCGACAAGTCATGGTTGACTACTATTAGGAGAACTGTGTGGAAATGAATACCGCAGAGTTGACCAGTGTGGTGAACCAATTTTCATCTAGGACCCATTTCTATGGTGTGTTGGCAAGTGACCAACTACCTAGGGTGCCTGTCCGAGATGTTGCATCAATGATGATTGTTAATACACACCCAAGCAATCAACCTGGGGAGCACTGGCTTGCTATTTACATAACGGATGATGGCATTGGAAGGTTTTATGACAGTTTTGGAAACCCCCCTGATTTTACATATTTCAATCAAGGCCTTTCTGAAAATGATGCCCTAGTCTCAAAGTTTGTAGCTAAGATATACCAGAGTAAGCGTGATAAGCAAATGTTTAATTGCATACAACAAGCTCAATCTTGTGAAACGTTTAATTTGTGCCATGGTTGTTGAAGAAATAGAAAAGCCAATCACGTGTATGTCAAATGTATTATTCAAAAATAAAAACAAAAATAAAAACCACATCAATGTTTACATATTATTTTTCATACAACATTTATTCAAGATAAAACAAACATACAATGTATCACAAATAAAATAAAAACACATTAAAATGGAAGCCATTTTGCGGGGTCCGTGGTATGAGGTTCAAAGAAAGCTTTGGTTGTTTGAAAACCAGTTGCTGGTGGTGTGGCTAAATCATCCATTGTGTCACCAGACTTTTGTTTATACAAATTGATTTTACGTCTTACATGCGCATTTGGAATAGTTGTAAAAGGCATGTTGAGACATGCCATGGCCTCTAAAAACACACCCCACCCCAACGGTCTTCTATCGTCAGCAATTTTATTGGTAGCTGTCACACTTTTAACAAGATCCAATAGGTGCGAGCCCTTGATTATCTCTCCTTTGAAAACTAATTCACCATTTGAATTCCATGAAGTCAAATCTTTAGACCTGTGCATTCTATTAAGAATATATTCAACATTCTTTCTATGCTTCACAGGCACATTATCCAAAATTTCATCAACAAGGGCAACATTTCGGTCAACAGTTTGCTTTTTCTCAGTCAAGTTTACTACAGCAGACCCGGTCTCAGACCCGGGTAGACTTAAAGTCAGGGTGTTTGTATCAAGCTCCCCCTGGCGCACAACAGTCAAAAATCTTTGTAAAATGGCAGAGTATCTTTTAGCTTTCTCATGTAAATCCATATCAGGCTTCAACAGTATATTGCGAATTGATGAGTCCAAATCATTCTCAACAGATTGTCTTACATTGGTGCTAGTCGTTTTGGATTCTCGCAGTTTTTCTAACTGATGTTGTGGCACCAGAAACATTTTCTGAGCATGCTCCATGTTGTTTAACCCTGTCTCGATGCAATTAGACTGGTTAAGAATGGAACTGCAACGCTTAGTAACGGCAGTAGAAAACCTCCAGATTTATGGTTTTTCTTTTCCTTGCAACTGAAGTGTTCTTTCTAGACATGTATATAATTTTGGCTTTTTGTCTCTTTACTTTTCGGAGCTGCGACTCGGTTAAGGGTATATTACCGCGCCTTAGATTAAGCGCTATTTCACAGAGTGATAGAATGAGGTTGGTGGATGCTGATTCTAAAATAACTTTTCGTTGACTTGCCGGTGCCTTAAATATCATTTTCAAAAGTGGTAAATTTCTACGAATGCGTTTAGACATGATCAAACTTTCTTAGGAACGTACACGACAGGCCAATCCCCTGAAAATAACCCTGTTCTCAGACGGTAGTCTTCTGGTGTTGTAGCTTTAAAGTCAATAAGTAAATAACCAAAAGGTGGATGTGTTGCATCTTTAAAACTCTCCATGAAGAATCGAGAAAGACCGGGGTATATCTGTCTGCCTAAAATACTAATCTGCTGATTGTCGAGGGGGTTTTTATACAAGATGAGGTAGTTTGTGTTCAAGTTAATAGTTCTACTAGATTTGCCTTTAACAAACATGTTTTGGACGAGGTAAATTGCACTCAGGTTACGGTGGTGTGAATATTGTGTGAAAACTCTCTCCATCTCCAAACTCTCTGATGCACTTTTCATTAAATCGTCAATAATTAAAAGGTTGTTTTTCTGAATCGGTAGCAGATTGTCATCACACAGCGATGTTGGTAGACCTTCTATAAAATGTATCTCCCTTACTTTCAACAGTTCGTCATACAGCGGTTGCCAACATGAATATTTTGAATTTCTTTGGAGAATACAACCTCTGCATTATCCAACAACATCTTCACAAAATATGTTTTACCAGAGTTACTGGGGCCACTAATGACACAGCTGAACGGGTGTTGTAGTCGCGGGTCAAAACCGCTATCCATCCTAGACTGTGGTTTAGTACCCATAAGGCCTTGTGCTGTAATCAGGGAGCAGTACACGCTTGTTGTACACAACTCTGAAACGCTTAGACACTACTCGGTTTTTCAACGTGAATGTTCTTTTATCTCTAGCAATTGTGTCTGCATTAGCAAGGACATGATCATCATCACCGCCCTCACCCCGTACAAAGTTGTCAACCAGTCGTGTCAGCGTCTCCAAATTAACAATGGTTGTGTTGTAGCTGTTGAGCGTAATGCCTTTTGCTTTGAGACAGGTCAGACCTTTAACGGTTTTGTAACCATATGTCTTTGGCCCACCACTAACAAATTGTGCTATGCTGTCACCATCCGGTAACTCATCGGTCAAGTCACCCAAGTACGGGCCCAGTGGGGGGACCCAATCCCCATGGCGTGTGACAAAGATCACGGAATCAGTGTCTGTGTAGAGTACACGTCTATCCAACTTCTCCAAGAGTGAATACAACTCGAGTCTAGCATAAGCGGTTGTGAACGCGGCAATAAAAATGTTGCCGTTACGTGGTTTGATTGGTGTCTGTTTTGTGTAACGCCACTGTACCATCGCAACAGTGTCTGAGATGAACGAGAAATAACCAACATCTATTTCACTGGAAAAAAGGTAGTGGCTAAACTCCTCCGGATCTGTAATTAACACTGTGTTCATAAGGTTAGTCCGCTCACCCATCTTACCCCAAAGACTATTCATTGCCAATTTAGCTAAAGATCGCCTAGCACTGTTTACAACAATGTTTTCCTTGTCAAGCTGCACACCCTCCTTTTCATGATATTCACGGATATACCGGTCTTTAGCCTCATCGTCAACCACAGATGGTGGGAAGCCACTAGCTTCCTGCTTGTGCTTCAGGAATGTTCTCATGTAATCTGCAAAAAGATCATCTGATGTCCTGGTGAAATCCCAGACTTCAAATATTTCCACAATGCGATAACCTTTCTCAACAGCTTTAACCAGCTCAATAGAAACCCAGGTACCGGTTAAAGATCTTTCTGAATCAGTATGTGAACAATCAGTTACCTGGTTTTCAGACTCTGCACATAATCTACACAATGGAAAGAACAGCTTACCACCAACCCTGTGTGGTAAAACGGGGTGATAAAGGCCTTTCGGTGGACACACTGTAGCCTTAACAATACCAAAGTAAGTGTCTAGGGGTTTGAAATCTCGAAAGATTATGTCTGGATGTCCAATCGGATAAGTCTTTGTCTTGTTGCAGAATGGGTAAAGACTACAGACATCGTTATACTGAATAGTCTCCCCTTCTCGAGCCGTAAACTTCAGATGAATCGCATTAGTACGACCACCAAAAAGAGCATCCCGAGGGTCAAGGCGCTCTGGAGAACCAAAGGTCTTCAAGAAAGCTTTGACATCTGCGGATGTGTTTTTAAGCCGGTTCCACTCACACTCCCATATGTATTGAACATGTACGTTGTGTTGTTCTTTCAAAGCCTCTAGCTTTGTCAACCATTGCTGGTGCATCAACCCATACTGAATCTTTGTCATTGGATTGATGCTGGTTGAACAATGACACTTTGGGTAACTGTGCCAGAAACAACCTAGAAATTCATAGACCGTGCTAAAACCATCGCGTTCAGCATAACCATCAACGTAGTAGGGACCGATTTTCACTTCACCCCTGTTCAGGGCGTGCTGTATTGATATATTCTTATCGGAGGCCACATATTCAAGCCACTGTATTGAGCTGTTTGAGAATGTCTTCGGACAACGGTTGTAGTTGTCTGAGGGGACCAATGCAATGGTGTCCTTGGTGAGGAATCTGTTGCAAAAGACTTTCATGCAAGCCGAAGCAATCGTAATTGACCGGAATGGGTCAACACCACCACACTCCAGGAACTCGAGTCTGTAGCGCATACAACCCTCTCTCAATATGACCACATCATTCACGCAGTAAGCCTTTATTTCATCCTGCATGACAAAGGGGTCTGCGGAAACAGTTGCATACCATTGCAAAAACTCATCTTTTTCTTTAGCCCTCATGGTATTCACACCATAGTAATGCGGTTCCGGGTGGGGGCCAACATAGTTCTCATTCTCCTTGATGTTAAATTTGTAAGGAAAGTAGCCTTTTTTCGAATCCTTAAAACCCATAGCACGTAGCAAGGCTGACAGCTTCATAGGTAGAAAGCAATGACTATCAATGTATCTCTGATTGAATGTGCTGTCTGTAAAAATCATGAGCTTGCTACCATTAGCAATAAGTGTTGTGCCAATACCATTGTTAGCAAGGTACTGCATCAAGATGTAACCATCGAAACCTTTAGAGTTGTGTGCTATAAATGTGTAGTCATTATATTTCGGTTGCCTAAACTTTTGAAAAAAAGCAGTGACACAACCATCTCCGGCTGAACACCACGTCTTGTTATCAAAGCTTATTGCACACACAAAATTTGCAGTGTGTACACCATTCACCGGATTGGCAATAGTCTCAAAATCATAAAATATGTAGCGCTCACTGGGGTCCTCGGGCTTGGAGGGTTTTATAAAACACTGATGATTCATTTCAAAAGCTAGATCCACATTACAATTGGGGCACATGTTAGCAATGCACCTGTGTGCTTTATAGTTGGTAATACTGACATTGTAATAGCGACCACAATCGACACAGTATTTCTTCTGGTCACACCTGCTAACCCAACGATCCACACTTTTGTGGTGCTTCAAACGTTTTTGCTGGCTATAACAAAAATCTGAATAACATATCCTTTTACAGTCAGGGCACTGCTTTGTGTTACGGGGTTGGGTGTGACAATCTTCATGAAGACAGACACTACAGCTATGTTTACAACCATGATCACCACGTGTGTTGAAACCGGTATAGCACCAGTCACAAACATAAGACACACCCAGAAAACCCTTCAGATTCATGATACCGTAGAAATGGTTATCGTGTAAGTACATAAAGACAGTTCTAGGGTGGGTTTCCTTGCTGTTTTGAAACTTGGTAAATTGACCATCCCGTGTTTGGTGAAAGACAACAATTTTACACCCTGTCATTTCTTCAAACCGAACAATATCTGTGAATGACACACATTCATCTAACGCTAAACCAGCCCCCTTATGTAGCTCACGACCACTAACCAGGGCCTCGGGATATGTGTACTGCGGGTTCAACATATCCATCAAACAAACAGAAAAACACGTAGAATCATTATTCACAGCCGCATATAAATGTCTTCTTTTTTTATTGATAATCTGATCTATCAACAATGTTTGAGCTTTACGTCGTGGGGCACCACCCTCACGGTTTTTGACAATTTGTACCACCAGTTCTAGTGATTCATCAATCATAAGCTCCGTATTACTCTGCATAACACTTTCAAGTAAATTACCAAACGTGCGTTCATTATATTCATCCGCTCTCATGGTCACATGTACGGGATCTATCAGAGATTCACCAATCAACTCAATCTGCAGACGATCACCGGGCCCTTGTACAAAGTCTGAGGCTCTAACAATCAAAGTATCCAAGCCTGCCATAATACTTGTGTAGAATGTGCCAAAATCACCAACATCACCAGTATTTTGTAAATTTATCAACTGTCGTAATTCAACATTGTCAAACGCATTACGCTGTATAACTCTAACATTGCCATCACTGCACTGAGTTTGCATCAGAGAGCTCGAAGGAGTGTCAACTAGATCGTGTGAAAAATGGGGGCTACTAAGCTCGGTTAACAAGCCTTGTATCTGAGGATTATTGTGCGCATCGCTGTGTAACAAAGTAGCGGTTGGTTCATTTGTATTTTGGGGTATGGTCGATTGATTATTTGTAGAGGTTGTTGGCTGTTCCGTGTCTGGACTGTCGTTAGCATTATCTTTCGCCATTTCTCTGGTTTAACGTGTAAATAACAATCCACTTTTCAGATTTAAATATTCTAACTCAAACATACATTTACATACAGCGCAGTTTTGAAGAGTTGGCTGTATTACCTTCAGCTTTCAAGCCTGAAAGAAAACAAAAATCCCCTCACGCTGTGCAGCCACAAGGAAGGGTGTCCGTAACTGACCCCATTGTGGTAATGTACTTTGTATCATCACCCGGCTGTCCTCAATCTGTTGGAATATAGAATGTTGTACCAAGGGTCAGTATGCATAGTCATAATTGTTAATAACACTTTAGAACAAGACTAAAAATTTCTGTAAATAATTAAACTTACACAAAGTATCTGCTCAGGTTGTGTAAGATCACAGTCTGACCACCCAGTCCAACTGACGCAGATGCCGGTCACTTGAACTAAATACAAATAGGATTAACAAGCGTATACAGGTAATTAAAGCTGATTAACAATAATGTCAAAAGTCTACTTACCAAGATTTGGAGGTCCAAAAATTTGTTTACCAAACACGGTCAGTGTTCAAATCCGCTCAACCTAAACCGCAGATTTAAACAGGCAATATGAAAGACAGCTAAAAATGAATGGATTGCGCAATCGTAAAATTGATTTACAAATTCTTAAAAAGTTGCATCACAATTCAAATAAATTACTTCAAATAAAATAACTTGTACTTACAACAGAAACGATATACTCCACGCTTGAAACAACCGCTGTCTTTTGTGGATGCTGCGGGGTTTAATTACTTCACATCGCAGCCGGGGCTCCTCCAGCAAGTCATGCCTCTTAACTTTGTCATTGGTTACATGTCATCGTTCTTCATGTTAGATTCAAATTGTGTTAGAACTATACATGCTGCAATGATACAAATTCAGGATAAAACTTAACTATTTAGTTCTGATATTTGTAGCCATTTGGCAACCAAATATATTGCTATATCCTGTCTGGTAGAACAGCCGTTCTCGTTAATTTTCGCGGCTCAGCCGTGACATCACGTCATAGAATTGTATATATTAACGATAAACTCATCTGCTTACATATAAACGCTTGCTATTGTCACCATATCGCCATTAATCAGTTCAACATTTAACAAACACAGGACCATAATACAGCAATACAAAATCAGATTTCACGAGTTGTTCATTAAGAGAATGCAGCACATCTTCACCCGGAAGTGACAGCATAACCCCATACTAACACAAATACTATAGTATTTTTTTTTAACCAACGTTGCCTATTATTAAACATTTCTACCAATGTGTAGAAAACAATCTTGCGTTGATCTCTGTTGTACAATTTCAAAAGACGCCTTTACGAATGTTTTAATTACCTGAAATAACCTATCCTTACCTGTCAACGATTCCCCGTTGTTCATGCAAATTTATACGTGACCTTGCTGGTAACTTTGTAACATTTTGCCATATAATGCAACCGGAGGGTGTGTTCCAACTATAGGGGGATCACACTTCTCAGCCTCCCCGGGAAAGTCTATGCCAGGGTTCTGGAGAGGAGAATACGGCCGATAGTAGAACCTCGGATTCAGGAGGAACAGTGTGGTTTTCGTCCGGGCCGTGGAACACTGGACCAGCTCTATACCCTCTACAGGGTGTTGGAGGGTTCATGGGAGTTTGCCCAACCAATCCACATGTGTTTTGTGGATTTGGTGAAAGCATTCGACTGTGTCCCTCGCGGCATCTTGTGGAGGGTGCTTGGGGAATATGGGGTCCTGGGTCCTTTGCTAAGGGCTGTCAGGTCCCTGTACAACCGAAGCAGGAGCTTGGTCCGCATTGCCGGCAGTAAGTCAGACTTGTT